>NC_050459.1:41045117-41352617 GCF_903995425.1 Onychomys torridus
GACAATCTGAATCTTTTCGTCTCCCAATTCCTGGCTGTTGATTAACGCTCTCTGCAGATGTTGCTGTAGGCGTTTCTTCTGGTTTGAATCGTCTTCTTTCTTATATTTTTCATAGACATCATCAATTTCCTTTAAAGTTTCTAAAACAAGAAGAAAAGGAGAATATTATGACATGTTAGCACACACATCATCTCCAAGATAGAATTAAAGCAGGAAACCACACTTGATAGTTTGTATACATTAAAAACATCACTCTCACCAGGCGGTGGTGGTCCACGCCTGTAATCCTAGCACTTGGGAGGCAGAGGCAGGCGGATCTCTGTGAGTTCGAGGCCAACCTAGTCAGGAAAGGCGCAAAGCTATACAGAGAAACCCTGTCTTGAAAAACAAAACAAAAAAAAAGCCCAGTTCACCTGGACAGGACAAGCCTGGGCAGGTAGTTCTGAGCTGCATAAGAAAGCAAGCTGGGGGCTGGAGAGATGGCTCAGAGGTTAAGAGCACCGACTGCTCTTCCAGAGGTCCTGAGTTCAATTCCCAGCACCCACATGGTGGCTCACAATCATCTATCATGAGATCCGGCACCTTCTTCTGTGTACTAAGTAAATAAATAAATCTTTAAAAAGAAAGCAGGCTGAGTGAGCCGTGAGGAGCAAGCCAGAAAGCAGCACGGTTTATGTTCTAGTTCTTCCCTTGAGTTCCTGTCCCGACTTTCCCAGACATGGACTATGACCTGAGAGGTGTAAACTGAAGGAAAACCCTTTCTCTCCAAGTTGCTTTTGGTGACGGTGTTTTATCACAGCAACAGAAACCTCACACAAAGGTAATTATTAGTAAACTAACAAGAAGACTATAAACACTTAATATTTTTTGTCTGGAAAGTGCTTGCCACATAACCATGAGGACCTAAGTTGATCCCTAGCCCTCATATATATACAAAGCAAGTGTGGCCGTGTGCACCTGTAATCTCAGGGCTGGAGATGCAGACAGCTTCCCTGGGGTTGGCTGGTCAGAGACCATCTAGCTGAATCAGCACTCTTGAGTGAGACATCCTGTCTCCAAAAACAAGGTGGAGGGCAGTAAAGGAAGATGTGGGATGTCAATCTCCAGCCTTCACAGAACACGAGAACACACACACACACACACACACACACACACACACACACACACACGTATGTAGTAAATTAATCAAAAGCGTTTTGTAAATAAGAATATTACAAGTTAGTTTAGAATTTGCTGAGTTCCTTATTGCCTATTCTTTACCTGAACATCAAAACTACTCTATATACAAAATTTACATGCTGAACTCCAGCCATAAAACTTGAGGTGGTTCTGAGACTCGGCCACAGAGTATTAACACCTGTGTGTTTACAGGACTTACAGCCCAATCAGTGATTTGGTACATGACTCCAGACAGTCACATTGCCTTAATTTTCACATCCTCCCCTTGGACACTTTGAAAAGGCAGACATCAGCGTCTCTTAGCTTCCTGTCATCTTAGTTTTAATGGCTTTTTCATTTTAGCACCACAGGGGAAATTCTGAAAATCAAAACTATTTCCAGAGCAGAGCTCCTGTTCTTGGCATCCAGTGAGCAAGCCACTCCAAAATTACAGTGAAGTCAGCACTGGATCATTCTACCTTTGTAACCAACTCAGCAGCTGAGTCTATGCTTGTTGAAGCCACTAATGCAACTGTATAAAAAGTTGGACACTTTTAAATCAAGCAATGGCTGAGTCACCAGAATGTTCAATGTCACCAATGACCAAAAATCTAATTAAGTTTAGTTTTATTCAAATCTGTTCGATGTCTTACCCTTACAAGGCACAGTGCTTATATTGAAGAGGCCTATCTTGCTGAGGGTAAAAAATAAACATTAACTCTAATTTCCAATACTACATAGCATACCACTGTTTCAGCTTCCAATGTTATTACTATTATATCCCACACCGCTGTTTTATATCCCAATTATTATTATAATGAGCAGAAATGTTAAATAAGTAAAAATACAGTGGCTGTCTGAAATCAGGTAACAAAAGCAAATAATTAGCACATTTATGGATTCCCTCCTCCCTGGAAATTGCAGGTATCAGTACTCGAGACAATTTTGCCACTGAAGCTAAAGGTTCCCAGAGTACTCACATACCACAGCTTTGGATTCTTTTTAGCACTGTGTGTGTATGTGTGTGTGTGTGTGTGTGTTTATAAGCACTCATGCATGCCAAAGCACTCAGAACAGAGGACAATTTGTGGGAGTCGGTTCTCTCCTTCCACCCTGTGAACTCGGGTCACCAGGCTTGGCTGTCAGCACCTTTACCAACTGAGCTATCTTGCTGGCCTGTGCATATCATATTTCTGAACAAAACTCAAAACTACCCTGTTTTGTTCAAGCAGGTATATAAGTGCATCTCCTAAGAGCCCAGTTTTCCTACAGGGAAAAAAAAAAAAAAAAAAAAAGACATTAGCTATTTCCTTGCTAGATGCAAAATAATTTAAAGATTACAAAAACATAAACTTCATTTCAAATATTCTGTATCTCATGATCAGGAGTCAGCTGTTTCTTGTGTCATACTTGCACACTGACACTGTAGTAATGAGATAAAAAATTATATTTTAAAAACACCTTAATTATATTGTGAGATAAAATTAAAAAAAAAAAAAAAAAAAGAATTACCATTTACTCAGCCCATATTATGGGATAGAGATTTTTTTTTTCCCCATTTTGCTGGGCCTGGCAGCTGGTAATTCCATCTACATGAGAAAGTGAGGCAGGAGGGTCACAAGTTCAAAGCCAGCCTAGACAACTCAGTGAGTGCGTCTATCTAAAGAAACAGTAAAAAGGGGGTTTGGGAATGATTCATGGGCAGACTGCTTGCCATATACCTGTGAGACTCTAGGTTCAATGTTCAGCACTTAAAAAAAAAAAAAAAAATTCTACATAGCAAACCAATAAGAATGTTATCACTTTTATATGAGGTAAAGAAAAAAATTCAAGGACCTCAAACTTTGAACTGCCAAATCTGTACATCTAATCTTACAGCACTTCCCATATACCATACGAAAGACACTTGGAATTACACATTACATTTTAGCTCAAAGGTTGCTGTTTCCCTAGAAAATTATGAAAGAAACGCTGAGGAGACCATAAAGGTTTTCTAATAGCCATATCCTGCAATGAGTATTTGATTATTTGTTCTTCTTTATTTCTCTACTTAATGGACTGATCAGTAATTCCTGAAAGACTCAATAGGTGAGGGGCAATTTCATGGGCTCCCTCACTAAGCGCTGTTGAATTAGCACTACCCCCATAATAGAAAATACTTAAGAATCGGTGAAAATAAAATCTGAATCAAGAACACAAAAATATATACATCTTCTAACAAAAACAAAACTGTGAAGTTGAGCTTAGCAACTATGTTCATAGAGCAGAAGCTGGACCACTATTTTTATATTAATCTTGGAATTAGTCACAATCACAATGAAGCTGATGGTGTGAATACCTTTTTCAGTATTGAAGGTCCAATACTCTTGCTACCAGAGCAACTTATGATAATTATAGATAACTGGTATCACACACTTTCCTGTCAAAAAATTATGTCACAACCCATGTAAAGTAGTCTCATTTTTGTGCCTTTAAAGAATACAACACAGTGTTAATATAAGGAAAACTACACACTGTGGCACAGAATTCTTAAGCACATGTCCCACTGCTAGGTTGCCCTTCATGTACATCCCCATGTCTGCAGAAAAAAACCACAGATGATGCTTTTTTTTTAAGGGTGGGAGCAGAGGTACAGCCTCTAGGACAGTGGTAAATCCTCTACCTATGCTTGAGTCTTTAATTCCATCCCTTAGGAATGAGAGGAGTCACAAAATTTAAAAACAGACGTGTTCTTGAAGTAGACAGCTTTGAGATAAAATATTCCCCCACACAATTACTGGATAGTTACTTTACCGCTGTAAATTTTATCTATAAAAGTGATTTTTTTTTACCTCTTATGTTTTGAAACTGGTGAAGATACCGGCATACTGTCGAAACAGTACTGTCTTCTCCCAACTGAAATTAGTCTTACCAGAGACTCAGAAAACAAACTTGTAGGCAGAGACACCTAAGTGTTCTAACATGCTAAAACAATGTCACCAAGAGGTGGACTGACTACAGGATTAAGTTACAGGATTAGTGACGTGTCTGGAAAAACAGAACGGCTACAAATTGTTTTCACGGTCCACGTTAGGTCTACGCTGTTCCCTGACTCGGGTTTACTCAAGGACGAACACATCCCCACTTAAATTCCTCCTGTCCTAGCTGCAGAGAGGTACCACACTCCCTCATGATGATTCCCTGTCCTAGTTTCTTTGACGACAAAACAACCACCAAGAGGGCGTTTCTCCTCCTTTCAACTTGGTGGAGGAGGAACCCAAGGGTGCAGGCAGGGACGCCAGGTGGTTGCCCAGCCAACGAACCCACTTCCTCCAGAGGTCCGGAAGTGACACATAGCCCGGAACCTCCGCTGAGCCAGGGTCAGCGACAGTCCCACAGCGGGGCTCCTGCCTCGATTCCACCGGGCGGGAGAGGTGGGAAAGATCACCTCCCCGACACCGACTCCGCCCAGGCCCATCTGAGTGCCCCGCCGCAGCAGGTCCGCCGCCAGCCGTAGGCTCGGTCCAGCCAGGCGCCATCCAAGCCGCCCGCCGCGGCCGAGACCCGCGGGAGCGCGCGCCCCGCCCATACGACGTCACACCCGCAGGCCCCGCCCCCGGACCGGGGCCCTCCCCGCCACACACTCACACCGACACACACGCATTAGCGGAGACACACACGTTAGCAGACACACACACACATACACACCCACCCTCTCCGCCCGGCCCTGCGGGGGGACCCCTCCCCCTTTAACCGATTGGCAGGAGCGGAGGGAGGGCTGAGGCACCGGGCGGCCCGGAACTTTCCCCGGGGCGAAGAGGGGGAGCACAGACTGTCCCGGTCCCGCGCCACGCCGGGAGCAGCCGGAGGGAGGGAAGGAGGGACCGGGGGTGGGGTGGGGTGGCGGGGGACTGCCTGCTAAGTCCACCTTCGCCGTCCTCTCGCCCCCCCCCCCCCCCCCCGCACGTTCCAATGCATCTGCTCGCCCAGGGAGAAGGGGGCCCGGCGGGGGCCGGGGCAAGCAGGCCCCGCACCCGGTCCAGCCCGCGCCCCGCTGCACACTCGCCAGCACCGGGGCAGGACAGCGTGCGGCGGCAGCCAGCCGGCGGGCACCGGAACAAATGCTCGCTTAAAATGGCTGATTCCCGGTCCGCGGCAGCTGCAGCCAGCCGCCTGGGCTGCAGCGGGGGCTGACGGGCGGCCCTCGCAAGTCCCGGGGAGCCGCAAACCGGGACAGGGAGGACCGCGAGGCCGGCTCGGCTCTGCAGTTCCCCCCCCCCCACCCCACCCCACCCCACCCCACCCCAGTCGCCCGGTCCCACAACACCAGATCGCTCGCTGCACTACACGGACACTGTCACCGGAGAGAGAGAAAGAGAAAAGTACCTTGGTATTTGTTGTCCAGCTCCCGCAGCACCGACACGTTCCTCTGCATGTCGTGGGGCAGCGACTCCACACACTCCAGGTAGTCCTGCACGTAGCAGGTGAGCAGCCGGCTCCGCTCTCCGGTCAGGAGCGCGGCCGACGAGTACAGCTGCTGCTGTTGCTGCTGCTGCTGCTGCTGCTGCCCTAACATCCTGCTGCCGCCGCCGCCGCCGCCGCTGCCGCTGCTGCTCCTCGCCGCCGCCGCCGCCGCCGCCTCCGCATCCAGCAGCCACACATGCACCAGCCACGACCGCCGCTCCTCCGCTCGGCGCCGGGCCGCCGCCGCCGCCGCCGCCGCCGCGGGGACACGGCCGCCGCTCGAGAGGGCACCGCCGAGTCGTCCCCCCCCACCCCCGATCTCCACTATCCCCCCGCCTCCCAAGAAGAAACCCTCACTCCCCGCCCCCGCGGTAACAAGCCCAGGGGCGGGGCGAGACCGGGGCTCCCTCCGGCCCCCTCCCTCGCTCGCTCGCTGGGAGAGAGAGAGGAGAGAGTGAGAGCAGCGGGGTCCCCGGCCCCGCGGCCGACGGCGCCGGGCTCCCGAGCGCTGACACCGGCTGTCCCTCTCGGTGTCCCCCACCCCGGACACGACCAGAGCTGCCCGGCCGCCCAGATCCCCGTGACAAGTCCCTCTCTGCCCCCTCTCTCTCTCTCCCTCTCTCTCCCTCTCTCTCCCTCTCCGCACTCTCCGCCGCGGTGCCCGGCGGAGTCTCCGTGGACTTGGCCCCGCCCCTTCGCCAGCGGCCGCCTCTGCGCCTGCGCAGGACGCGCTCCTAATGAGGCTGGGGCCCCGCCCCTACCGCCCTACCGGAGGGTTCGCATTCTCCCGCCTTCCCTGCGCCACCCGGGCGATTGGTCTGTCAACTCTCGCCCGGGGGTGGGGGGCGGGGGGGGCGGGGAGGGTGCGGAGGGCGGGTGGCCAAACGGCAGGCGGCGCCCCGCCCCCTCTTAAAGGGGCCGCACGGCCGCGCCGATTTCCCCACCACCACCCCCCTCCCGCCCCTCCACGCCCTTACCCCCTCTCCCCGCCCCACGTCGCCGGTGGGCCCCCCGAGAGGCCGGGCCACCCGGCGGTCGTTCCCGTACCCCCACGGGGTTAGGGAGCGCCGGGCCGGCTCGCTCGGCCCCCCGGGTTACCGACCTGGCCTCCATCGGGCGGATTCCAGCGCCTCCGAGACAGCGATCGGCGGCTCCCCCCCCCCCCCCACCTCCACCCCCCACCCCGGGCGCCGCTGGCCGAGCGAGGCCTTGCGGGAACTCGGGGCGACCCAGGGTGCAGCGGGCGCCGCCGCTCCGGGCATGCGCGGCGACTTCCCGCCGCCCAGCGTCCCCGCGGCCGTGGAGGCTCAACCTTTCCCCCCCCACACACCCCGAGAGCACCGGGGGCTGCGGGCCGCCCAGGGAGGCCGTGCGCCCCTCTGCCCTGGGCTCTGTTCAACGCCGAGTCCCCGCCTCGCGTGCTGGGGACCCCCTTCCCCCTCCAGCGCCCCGGGGCGGCTCGCCGGGGCTGCTCCCTCCACGCCCGCCTCTCCCCCGAGCACCTTTGCATTTGGTTTAGGGGCAAGCTTGCAAGACTGTCTGTCCTCCCTCTACACACGCACACACACACGCGCGCAACCACGCTAGGGAAACTGTTTTCAGAGGTCGGATCACGAATCACTTAAGCGTCAGACGCCAGCGAGCACCTGGCTTGGTCGCGGGATGGGAAGCCCACGCGCGTGCACACACACGCACGGACACGCACGGACACACGCGGCATTGTGTTTTCCCTCCGTTTCACCACTAACGAGTAGGGGAGCCGTGCAGGTGCTGTTAAGAGTGGAAACCAGCCATGGAGTGCGGTGTTTTCTGGGTGAGCGGTTTTTCCGGCTTACTCTCCGAGTACTGTCAGTGAAAAGCCAGGCGGAGGAGCTAGTTGTCATTAGGGATAGACTTCCGGAATGTCTGTAAATGTGTGAGTTCTGTTCGGTGCAAGTAGAAGGAAAACTCACCGAGTTTTTGATGAAACGCTTGCGTAAATCCTATCCGGAGCAGCGTGTTTGGGTGGGAAAAAGAAAAGAAAAGAAAATGCCAGAGTGGTAAGTTTGGGTCCCCTGGCCTGGTTTGCAACGCTGCACCTGTTGCAGGACTTGTTCGGAACACTTCCGAATAGCGGTGTATACTAAGCAGCTGGTGGCATGCCAAGGGGAATCTAGGTCTGGTCTAGAGGAAACTTTGAATTTCGTAACACACAACACGGAATTCCGCGTCCCGAGGACAAGGACCGGGGACTCTCCGTGTGTTAGCATCTTTTAACGCTGGGATTTTGACCACTCGAATATTAAGCCAACCCAGGCAGAACACAGTTACATTTCTGAAGACTCCGGGCGAATTTTCTTCCTGCGATTCTTTGAATCTTTCACATTAAAGAGCCAAGTCTTGTTGTCGAAGGTAACTTGGTGTGTGTGTGTGTGTGTGTGTGTGTGTGTGTGTGTGTGTGTGTGTGTGTGTGTGTGGTGTGTTTACCGGAGCTCGATTTTTGTTTGTTCACAAATTTAATTCAGCGAATCCCCGCTGAAAGATCAAATTAAGAGTTAGGCACCGTGGACCTATGGGTTTTAAGCAGCCTGCTCACTGATCTGGAGGCAGACAGGGTGTGTGGAAACTGAAGAGAGGCGGGGATGGAGAATCCCCAACAATAAAAAGCTGGGAAGCCATGAAAGGATTTGGGAAGCATTCTTGTTACCTCTCATAATTCTGACAGAGAAAAAACAAAAAGCAATCCAGATAATGTATTCCCACTGCTACTGGTCTACGAGCTTCGATTATGATAATATGTGTGAATCAATGCAGATATGCTTTTCTTGCTATATTTATTTATACTGGTTAATCTAATCCTGACTTTCTTCTGAAAGCAGCCTGTGAGATGGCAAGTGGGGGTTGTAGGTCCTCAGCCCAGTTCCTGGGCCTAGTTCTTTACCATGGTCCTTTTTTTCTAAGTAGCCACTCCAATGGCCTCTTCAGATTGGGTTTCCTAGCCCTCCCACATGCAGAATTTAAAAATCCCGCTCTCTACAATATAGAATTGATGATACTTAATTGTGTGTGTGTGGGGGGGGATATTTGATCTTTTGTTTGTTTTTGTTTGTTGTTTTTTGAGACAGGGTTTCTCTGTGTAGCTTTGCGCCTTTCCTGGAACTGCTTTGGAGACCAGGCTGGCCTTGAACTCACAGAGATCTGCCTGCCTCTGGCCTCCCGAGTGTTGGGACTAAAGGCGTTTGCCACCATAGCCCAGTCATTCTTTGGTATTTTCTTCTGCTCTTAAACTGACTTGAAGCTGGTAAATAGCTGATGCCCCCAAATTACTGTTCAATTGGCTTTGTTACTGGACTAAATCTAGTCTATACCATTCGTTAGGTCCCTAGTGGGAAATGTCTATTTCCCTTATAATAAAATGTTTATATCCTGAGTTAATATTGTATGAGATAGAGAAACAATCTCAACTAATTAAAAGCAAACTAGCAGGAAGTTCTGAGCGGCTGGGGAGGATCAGTTTCTGCTTGAATCAAGCCAATTACATTAGAAAATCTAATACTGTTTAATTTTTCATTTTTTCCTTTTTAAAGATTTATTTATTTTGTTAAGTGTCTCCTCTGCATGGATGTGCACCATGTACATGCCTAGTGTTCTAGGAGGCCTGACAAGGGTGTCAGATCCCATGGAACTAGAATTTCAAACAGTTGTGAGCCACCACGGGAGTGCTGGGGACCAAATCCAGGTCCTCCGCAAGAACAGCAAGTGCTCTTAACCTCTGAGCCATCTCTCCAGGCCTGAATATTTTTTAGCTTTTTGGGTTTTGCTTTTTTAGTTATTGTTTCTTAGGCTGGCATACAAAGTAAAGGGCTTCATCATGACATCTTCCTACAAATATGTCATAGATTAGGTTGGCCTCAGACTTGAGGGAATTTTTCTGTGTCTATCTCCCAAGTGCTGGGAGTACAGGCATATGCTACCATGCCCAGCTTAATGTTATTTAAAAAAATTTTTAAAAGATTTATTTATTTATTATACATACAGTGTTCTGCCTGCATGTGTCCTTGCAGGCCAGAAGAGGGCACCAGATCTCATTACAGGTGGCTGTGAGCCGCCATGTGGGTGGTGGGAATTGAACTCAGGACCTCTGGAAGAGCAGTCAGTGCCCTTTACCACTGAACCATCTCTCCAGCCCGTTATTTAAGGTTTTATGATGGAAATTTCCAAACACAGAAGTATGCTTATACAAAGCATTCCCCATGCTCAACATCATCACTGTGTTATTTAATCTATAACCCTTGTTCTTTTTTACCCACTGGATTATTAAAATCTTATGTGAGGGGCTGAAGATGGCTCAGTGGTTAAGAGCACCAACTGCTCTTGCAGAGGACCCAGGTTCAATTCCCAGCACCCACATGGTTCCCAATCACCCCTGATTCCACTTCCAGGGGAGCTGACTCCCTTCTCTGACCTCTGTGGGCAACAGGCATAGATGGGTGAACACATACACATAAAATAATTTTTTAAAAGACCTTTTAAAGGTGGGACCTCTATGAGGCCACTGAACAGCCAGCCGAAAGATCTCCTCTGGTGATACTGCTTCTTAAGAAGGAGTGTCTGTGTTATTTAGCAGTTTAGGGTCCATGCTGTACCCCTAATTCTGTGTTCTGCTTGAACCCCCCTCAGTAAAGTCTTGTGTAAATGATGTGTGGGAAGATATGTTTATTATGGAAATTTTGGTAAATAATACACGTCATGGTATGTATTTCCCACCACCCACCTGATGGCTCACAGTCATCTATAACTCCAGTTCCAGGGGATCCAATGTCCTCTTCTGACCTCTGTGGTACCAACCACCCACGTGGTGTACATACATGCAAGCAAAACACCCATACGTGTGTAACAAAAAATCTTATGTGAAAATACTTTAACTAGTTTATCTATGAACAGGTAAGAGATGATTTTAGACATACATTGCCATTACCCTAACTCATACATAGTTTTTTATAATTTAAATGTTCATGTTTATATACTGTCTCATTTAATCTTTTCACATTTGGTTTAACAGAATCCAATCAAGTCTCAAACATGTCGTTTGGTTAATGAGGTCTTTCCTAAGCCAGTAAGACCAATTAATTCCCTCTTGAGTTTAATGAAACAGCAGTGTTTTTCTGATATTTGGATGTTTCAACCAGTGTTAGCCGGGCGATGGTGTTGCGCGCCATTAATCCCAGCACTCAGGAGGCAGAGCCAGGCGGATCTCTGTGAGTTCGAGGCCAGCCTGGCCTACAAAGTGAGTTCCAGGAAAGGCGCAAAGCTACACAGAGAAACCCTGTATCGAGGGAGAAAAAGAAAGAAAGAAAAAGAAAAATTACTGTAAATGAAATCTTCATATCAAAAGGTCACCAAGCCTAGTATGATGGCATACCACTTTAATCCCAGCACTCGGGAGGCAGAGATAAAAATCAGGGAGTTCAAGGTCAGTCCCAGTCTACATAGGGAGTTCCAGGCCAGCCTGGGCCATTCAATGAGACCTTGTCTTCAACACATCATCAGGGTCACCAATTGACAACTCATTAGAAGTGTAATTATACATAATGAATCTTTAAAAAATCCAGAAACTTATATTAATTCTCAAGTGTAATTTTGTTCTGGATGGCCCTGTAGAGCATTTTAAATTCTCTTGAAAAGCCAAAACTTCAAATCAATTCATCAGTACAAAAAGCAACCAATAAACTTGCTAATTAATGGTCTATATCTGTGAGCTCAGTTTTAAGACCTGTTAATTGCTTTACAAATACAGCTAATATACAATAGTTAACTAAAAAGAGTATATACAAAAGTTTTCACCAACTGACCACACCTCTTTTCAGTATCTAAATGTACCCTGGAGATGCAATTTCATTTTCGCGGAATGTTTTTCTTTTAAGAAACTGCTTTAGCTAGAACAGTAGGACAAAGTTAAGGAAATATCAGATTATCAAGAATGTTATATGCAGTCTGTATACTTTGGGCTTTTATAGCAGCCCTGTTTAGCATGTAGGATAACTAACTACTAAAAGCAAAAAGTTATTCTAAAACATTTAAATTAAGGAGCCAGAAATTACTTGAACTGTCTAGTTGATAACAAATTCTATCCTACTATTCCCATAACTAATGAAAAAAGCAAACATTTTGTCCCCTTAGTTATCACAGAGAGGAAAAAAATAACGCATATGTTATACTTTGCATAATGCTGACCAGAAAAACATTCATTTTCCCTAGATGGTTACCATAGTTACGTGAGCCATTTATAACACCAAGAGGGGGAACTAGGTCACAGTATTGAAGGAGTTTGAATTATGCAATTATGTTTCCTAAAAGCAGGGGAAAGGTTTGAAATTTAGAGAAGATTTATGCTGTGTGTTCAAGTTGAAATTATGGCCTGATTTTGCCTGGGAAACTTTAAAATTTTGTCCAAGATCAAATTATTGTTATAGTTGATATGTTGTCCAACGTTGTAGTAGGTAGATCTATAAATGTCATTTTTAAAAAGATACCAGAGCATTCCATCCTTGTAGACAACCTTTTTATCCTAGCAGGCTGTCTTTCGGAGATGTTCTTCAAGTAACCTGTCCACCCAATGGTTGTCTAGAACCTGTGAGTGTCAGATGTGTGGGGATTCACATCATACCTTCTTTGACAGCCTGAGAAAAAAGTGTGGCAGGATGCCTGTGAGATACTATTCATCATTTGTTAAAATGGTGATACCACCTTGGAATGGTTGATTTGTGATACTTGTGATTTGCTATCGATGCCATCAAGTGGAAATAAGAGCATGTGGAGAGGAAATGTGTTTAGGGGTTTTGTTTGATAGTTTTTTATTTGTTTGTTTGTTTTTTTCGAGACAGGTTTTCTCTGTGTAGCTTTGTGCCTTTCCTGGAACTCACTTTGGAGACCAGGCTGGCCTCGAACTCAGAGATCCACCTGGCTCTGCCTCCCGAGTGCTGGGATTACAGGCGTGTGCCATCACTGCCTGGCTTAGTTTTTTTTTGTTTTTTAAGATTTATTTATTCTGTATACAGTATTCTGCCTGCATGTGTCCCTGCAGGCCAGAAAAGGGCACCAGATCTCATTACAGGTGGTTGTGAGCCACCATGTGGTTGCTGGGAATTGAACTCAGGACCTCTGGAAGAGCAGTTGGTGCTCTTAACCACTGAGCCATCTCTCCAGCCCGTTTGATAGTTTTTGTCCGCCTGGAACTCATAGGGATCTGTCTGCTCCTCCCCAAATGCTGGGGTTAAGGACATGCTCCACTATATCCACAGAGGGGATTGTATCGAAAGCCACGGAAGTATAAACTCCATTCTTTGTGTAGTCGATTTTTATTAATTCTTTGAAAACTTCATGTAGTCATACAATGTACTTTGATCATTTTCATCCCACCCCTCCCCAATTCCTCCCAAGATCCACCCCTTACCCCGCATTCCCTCCCAATTCCACATCTTTCTTGTTTCAGTTATTCTTTTATTGCTTGTTACCATAATTACGTTACCCCCTTTCCTTTCCTCTCTTCAAGCCTATATATAACCTGCTTGCTCTCTTCCAAATTCACGGCCTCTTTTATCATTGTTATACACAGTATGTACATACATGTATATTTCTAAATGCAAACTGCTCGGGCTGCAGGATGTTAGTCGTCTGCATGTTTCCAGGGCAGTTGGTACGCCCATCCTGGAGCAGCTTCCTCACTCCGTTGCCTGCTGTTTGTGTAGGCTGAGGCCTCTGGGGCTTTCCCCGTCCGATTTGCTTGTCCTAGTTCAGCTCATGTTCTGGGTAGTCTTGTTGGTGAGACTTAGTGGGTGTATCTTCTGACATTCCTAGGAGACGTGACCTCACAGCAAACCCCTAGTCCTCTGGCTCTTGCCATCTTTCTGCCCCCTCTTCCGCAATGTACCTGAGCCTTAGGTGTGTCTTCGATACAGTTCCATCCTTTCTTTAAGTAGAATGCATATTTTGTTTTCTTTTAACCAAGAACCTCATGAGAAGCCGTTTTTTTTACCCAGAGACCATGGCTGGGGTTTGTACAGTGCTTAATACGTACAGACTGAATAGTGAGAAAGAAAGGCTTTGATTTGCCGTTTTAGATGGCTCTTCTGAATTTCATGGTCACCAAGAAGACTTTTTTTAATATAAAAAGAAGTCCTGGATCACCGGTTCTTCAGTGGAGAGGAGTGCGGATAACAGGCAGCCTAATTGAGTAGCTGACAGAGTTCACCCTCCCTGTCTTGGAGGGGTGTGGAAAAGTCTGAAGATCGCTCTTATAAAATTGCCTACATGAACTGACTGTCATGACTCAGCCAAGTGAGGCCTTTGAAGCCTTGAGAGGGACCGAGTTTCCTCTCCACATCTCCAAGTGGAAGGAGAGAACTGACTCCTGAGAACTCTCCACTGACCTCTACAGGCCTGCCATGGCAAGTGCACCCCTGTGCTCACACACAAAATAAATGGGTAATTTTTTGTTTGTTTGTTTTTGTTTTTTGTTTTTTGTTTTTCGAGACAGGGTTTCTCTGCGTAGCTTTGCTCCTTTCCTGGAACTCACTTTGAAGGCCAAGCTGGCCTCGAACTCACAGAAATCCGCCTGGCTCTGCCTCCCGAGTGCTGGGATTAAAGGCGTGAGCCACCACTGCCTGGCTGGGTAATATTTTAAAATACTCAGTTGCCTGCAGACACTTGTTTACAGGTTCTAATGTTGAGTGGAGAACAGTAACTTACCTGGTGTCACAGAGCAATACATAAATGAAGTACACACCAAAAGACCGAAACAAAACTGTTCTGACTTTCTGGCTGATAATCATCATTGGAAAGAAAATACCCATAGAAAGAAAATTAAGGACTCGGGATTTTATGAATTTTGTTTTCTGTGAAGTCTTACAGCAAATATAACAGAATCACCCAGAAAGGAAAATTAGCATTTTTCTCTTCAAACTATCACCAAACTGAAAATACCAGAGGTCACATGTTGCTTAGACTTATTTTCAAGGACCTTAAGCCTTCAGCCCTAGCCCGAAATTTGTCTTTTTTAAAAAAATATTTATTTATTTATTTATTTATTTATTTATTTATTTTACGTGGAGCTGAGGATTGAACCCAGGGCCTTGTGCTTGCTAGGTAAGCGCTCTACCACTGAACTAAATCCCCAACCCCTATTTTTATTTTATAATTAACTTAATTTCACATATTAGCCACGGATTCCCCATCCTCCCTCCTCCCACCCCCCAGCCCTCCCCCCAACCCACCCACCCCCATTCCCACCTCCTCCTAGGCAGCCTAGCCTGGTAGGAAATTTGTCTTTTGAAAATGAAACTAATACTATTAGCCAGGTGCTCTTTGCCAGAGTCCTTTGTTCCTTTGAAGTTACTCTCATTGGGCAGAATACATACTCAATATTGCATGAGGAATTCAGGGTTGGGGATTTAGCTCAGTGGTAGAGCACTTGCCTAGCAAGCGCAAGGCCCTGGGTTCGATCCTCAACTCAAAAAAAAACAAATTCAAATTGATTACTTAATGAGGCTCTATTGGAGCTAGTGCCACATTAACTGCTTTTGGCATGATTAATATAGTATTCTGGAGAATAATGATTTATCTTTCATAGGAATGGACTTTTTAAAACGGCTTATCAAATTTATTTCTATAAACAGACATTTTCCAACAGCTTTTGTACCTGAAAGCAGTATGTTACTTATACAATGTATGTAGGAAAGGTTTATGGAAAATTATGTTTACGGTTTTATTTTGTTATATCAAATAACTTCTCAAATGCACGTGTGTATGTGCAGGTGTTCTTGTGTGAACGCAGGTACATGTATGGGGGTCAAAGGACAATTTAAGACGTTGGTCCTTGCCTTTTATTTACTTTGTTTGCTATAGGGTCTCTGGTTCCTGGCTGTGCAGGCCAGGGTAGCTGGCCCCAGGGCTTCTGGAAGATTCTCCTCCACCTCTCATCTTGCCATAGGAGTTCTCAGATTATAGACATGTGCTACTACAGTCTACCTTTAATTATGAGTTTCAGGGACCCAAACTCATATCTTAATGCTTGCACAAGCTTGTTCCCCACTGAGCCTTCTTATCAAACAATTGTGAAGGACCAGTTTTATAAAAATAGATTTTATAGGACTACAGTTTAGAATCAGCTTTTAAAATAAAGACTTATTTTCGGTTATGTGTATATACGTGTGTCTGTATATGGGTTATGTGCATGTGTGGGTGCAATGCGTACAGGGTCCAGAAAAGGGCATCAGATTCCTTGGAGCTAGAGTTACAGGAATTTGTGAGCTGCCCAATGTGGGTGCTAGGAACTGAACTCAATCCCCTGCAAGAGAGTACATGCTGAACTATCTCTCTAGCCCAAGAAACATGAGTATCTTCAAAAGGAATCATCTTTGGTAAAATGTCAATGTTTTCCTGAAAACATGTCTCCATCCTTATGCTTTACAGAAGCCACATAAAGCAGTTACTGCTCTTACTGGGATTTCACCCATACTATGGTCATTATCTACAGTCCTGCCACACACTGTACAAACAGTTCTTTGATGTGCATCTGATAAAGCCAGGCCATTAACTGCAAGACAAATCTCACTCAAGTATCTTCAAGCAGGCGAGCGCTATAGAGGATTTATAGGCTTGTATTATATGCACTGCCCAACGCTGTTAGCAATCATTCCGCTAGATGCTGCTGCCTCTTGTGCAGTGGTTCCTACATTTAAGCAGTGTAATCAACAGGAAATAACACTTTCTGTTCCCATCACTTATATTGGGGCATTTCCTGATACTAATGTATTTTGACTTTCTGTTTTAGTACAAACACCCAGGGACAAAAATCTACAATTGCCTTTATTTGAGAGCCAAACTGTTCAATCAAATCCACATTTTTTTTTAGCACTTTGAGAGAGGTTTTATGTAATCTTTGGCTCAGTGTAATTCTAAACTTGTGGTAAGAACTTTTAAAATATTTGTTGGATTTCTTTTCAGGGTTTCAAGTTAAGTCATAAAAGGTTTATTATTTTTATGGATCATGTATCTTTAAATAGATATTTAGGTGAATGTTACCTGTACACACTTTCAGTAGCTACCTACTATTTCAGATGGGACCAAAGAAATAGAACTACCCACAAGAGAACTTTTTTCTGAAGTCTTTCACTGAGCTGTTTCTTTATAGGAATGAAATTTGAAATTTCATTATTTCATATTAGGAATGAAATTTGAAAATTCATTGGCAGTCATATCTAATGAAGAAAAATCTGAAGAAGGCAACTGGGGAAGGAAACAGGGAGAAGACTCTGAATGATGTCATATGACTGGGGAAGGAAACAGACAAGGAGAAGACCCTGCATGATGTCATATGACTGGGGAAGGAAACAGACAAGGAGAAGACCCTGTATGATGTCATATGACTGGGGAAGGAAACAGGGAGAAGACCAACCCCAATTGTCATAAAGCAAAGAAGAGACACAGCAAGTAGCTTCTACTTTTTACTCGACTCAGAACTCCAAGTAATTGAGTTTCCCACAGGACATCTTTTTCAATTTGAAATATAAATTAATTATTTTTTCTAAGAAAATAAATACTGGTAGACACTGGTGGGGATGAGCTTGGGGAAGGAGTACCTGCCCATTATACCTAAGACTCTGGGTCCAGTCCTCAACAATGTAAAAAAAAAGGGGGGGGTGTCTTAGCTAGGGTTACTATTACTGTGATAAACACCATGACCAAAAACAACTTGGGGAGAAAAGGGTTTGACTGGCTTAGGTGTCCATATCACCTAGTTCATCACTGAAGGAAACTGACAGGCACTCAAACCTGGCAGGAACCTGGAGGCAGGAGCTGATGCAGAGGCCATGGAGGAGTGCTGCTTATTGGCTTGCTCATCTAGCTTTCTTCTAGAACCCAGGCCCACCAGCCCAGGGATGGCCCCACCCACAATGGGTTGGGTCTTCCCCCATCAATCACCAATCAAGAAAATGCCCCACAGGCTTGCCCACAGCAGATCTTTTGGAGGCATTTTCTTAATGCCTCTCTCAAGACTCCAGCTTGTGTCATGTTGACATAAAACTAACCAGCAGGGGAGGGAAGGGAGAGAGCAGCCACACAGCGAAGAAATAAAAAACGATCTGAGTGGTTCTAATACCAGAATGTAAGAGGGATTTTCAGCATTGTGGAAAGACCGAGAATGCCAACTTGGCCGCACCCCTTGGAGAGAAAGAAGCAGCAAGAAAGGAGAGATGATCAGGTCAGTTCAGAAGGAGGATCGCCTCAGGAAGTTTGTAGCGGGCAACATCCGCTACTTTAGCTATTGTATGTAGTTCAGAGAGGGGAGAAAAGATGTCAGCTCAACGGTTTTAGGTTGAGTCAAAGGTAGTGGCAAAGATAGAGAACATAGGAATTCTAGGCAGCAAA
This sequence comes from Onychomys torridus, assembly GCF_903995425.1. Taxonomy (NCBI): domain Eukaryota; kingdom Metazoa; phylum Chordata; class Mammalia; order Rodentia; family Cricetidae; genus Onychomys; species Onychomys torridus. Next base: position 41,063,127 of record NC_050459.1, read on the forward strand.
GCAGATTTGCAGGTAAAAGAAAGGATTTAAAATATACAAAAGAAATAAGGCCTGCAGTTTTTACAGCTGAGCTCTGTCTATCTTTGGGGTTCTCTTCCAAATAGCATAAACTACTTCCTCTATGCAGCCTGTGTGTGAAGAAGACTCAGAGAAATTGGAGGCTAGGAGCTGTAGAGACAGTAGAGGAAGTGAGTTAGAGAGCAAGTGGTCTAAAGACTGTCTTCTATGTGACCAGACTTCATTAGCTTTATACTATTCCCCATAGTAAGCCAGGCATTGGTAGTAAGTGACAGGCAAGGCTATACAAAAGAGTGAACAGACCTGGTTGTTTCCTCTTGGCGTGTCTCCAAGAGAACCACCTTTGACCCTCAGCCAGCCCTTAGAAAAACCCCTGGAGCATTCCGCATATTATTAATGATGCTTCTGTTATATTCAAATAGAGACATGACCCACTCCATATCAGCTTGCCAAGTTGTTTCGTATAAACATCAATCTCAACTTATAATATGCAACTGGTTTTATTATTGAGGTCCTCATGATTCGTTATTTAGTTGCTATCACTAATTGCATAGTGAGAATGCTTGAGAGCAGCACCCTGCAAAAGTGTTGGTTCCTAAGACTCCAGTGAGCTGTAGTGCTGGGCAGTGGTGGGCGCACGGCTGTAATCCCAGCACTTGGGAGGCAGAGGCAGGTGGATCTCTGTGAATTTGGGGCCAGCTTGGTCTACAAAGCAAGTTCCAGGGCAGCCTGCAAAGCTACACAGAGACCCTGTCTTGGAAAAAAAAAAAGTGAGCTGTAGTAACTGGTGTTCACAGATCTACAGCTTGTTGAGAGAAAGTGAGAGGAAGAGAGGGTGGGAGTGGGGATTCCTATATGGCTTCAGACAAAGGACATCATGAAGCCTGTGTTGGCTCTCCCTGAATTTCATTGATATATCTTTTTCCTGGTGTGTTTGCTCTGTAAGTGTGTGTGTGTGTGTGTGTGTGTGTGTGATATGTGTGATATAGGTGTAGGAGCACATATCCGTGTTTATGTAGGCCAGAGCACATCATCAGGTGTCTTCTTACTCCACACCTTGTGTTTTGAAGCAAGATCTCTCACTGATCCTGGAGCTCACCAATTTGGCTAGGCTTGTTGGCCAGTGAGCTCTAGGGATCTGCCTGTGTCCACCCGCCCTCTTCGCTCCCACCCTGCTCTGCAGTTACAGACAGAAACTGCCATGCCTGGCTTTTATGGGGATTCCAGGATCCAAACTCAGGTCCTCCTGCTTGCTTAGTAAGCGCTTGCCACCTGAGCCATCTTTCCAGCCCAGCTCTGTAAGTGTTGATGTAATAAATGTTAGCTCCGTATACTAACTATTGAGTTTTTTGAGCTCTGGGGAACACCAAAGGAAACAACTATATACATAAAGCGGAATGAATTAAAAATCCACTTGTCCATCTGAGTCTTGATAGGATCTTTGAGAAGAGGAAAAAAATCACCATATGTGAGAATTTTCCATGTATGGATTTAAATTCAAGGTTTTGATCCATGTCCAGGAGACATTTAAAGTATCTATAGGGATGTAGAGCTCATGGGAAAATGCGTATGTGTATAAGTATAAATGAAAGCAAATCGGCAGTAGGTGCAGAAGGCAGGCAGAATTCAAGGCAGACTAAATTTCTTGGAGTGAAGTGAGGTTAAGGAGGAGGAGGAGGTCTTCTGAATAAATAGAACCAAGCTTTCGTTTCTCCCTTGTATGTATTCCAGCACTATGTAAAAAGATGTAAATGAAAAATTCATGGAACTTAATATGTCCTGAGTCCAATTCAAGTTTGAATAAATTGTGTGTAACTGAAAATTTATACTATATCCAAATGTAAGTATCTCGGATGATGATTTTGTTGTTGTTGTTGTTGTTGTTTTGGTTTTTCAAGACAGGGTTTCTCTGTGTAGCTTTGTGCCTTTCCTGGAACTCACTCTGTAGCCCAGGCTGGTCTCAAACTCACAAAGATCCACCTGCCTCTGCCTCCCAGTGCTGGGATTAAAGGCATGTGCCACCACCACCTGGCTGGTATGATGATTTATGAACCGTCTAGATAGGAATTTCAGGTGCAAATTCTTGTTCCAAAGGCTCAGCATTAATATGTATCATAATCAGTCAACTGATTATATTTGGTAATTTCTTCAGCAGTTTAGTTAAACTGCTTGCTTACACCTACAGCAGTTAGCCTAGTTACACACAGTTCTGACATTTGCAGGGAGAATTTAATAAGCCAGATTAAGACTCTGTCTCAAAATAAATAAATAAATAAATTTGGAATGTTCTAGTAATTGCCAAGTAGATCCTATCAAATCAATGTTTGGCCAAATAAAAAAAAAATCTTTATAAAATATTTAAAACTACCAAGAGGCACTGGAAAGCAAGAAAAGAAGGAAGAGCCTAGAAAGAAGTCTACACTTAGAAAAAGGAATTGGTAGTCCAAGAGCTACCCTTAAAAACTACCATTTAGCCAGGAGGTGGTGGCGCACGCCTTTAATCCCAGCACTCGGGAGGCAGAGCCAACTCTGTGAGTTCAAGGCCAGCCTGGTCTACAGACAGGCATCAAAACTACACGGAGAAACCCTGTCTTGAAAAAGCAAAGTAAACAAACAAACAAATAAATAAATACAGCATTTAGTAAGAGGGGAGTTTCCGGTCAGTGTCATACAGGACTATAAAATTTAAATAGACAAGTCGGGGGGCTGGCTCAGTGGATAAAATGCTAGTGAAGACCCATGTTTGGACCCCCAGAACCTATGTAAAGCTAGCAAGGCACCGCTCTAATTCTGGCACTCCTAGGACCAAATAGGAGGTGAACACAAGGGAGACAGGCCAGGACTGATACCCCAGATTGTTCTCTGACCCCCCCATACATGCACTGTGGCAACAAAGAATACATAATGTGTTGTTTTTTTAACTTACATAGAAATGCGCAAACTTGAACAACAAGTTTGATACACGCCTTTAATCCCAGCACTCTAGGCAGAGACAGGTGGATCTCCGTGAGTTCAAGGACAGCCTGGGTTGTAGAGCAACTCCCGGCAAGCCAAGGCTACAGAGTGACACCCGGTGTCCTAGGATTTCATTTGCTGCGATGAAACACCCTGACTAAAAGTAAGTTGAGAAGGAGAGGGTCTATGTATTCAGCTTACACCTCCACACTGCAGTCCATCATCGAAGGAAGTCAGGACAGGAACTCAAACAGGACAGGAACCTGGAGGCAGGAGCTGATGCAGAGGCCATGAAGTGGGGCTGCTTACTGGCTTGCTCCTCAAGGCTTGCTCCGCCTGCTTTCTTATACAATTCAGGACTACTGGGGGATGGAACCACCCACAATGGGCTGGCCCTCCCCCATTAATCACTAATTAAGAAAATGCCCTACAGGCTTGCCTGCAACCTGAGCTTCTGGAAGTATTTTCTCAGTTGAGGCTCCCTCCTCTCACGTGACTCTAGCTTGTGTAAAAATGACATAAAACTAGCCAGCGCAACTGACCCCTTGTCAGTCGACACACAAACACATCCCTTTTCTTTTTTTCTTCCTTTTTTTTTTTTTTTTGAAATAGTGTTTCTTTGTGTAACAGCTTTGGCTGTCCTGTAACTCACTCTGTAGACCAGGCTGGCATCAAACTCAGAAACCTGCCTACCTCTCTGCCTCCCGAGTGCTGGAATTAAAGGCATGTGCCAAAGCTCAGCATATCACTTTTCATTTAGAGCCCTTCTTTTCTCATGTATCCCTCAAATGACATGTTAATATTACTATCTCAATATAAAACATAAATATCTTTAAAAGTCCCACAGTATTTACAAATTCAAACATAAAAATGTCAGTCTCAGGCTGGAGATAGGGTTCAGTGGTTAAGAGCACTGGCTGCTTTTCTAGAGGACCCAGGTTCTATTCCCATTACCCCCATGGCAGCTCACACCTGGAGTCTGGCACCCTCACACAGACATACATACAGACAAAACACCAATGCACATAAAAAAATTAAAATTAAAAATTAAAAAAAAAAACACCAATACTTCAGTCTCTTTAAAAATCTAAAGTCTTACAGCTGTGGGCTCCTGTAAAAAAAAAAAAAATTAAGTTAAATAAAAAAAGAGGGAAGAACCAGGGCACAGTCACAATCTGAAGCAAGCAAAACCAAACTCCCAACAGTATAAAAACCTCAACACGCCTTTAATCCCAGCACTCGGGAGGCAGAGCCAGGTGGATCTCTGTGAGTTCGAGGCCAGCCTGGACTACCAAATGAGTTCCAGGAAAGGCGCAAAGCTACACAAAACCCTGTCTTGAAAAACAAAACAAAACAATAACATCATCAAGAACAACAACAAAACCTGATTCATTCAAGACCTGGACTTGTCCAAACGTTTGGCCCACCTCTCTGGCTCCGCCCCCTGCAGCACATAACTAGTCTTCCAGGCTTCGGCTGGCTCCACCCCACTGCTCCTGCTGTCCTTGGTCGTGCTATGGTACTGGCATCTCCAAAACCACTGGGGTCCTCCCTGCAGCTGGCCCGCGCTTTCAACAATATCATCTCCTAGGCTCAAAAAATGCCTTGCAGCTGGCTGAGGGCGGCAGGGGAAAAGCCAGCAGCCATAATCACAGTAGATCGTGCTTCTGTTTGATATCAAAGGTCAAGTGAGTACTGAAGGCAGGTCTTCAGTTCCGAAAGAATAAAAGTGTGTTTTCCTGCTCTTGCAGAGGGCCTGGGTTTGATTCCCAGTACCCACACAGTGGCTCACAAACACCTGTATCTTCAGCTGTAGGGATCTATTGCCCTTACAAGTACATGGTGTGCATACCTGCAGGCAAAACACACACATAAAGTAATATCAATAAATCTAAAATAATAATAAGAAGAAATTTAAACTCTTAAAAGGTCTATTATCCTGGTAGATGTGAAAAATGATTTTGATTCTAAAGATAACATTGATTAGGGCAGAAGTTCTTTTAAATAAACAGAACTGAAACGGAGCTTGAAAGCAGCCTGGGTTACCTGAGAACCTGCCTTAAAATAAAAATAACAATAAGTAAATTAAGTCATATTTCTGTCCAACCTTTTTCCCAACTGTTGTGCTTTTTTACAGAATTGAATTGACAGTGTATACAATGCTAACTTGCAGTTTTTATAATGGCTAAATAAAATCCTAAGGGTTGAAAACACTAATTACTTTCCAGTTCTTTTATTCGGGTTGGCTTTAGTCTTTCTTATAGAAGGTTTAAATGACCATCTACATGCTTGCCTATTGTCATATATTTCCTTAGTAGAGGACCCTTAAAAGAGCATTTCTAGGTAGGGGCTCGAGGCATCACACTTACTGATAAACACTGAGATTCTGGCATTTTCTTCCTCCTCAGCATTCCACAGTATGCGTGCCCCACTGCTTCCGCTGGGCCTTTGTTTTCTTCCCAGTGGGGTCGCCTATTCTTCTCAGCTGCACAGTCGGCCAGCACAATAGCCCCTGTGGTTCTAAGCCACAGCCCTACCTAAAAGAAAAGCCCAGAATTTGCATCTGGACTTCCGCCCCGGTAAATAACGGAAAGATAAAGGAAACTCCTGAAAAGCGGGGACTCACAATGCACTAGGCCCACCTTCAGTGGTGCAGGGTGTTTCTGCTTCCTGGCAAGAAAGAGAGACACTTTCACAGAGGGACCGGAGGACAGGCTGGGAGCTTGCCCCTTCTGCTGAAGAAACAGCTGATTTCAGTGTGGCACATCCTCATCCTGTTTCCCTCTCTTCCTCACACGGTTTGATCAATGCCCCCACCCGGCTTCATATAGTCTGTGTTTTCCTCTATCACACTTTCCTCCTGCGCAAGACATTCACTCTTGAAGTTTTCCCTTTGGCTTTTCCTCCATCAACGTGAGATTTCAAACTCTGACAAAAGGGTGTAATGAGATGGCCTGACACAACTTTGTAAGAAGACTGATTAGTTTTTAAAATGCTGTCTGATGTGTTGTTTTAAAGATTCAGCCAGCTTGGACTGGGAAGGTGGCTCAGTGGATTAATAACACTTGCCGCACAAGCATGATGGCCTCAGTTCGAATCCCCAGAACCCACTTAAAATGTTGGTCATGACCCCAGTACTGGTGAGCCAAAGCAGGGGGATGGCTGGTCTTGCTGGCTTCAGCCTAGCTCCAGGTTCAGTGAAGGGCCCTTTCTCAAGAGAATACGGTGGAGAGCGGTAAAAAGAGTGTCCTTCCCTGGCTTGCATGTGCGCATGTGCGTGCACGGGCACACGCACACACACACACACACACACACACATACACACACACACACAATATTGAGGCAAGTTGTATTTTATGTTCTGATGAAACAACAAATACAATGTGGTATTAAAGACTATTCAGGGGTTGGAGATAGACAGCTCCGTGGTCCCGAGCATATGTTCTTCCAAAGGACCTGAGTTTGGGTCCAGCACCTATGCTGGGCAGCTAACAGCCACCTGTAACTCCAGCTTCAAGGGGATCTGATGCCTTCTAGCCTCCGAGGGCACCTGTACCTACATGCACGCACCCCCACAGACATACAAATAATTTAAAATAATAAAAGTAAATCTCTAAAGTACAGATGATGTATTTGACGTATTACCTAAACAGGTAACACACTTGCCTTTCTTTATTCTCATCCTTGGCTGTATCACATGAACACTTGTACTACAAAGTGCTATACAGTTGGTGGCTCATGGAAACCAATAAAGTAGCCAGGATTTATAGACTATGAAAACCAATAAAAGAGAAAAAGGAGGGTATTGTGTATTTATTTAGTCTTCACATAAAAAAAAATTCACAGGGCTGGAGAGATGGCTCAGTGGTTAAGAGCACCGGCTGCTCTTCTAAAGGTCCTGAGTTCAATTCCCAGCACCCACATGGTGGCTCCCAACCATCTGTAATGCGATCTGGCGCTCTCTTCTGTACACATAATGAATAAATAAATCTTTTTTAAAAATTCACTGAGGAGTTCAGAATTCTCACCAGAAGGTTGCATGTTGTATGGCCTTGTAGAAACTGGTTCTCGAGATGAGGGCTGAAGCATGAGAACGACTTTCTCAAGGCATTCCAGGTAAAGAGTGCAGCAAGGATACAGGCCCCGGGAGAAGGAAAGACTTCACATGCTTCCAGAGGAGAGAAGAGGCCGCCGGCTCAGCTGAGGAATCAGACAAGCCAGGATCATACACAGCCTGGAAGAAATGATAGACTAGAGAGCTGCTCCGCATGCTATCAACAACAGGATGATAATTAATACAGGCTCTGTAGGCTACACAAGTAAATAAATAAATTCTGACAATGTCACACGTAGAGAAAGATGGGACCTTATCTACAGTAAAGAATGGCCAATAGTGACAGCTATTTTATCCACTTAGGAAATGATCCGCGCCTCTGTAAACCATCATCCACCCAAAAGGGAGGCTACCAAGTGTGGTGGGGAACACACTTAATCCTAGCACTTGGGAGGGACAGCGAGTGGATCTCCATGAGTTCAAGGACTGTCTAGTCTTCATATTCAGGCCAGGCAAGGCTACATGGTGAGAGCCTGCCACAGAGAAAGAGAGAGAGACAGAGGGAGGGAGGGAGGGAGGGAGGGAGGGAGGGAGGGAGGGAGGGGGAAGGAAGGAAGGAAGGAAGGAAGGAAGGAAGGAAGGAAGGAAGGAAGGAAGGGAGAAAAAGAAACAAAAATATGACTAATAGAAATGAGAGAAAAAGGTAATGTGTGTTCAAAAGGTAAAAGGCTAAACTATTAGAAAATTTGAAAGCAAAAGGTTAGTTTAAGATAATCCTAACATATTAGGACATTAGACTTCCAATGTGGTTGTTTGTTTGTTTGTTTGTTTGTCTTTGACTTTTTGATTTTCCAAATAAGCAGCAGCCTTCTTTTATCTTGCTTTTAAAATGTGAGAAATCGTGCCTGTATGCTGCCCCCTCGTGGCCAAATGATCCCATCTTCGGACATTCCACTTAAACCTGAATTTTCCCCTGGCCGGACTGTTTAACCTAGGGAAGCAAATCCATTTGTTGTGTAGTTCTTTTTCCCTACAAAGAACACTAAAACGCCAGTGAGAGGGGTCAGTGGGTCGTTCGTAGCTGGAAGTTTTCCTGTGTCCTGGCTGGCCGGTGCTAGGGACAAATCTTTCCCACTCGCGTCCCCCAAGTAAACACACAGAGGCTTATATTACTTATAGCTGCATGGCCATGACTCAAGCCTTTTGCTAGCTAGCTAGCTCTTATATCTTAAATTAGCCCATAACTATTAATCTATGTATCACCATATGTTCTGTGACTTTACCTGCGTCCCTTTACATGTTGATCCTTGGGGTGGCTCACTGGCGTCTCCTGATTCAGCCTTCCTCTTCCCAGAATTCCCCTTGTCTGCTTAGCCTGCCTATACTATACTTCCTGCCTGACTACTGGCCAATCAGCATTTTATTTATCAGCCAAATCAGAGCAACACACATTCACAGCATACAGAACGATATTCCACAGCACTTCCCCTTTTCTGTCTAATCAAAAAGGAAGGTTTTAACTTTAACATAGTAAAATTATATATAACAAAACAGCTATCAAGCAAAAATTACAGTTATAATATCTAGTCTATTTGTATCTGGCAAAATTAAAGAGAATATTCTATTTATCCTATATTTGTAAGTCTAAGGTTTCATATATAACTTACCTTATCATAACCAAGGAAAATTATAACTATCTAGTCTTCAACTACATCAAAGACCTCAGAGGGATATAATATTGTCTAAGTAAACTTGAAGGCCATTGTAAGCAACTTCCAAAAATCTAGAATGACAGAGACAGCCGTCTGCCTGGACAGTCATCCAAAGTTCCTCTGCAATGTTGGGGCACCCATCTTCAGCCCAAAGGCCAAGAGTCTCTCAGTGTGAGTCTAATTCCTGAGACCTGATAGTCCAAAGGGTACCCCATTTCCTCCAAAGGGGCAGGCCTACTGACTTGGCCCAATATTGAGTCTAGGCTCAATTCAAACTGGACTTCAGAAACCAATAAGGATTTCTGATGGTTGAACTAAAGTCAATATTCCTCAGGAACTTATGAAACAGGTTCCTACCAAAAGGAGTCATTTCCCTTGCTTCTGGCAGAGGGACACGGGGCTCTTCATTGACATATACCTGTAGCAGCTATCAGCATATCAAAATCCATGCTGACCTCAGGCTCCTTCAGCCCCTAGTGACAAATACCCATTATACATTTCAAAGCCCCCACACTAGCATCCTGGCCCTTCTCACCTCAGATGCCCCTGTCCTCTCTATCTTCTATGCTCCCTTAGCCCTGGCCATGCCCAGACTGCTTCTTCTCTCTTCTCTGGACTCTTCCAGAAGCCTCTGGTAAATAAAAAGCTGACAGGCTGGTAGCCAGGCAGGAAGTTAGGTGGGAATGATGGGAAGAAAGAGGGCAGGGTCAGGAGAGTCACCAGTCAGATGCAGAGGGAGCAGGAGGTGAACATGCCATGCTACTAAAGATACCACCACATGGCAGAGGTTAAATAAGGGATATGGGTAAACTTTAAAATGTGAGAGTTAGGGGCTGGAGAGATGGCTCAGAGGTTAAGAGCACCTACTGTTCTTCCAGAGGTCCTGAGTTCAATTCCCAGCACCCACACGGTGGCTCACAACCATCTGTAATGAGATCTGGCACCTTCTTCTGTACATAATAAATAAATAAATCTTTTAAAAATGTGATAGTTAGTAATAAGCCTGAGCTATTGGCCGAGGATTTATAATTCATATTCAGCCTCTGAATTGGTTATTTGAGACCAGGTGATTGGGAGAGGAAACATCTGTTTACAGTCATCCTGGCCTACAGAGCAAGTTCCAGGACAGCCAGGACTAAGCAGAGAAACCCTGTCTCGAAAAAACAGAAACCAACCAAACAAAACACTTCATTTTCATTTTTACTCTAGAGGAAAACTAATTTTACTAATAATACTTATTACATATCATGAGTTATTACCCCTAAATATGTTAATAGTAAGTCTTTTAGGGCAACTTGGATAAGGATAAAAAAAATCAAATATGAAAAAGAGTTAAAATTCATTTTTCATCTATACTACTGCTATCCTTTAACATCTTTATTGCTGTTTTATTACTATCTACTTATTTATGCTTTTCTAGAGGATCTAGGCAGCTCACAAGCATCTCCAATTCCAGTTCCAGGGGTTCCACTCCCCTATTCTGGCATGGTGTGCAAACATGCATGCAGGCAAAACACCCACAACACATACAATAATTGCTAAGGTTTATGTGGCAGAGTATCTAGGCAGATCTGAGCCGAGGAGTGCCACAGTGATCATGCCACGCAACAGGTATCATACAAGAGACTTATTGGGGCTAGGGAGTGAAAGGCCATCTCAGAGCGGGGAGGAGAGAGGAGACAGAGAGACAGACAGCAAGAGACAGGGAGACACACACACACATACACACACACAGAGATGGGGGAGTCTGTGACAGCGGGGACCTTTTAAAGTGTTGCATTTGGTGGCTCATGATGGCAAGGCTGCTGGTCCTGAGTGGCTGGAGGCAGGCTGGGAGAACACCTGGTTTCTAACATTCCTCCTTTTTGTTTATTATAAAAGGTGAGGAAATCGGAAGGGGTACCTGGTGAGGCAGACACGGGGGGCACCGTGCTCTTTAGACTGCTTCCTGTTGTCTAGGGGTGTCCACATCTTGGGGGACTCAAGAAAGCTGAGGTGTTGGCCAAGTCCTGGAAGAGCAGGCTGTTTCCCTTGCTGTCCAGGCTCTGCAAGCCCATCTTGGGCTAGGGAAGTACAGGCAGTGTCCATGAGGCTGGACCACCTCAGGCTAGCCACTTTGAAGCCATTTGGGATGCAGATTTTGAGGGAACACCTGCAGATTGGCAGGTTGCTAGAACAGATATATACTAGAGACAGAGGGTAAAGTTAAGGAGTTTAGGGAATTTTTTTTTATTATTTATTTTTTAATCTAGGATGTACATTTAAAACTTTTAGGCCCATGGACCTGGTAGCTTGGGCAGGGGAATCCCAGGGCCAGGAAAGCTGGAGGAGATCCCACCCTCAGGAATATGCGGGATAGGCAGGTGGGGAAACAGGATGTTGATTGCCAGGAGTACTTATCTGGAGTCCATTTGACCCATGCGAGGTGGATTCAAGTTGATTCCCTGAAACTCACAAGAATGTAAGTTTACAAAAAGAGGTAGGTTTTAGACATGTTAGCAGTACCACTGATTATAGTCTGCACTGAAATCCACATTGTAGACTCAAGCCTTTGAGTCATAGTAGAAGCTTGGGGCCCCAAGGTTATTGTGAGTTAAAGTCATGAATATCCTTTCCTCTGTCCAAGAAGACTGGCGTATCTAGATTAGACAAGATGTGTTTCACACAATGAGAAGCACTTTTGAGTCTATACATGGAAGACAACCAAAGGAAATTGAAAATCTTGAGCTTGTGACTACGATAGTAGTCGATGATTACATTAATAGCTTCTCAGAACTCTGTTGATAGTAAAAATTCTGAACTTTTGAAGTCTTAACAGAACAATAACATAGAGAAGGAAAGAAATCTGAAACATTTTCACATACTTTAAGTCACTTACTTATCACAGCTTAAGCTTTTGCATCCTTAGACCTTGATAATTTGCAAAACACTTTCTTAGATCTTAGATTCTCACAACTTAAGTTTCCATGTCCTCAGACTTTACATGAACTTTACACTTCTTTTTTGTTTTTTCTTTTTCTTTTTTTGGTTTTTCGAGACAGGGTTTCTCTCTGTAGCTTTGGAGACTGTCCTGAAACTCACTTTGTAGACCAGGCTGGCCTCGAACTCACAGAGATCCACCTGCCTCTGCCTCCCGAGTGCTGGGATTGAAGGCGTGTGCCGCCACCACCGCCCGGCCTAAGTTTTCATATCCTCAGACTTTACATGAAGTTTATACTTCTTTTCTATCCAGTCATTTTCTATCCAATCATGAGACACAGGTGGTGATTACTGAGAGCAGTCGTTGTAAAGCAAGTTCCTTTAAATCACAAAATAGTCAAAAGTTACATTGAAATCTGTTTTGTGAGTTTATCTCTTTTTGGAGTCTGGTAGGAAGGTAACTTGTGTCTAGATGTAGACAGATGCAACTCTAGGAAAGTGAGGCCTGAGGCTTGATTTTTACACATGAAGAGAACTGAGGAGGCAGCTGAAGCCTTGGTTGCTGCTGTTAACCTGACAAAGCCTTGTCTTCAACGTCACCAGAGACTGGGAAGGATACATCTCACCTGCGTAAGCAGGAAGTACAGACAGCAGCTCCCGAATCTATTAAAAATGACAGAGGCTTGCCTGGACAGTCACCCTACCCTCTACGGTCTTTGGGGGCAGAGGTCCCAGGGAAGCGTCAGCTTTCAGCTGCCAGGTCCAGAAGATCCCGCAGACTTTCCTGTGGAGTTGGAATTTGGGAGGACAGGCCTACCTTATAGAGCAATCAACTTCCTAGTGTCCTGCTTGTCCACAGTTTGGACATGGTCCTGGCGGCAGGGCAGGTAAAGGGCAGTTTTTCACCCTGTGGCTGGCTTTGCCACATTTAGAGCAAGCTCCAGGTAGAGTTCTTCTGTGCCCCATCATCTTCTTTGGAGGAGATCTTAGGGGTGCTGCCAGAAGTCAGCACTTCTCTCTATCACCAAAAGCTTTTTTGTTTTGTTTTTTGTTCTTTTTGTTTGTTGAGACAGGGTTTCTCTGTGTTGCCCTGCCCTGTAACTCACTCTGTAGACCAGGCTGGACTTGAACTCACAGAGATCCTCCTGCCTCTGCCTCCTGAGTGCTGGGATTGAAGGTATGTGTCACTATGAGAAGCTTTTTTATTAAACATTTTAAATGCCATCTCAGCAGATTTCTGAAGAGTTTGAGGACCACTATCTATTAAGTCTATCTAGACAAACTTTGCTTGTTTCTAATTACTTGTTTGGAGGCTAAATAAAGCTTATTCCTGTAATTAAACTACATTAGTACTTAACATGACTACAAGTATAATTCTGGATACATTAAAGAACTTGATCATATAAAAGATGACTGACCATTAATTTCTGTGACTTAATTATCCTTAAGAGTTTACAAGTTTGTAGTTTTCATAAGGCTAGGACTTTATATTCCACCCCTGTTTTGAATTGAAGCTCTTCTAGGATCAAAATTTAAAAAAAATTTTTTTGTAATATATAGGCAAAGGGCCTTTAAAAAAGATTTATTTATTTATTACGTATACAGTGTTCAGCCTGCATGAACACCTGCATGCTAGATGAGAGAACCAGATCTCATTACAGATGGTTGTGAGCCACCATGTGGTTGCTGGGAATTGAACTCAGGATCTCTGGAGGAGCAGACAGTGCTCTTAACCTCTGAGCCATCTCTCCAGCCCCAAAGTAAAAATTTTAATCACAGACACAGTCCATAGAGAGACTGGCAACTTTACCAATCCTTTTATAGTGCACTGTTATAGCACACTGCAGTTTTTGTATGGCTTAGTTTATCCTAACGGCTAAAGCTTAAAGTGAGAAACTAGACAAATATTACTGTGAACCAGAGTAGGAATCTTAATTATCAAATACACTTATTTATCAAACAGATGTTGTTACTTATCTAAATATTCTAGCAGCTTGTAATTAAACAGTAAAGACATAAGCAGTTAGGTGTAAATCTCTAAGTCAGCTGAACTTGTTCATCTGAACAGACTTTTATTATCTTAAACTTTTACCATCATACACAGTATATTGTAAAGCAGAGTTGAATCACATATACAGTATGTTGTAGCAAATATAACCTTAAATTTTTATCATCATACCAAAGTCCATACCAATCCAGTTGCTTCCTAGTCTAAAAAAAGATACAAAAACAGAGAACTCACAAAGACTAGGAATTTTACAGTTGTTGCTTTATGCCATGTAGTTGTCTTAAGAAGGTGAACTCACATGGCATGTACTCTTTAAACTTAGTAAAGATGGTTGCCAGTCATGTGGCTGCTTACATGCTGGTGAGGTCGTCAGCCAAGATGGAAGAGGGTCACGTGATTGCTATTTAAAATCTGTCTTCCTAGCAGATCTTTTTTTAATGAGTTAGATCTAAGTTACATACACATATACACACAGAGTTGAGTCCAAGTTACACACACACATCCTAAACAAGAGTTGAATCACATATATACCCATGTATAGATTTTTTAAAAATATTTATTTATTTATTATGTACACAGAAGAGGGCACCAGATCATATTACAGGTGGTTGTGAGCCACCATGTGGGTGCTGAGAATTGAACTCAGGGCCTCTGGAAGAGCAGTCGGTGCTCTTAGCCTCTGAGCCATCTCTCTAGGCCCAGATTTTATTTCATTTTTTTTTTTTAGTATAAGTCCTTTGTTATAAGTTTAAAGCCTAATTTTGTTACAGATTTTATAGATTTTAAACCATACCCAAAGGATTTACAAATCCTAAAACAGAGTTTACAGCATAATCTTAAGAGATTTTTTTTTGAGAGCAGAACACAGAGAAATCATAGAGATAAAGATTTAAGAGTGGAAAGTAGAGAAAGTGTAGAGCAGCGCATTTTAAAGGTACAAGATATTTGGGGATTATTTGCCTGTGCAGTAGCAGTTGTTGGTGATTTGTGAGAATTTGGAAATCAAGTTTGCCAATTTTTTGGCCACTGATCTGTACTGAAACCAAGCTGCGGTAATAAAATCTGAGTCCGTGGAGGAAGAGAGAGGGGGGATCACAAAGCAGAACACTGTGCTCCTGTAAGTCCGTGGAGGGGGAGAGAGAGGATCACAAAGCACAATGCTGTGCTCCTTTAAGCTCCAAGAGGGAGCTGAGGACTGCAGGCTGGAGCCAGAGGCAGCGGGAGAGTGCAGTGGAAAAGGGAGCACGTAAGTCTTTAGTAGAGACACCCATATGGGTATAGAAGGCCAGAGCCCAGAGCAGAGAGAGAAAGCTACCCTAAGGACCAAGAAGCTGGCTCCAGGAGCCAGAGAGACACACACTTACGAGGACCGGCTAAGGGACAAGGAGGACCTGAAAAGCACATGAGTACCCAGGTGGACGGCGCAGCAGGCCAGAGGGAAGCAGCCGCTGAAGAATAAGACTCTAGAACCTGGAATCAAATTCACAAACCTCAGGAGACTTGGTTCTGAGCAGAGGCTGCAGAGGAGAACGGGCGTGTGCTGGGAGTGCGCTCTGCAGCCGACCTACTCCTTTGTTTCTGCTAGGTCCCGCTCTGGCTCCTATTTGCAAAAAACTTACAGATCCCTCAACTGGAACTTAAAGACAGGATGTTTACCGAGTGTTGGCGGGAGACCGGACCAAACCACACAGGGCTTGGAGCAGAGGACAAAGAACTAGGGAATTTCTCTCCAGTTCTCCAATCACTTGCATTAGCTGTAGAGGTACCTAATAATATTGGAATCTAGGGTGCCGCTGGGCGGCCACTTTGATCGATTTTCTAAAGGGTCTTGAGCCGGATTCGACTGCAAAGACAGGTAAATAAGGTGATGGTGAAGGAGTTAGAGGTTCTCCAAAGGTCTGGGTAACACAATCCCCTTAGGTGAGGAAGAGGAGAAGGTCCAAGGTCTGAAGTCCAAGGCCCCGCAAGGACTCAGAGGGACCAAACGAGGAAGGCACAAGCCATTCAGCGGGTTGTCCTCTCACCAGATGGGGGCCAGAGCTAAAAAGCTCGAGGAGCACGGTGCCTGGCACCAGGACTTTAGAATGAAGCCAAAGGGGGAAAACAGAGCTCAAAGACCAAAGGGAAATGACCAGAAGAGGGTCAATCATAGCCTTGAAGACGGCCTCCAAGAATACCAGAGGGGCGCCGGACACTCAACTCTCACCCTCTCTCGGATTCAGGGAAGCATTTACGCCCACCAAAGGAAAAACTTACCGATTGGCGCTGTTGGAAGGGGTGCCCATCTGTTGGTGAGCCAGAAGGTGAATCTATAAGGGGATTGGGGTCCCAGTATGGCGTAGACCTCCTAGTGGGGAGCATAAAGGCACCAGGATATCCTCCCGAGTCACAAGGCACCAACGTTAGGGTTTATGCAGCAGCGGAGTACCTTAGTGGATCAGAGCCAAGGAACGCCACAAAGATCATACCATGCAGCAGATCTCACACAAGAGGTTTGCTGGGGGAGCAGGGAGCACAAGGCCCACTCTGAGCAGGGAAAGAGAGAGAGAGGTCTCTGACAGTGGGGACCTTTTAAAGGGTACAGGCTTGGCATTTGGCAGCTGATGATGTTGTGACTTCTGGCCCTGAGGCACTGAAGGCAGGCTGGGAGAACAACAGCAACAATAATTTTAAAGTAAATAAAATCTTTAAAGTTCAAGTTCGCAAGCTGAGCAGAAGATATGAAAGAATCTTCCTAGCCAAGCAGAGTTGTTGAAAGGTGTTCTAACAAATGCTGGTGAGGATGTGGGAGAAAGGAAAGCCCTTTCCCGGATGTTGGATGTATAAATTGGTGCAGCCGCTATGGAAGTGAGTGTAGACATGTTCTCACAAAGCCGAAAGAACTACCACGTAACCAATTTATGCCACCCCTGGGCGTGTACCCAAAGGGGTCTATAACCAACTACAGAGACCCTTGCGTATCCATGACCATTGCTGCCCTATTTACAATAGCTAGGACATGAAATCAGCAAGGATGGACTAATGAATTATTCATAGAAAGTGGGTGGAGCTAGAAAGTATGCCGAAGTAAGTAACGCAGGCCCAGAAAGACAGACTCTGAATGTCCTCTTTCCTATTCAGAGCCCAGATTTCCATTTCTAGATTTGTTTGCTTCAATCAGAGTGTCTGTAGAGACCAGGAAGCTAGAAAAAGCTCCCGAGAGGGAGGGGGAGGAGGAGGCCATTGGAGAGCATGGGAAGAAGTAGAGGGGGGTTACCGGAAACGGAAGGGCTAAAGATGAAGAGATGGGAGAGAGGAGCAGGTGGATGGGAAGATTTAAGTAGAAGGTAGGGGCAAGATGGCTCAGCAGGTAAAAGCACCTGATGACCTGATGGAGAGCACTGACTCCACAGAGCTGTCTTCTGACCTCCAATTGTGTGCTGTGGAGCATGCATGACCATACACACACACACACACACACACACACACACACACACACACACTCACACAGACACACACATACTGTTTTTAAAAACTACGGATGTATGGAAAGACTTATAACTACTCACTACTTAATTTTAAAATATGTTTTTCTTTCCTTTTTTTTTTTTTTTGATGTTTTGGTTTTTTGCTTTTTTTGTTTTTATTGTTGTTGTTTTTTCAGAACAGGTTTCTCTGTGTAACCCTGGCTGTCCTGAAACTCACTTTGTAGACCAGGCTGGCTTCTAACTCAGAGATCTTCCTGCCCCTGCCTCCCAAGTGCTGAGATTAAAGGCGTGCACCACTACCACTTGGCTTAAAAATACACATTAAAAAAAAAAAAAAAAAAAAGAATTTTGAGCAGAGGCACTCTGCCTAGGTAGATAATGCCATTCCCACAAGCCATGAGTTATTCAATGAAAATCCCAGTGATTCTAGGTTGTGACAAGTTGATATTTAAAACTACCATCTGTCCTAGTTATTATTTATTATTATTATTATTATTATTATTATTATTATTGTCAACTTGGCATAAACTAGACTCAACTGGGAAGAACCTCAATTGAGAAAATGCCTCCATTGGATTGGCCTGTGGGAAAGTCGAGGTGAATTTTCTTGATTGATGATTTCTGTGGGAGGACTGAGTCCAGCCCACTGTGGGTGGGCCTACCCCATGCTGGTGGTCCTGGGCTGTATAAGAAAGCAAGCAGAGCAAGCCATGAGAAGCTAGTCAGTGAACAGCTTTCTTCTGTGGCCTCGGCATCAGTTCCTGCCTCCAGGTTCCTGTCTTCCTTTCCCTTAGTGATGGACAGTGGTATGGAGGTGTAAACCAAATAAACTCTTTCTTCCCCAAGTTTCTTTTGATCAGAAGGATTTCTCACATCAACAGAAAGCAAACTAAGACACCATCACCGCACCAAAATGTATGTATAGTATGACATAAGTAAAGATAAAGTTGGGAAGAGTTATTGCATGGCTCTTGTTATAGATAGCAAAGTATGCAACTGAGGTTTGTAAACCTCGTGCTCAATCTCTTCTTGTCCAACTATTGGTCAATCAACTTTTCATTAGCCAGTGAGAGTAATACATGTTCATAGTATACAAAAAGGAATGTTCCACAGCAGAGGCAGGAGTATTTGTGGGAGTTATTCTAATATGATCACCCTTCCCATGTAGGATATGACAGTGTACCTTCTTGCTATCGTAGTGGTTACATGAGCCCTGCTCTAGACAGCAGGACATTTAACTGAAAAGGCTAGGCCATATTGAAGTGGAGTATCATGGAGAGGATCCCACAGTGAGTGAGGTCCACCATGGGAGTGTGGGGGTGCCCTGAAAATGACTGAATGACAAGAGAACACTTGCAGTCCCTGGAAAGATCATATATGGGATTGCTGATGAGCCACCATGGCTGTTGGTGTGGCAGCTGCTGGGCATAAAAGGACTTGCTACTGAGGACAAGATGACTGTCAGTGGAGATACGTTCATGTAAAGGAGGTACCAAAAAGGGAGAGGGACTTACGGATAGCATCCTCCACATTACCCTCTGATTTGTCAAATACGCTGGATGGAAGAGATGTGAGATGGAGGTGCCAGCTTGCTGTCCGTGACAGCTCAAAAGTGAAAAGAGAGAGTATAGAGTTCCTCGTGGGATCCAAAACATAGAACCCATGGGAAGAGCTGGGTAGTGAGGAGGGAAGAAGGGGGGCAGACATGGCAGAAGACAGTCCTCAGGTCTTCTTCTGAATATGGAAGAAGAGAAAAATCTATGATTCAGTATACAGATGAGGGCTTTGATAATGGCCTGGGGCAAGAAACTATGATGGTCAAGGAGTAGTCTACCATTGAAGCGCTTGAATCTGGAAAGACTTTCAAGCTAGAGGAACATTTCCCAGCCTGGTCTGTGAGACTGTAGAGGTGCAGGCAGATGGGAACAGTACAAGTGTCACAGAAGCAGAGGAACAAGGTAATATAACTAGTTATCTCCTCTTGAAACAAAGTATGTTATCTGGGTCAAGATGAGGGGAACCGGTCTCTGCCGGATGAGCTTCTATGAATCATTAAGGACACTGGGTTATTGCTCGCTAAAGCGCCCATGAACACTGGGGACTAGAAGATAATAAAGGAGGGACAGGCATAGTGAGATAACAGGTATGAGACAAGCAATGTTTGATGCCCAGTTCAATGGACCTCATAGGAGTCTGTTCACAGGAGAATTAAGAAAATAGTTCAGCAGAGACTTTTGCAAATTTTCTTAGTTCCTTTTCCATTGCTATGGTAAAAACGCCATGACTAAAAGCAACTTATAAAAGAATGAGGGGCTGGAGAGATGGCTCAGAGGTTAAGAGCACCAACTGCTCTTCCAGAGGTCCTGAGTTCAATTCCCAGCAACCACATGGTGGCTCACAACCATCTGTAATGAGATCTGGTGCCCTTTTCTGTATACATAATAAATAAGTAAATTTAAAAGATGGCAGTGGGAGCTGAGAGCACACATATCAGTCCATAAGCAGGAGGCAGAAAGACAGCACACTGGGAATTGAGGAGTCCAGCTCTAGTGATGCCCCTCCTCCAATGAGGCCACACCTCTAAGTCCTTCCCAAGCAATTCCACCACCTCCCAGAACAACTATTCAAGTATATAGGGGCTGTTCTCATTCATACCACTGCAGGACTAGTTTGGGATTTTAGTGGTTTTGTTGCACCCCTGGTGGAGCATGATCTTTTTGAGGAAACAGAGGAATTGTCAGATCATAGTAATTGAAATGGCATGTTAATTGGGTTCATAAATGCTGAAACAATCTAAAGGAGATAAGAGAAGGGACAAGCAGACCAGAGTCTGCTGGCCTTGCCCGGGGGCAAATGTGCCAAGATTTGTGCCGATAGAAGTTTCTGGGAGGAAAATTTGACAGAAAGCCAAATGCTGTGCTCATGAGCTTCAGGAGGGCTTTAAAACCCGGACAACAGTTTGTGGAAGGCAGAAATAATAACACAACACAGGTGGAAAAGACTATGCTCACCCCAGAGGTGTGCAGTTACGACCTCAGAGTGAGCTGTGTACATTCCTTCCTGCGAAAACAGTATGCTTGGAGTGGCGATTTCTCACCCAGCCTAGGCCCACTCAGCAGACAAGTGTGGCTGAGGGAAAGGTAAGGGCAAATGCAGGAGCTGTACCTTCATGCTGGTACAAAGTCTGTCAGCTCCAGAGCCAGCACCAGCAGCAGGGGTACCCCTAAACCCCCTTGGTCCTGGGCTGTGCTGAGCTGCTTGAACCAGTGCCATTAAGCCCTCCAGTATGGGAGAAGCACATGGCTCCATTGAATCCCCCCAAGATGAGAAATGGGACAATTCATGGTAAATGATTATGGATTACAGGCAGCTAAACAACAGAATCTTGTCATGTTCTATTGATCCTTGCTAACATTTTTTAGTACCCCCCTTGACTAATGACTGTTGGCCCCAAGTGGAATGTTCTTAGAATGGAGGGTGGGGGCCTTCAACAGTCCTTCTCCTCTGTAAACAGCTTTCATTATGCAATTGTACTGTGGATATTGCTCTGTATGCTGTGAATATGTTGCTCTGATTGGTTAATAAATAAAATGCTGATTGACCAGTAGCCAGGCAGGAAGTATAGGTGAGATAAGCAAACAAGGAGAATTGTGGGAAGGCTGGAAGGCTGAGTGAGGAGATGTCAGCCCGCCCTCCAGGGAACAGCATGTTATGGCACACAGGTAAAGCCACAGAACATGTGGTGACATGTAGATGAACAGAAATGGGCTGAGTTTAAGTGTAAGAGCTAGTCAATAGTTAACCTGAGCTAACGGATGAGCAGTTTTAATTAATATAAGCCTCTGTGTGTTTACTTGGGTCTGAGTGGCTGCTGACCAGGTGGGACACAAGAAAACTTCAGCTACACAATTGTAATCTTTGAGTGACTTACAGATTTGGAAAACACTAAAACCCCCAGCATGGTTGGGGAAAAAGGGCACACCCAAAGGTGTATATTGAATGAAGCTCAGGGTCAAGGACAGGCTATGAGTTGTTGGCTAAGGAAGTCCCCAAGGTTCCTCAAATGATAAAGAATACTGACCCTGCTGCTGGTTGCACGCCAGAACTGAACAGTAAGAACCTCTTGGTGAAGATGCCATCTGCATTGGTTGTAGGATCTGGAGACATGAGACTGGTACTGGACTGAAAGTGCCCTCCCTGCTGGTTGGCTTTTCCATTGATGGAAGAAGACGTCATGCCAATTCAGTTCTGGCCAAAGATTTTTTTTTTTTTTTTTTTTTTTTTTTTTTTTTTTTTTTTTTTGGTGGCACATGCTTTTAATCCCAGCACTTGAGAAGTAGAGGCAGGCGGATCTCTGTGAGTTCGAGGCCAGCCTGGTCTACAGAGCGAGATCCAGGACAGACACCAAAACTAACAAGAGAAACCCTGTCTTGGAAAAACTAACCCCAGGGCAGACAAGCTGTTAAGTCTCAGCATGTTAAGTCTCAGCAGCTGGGGGAGGGGAATGGAGAGCCTGGCCAAAGATTATACACATGAACACAGTACATAGAACCACAAGACAATATTTTTTTTTTATTAACAGGAGTATGACTTGACATAGCCACACCAGCTCTGGTGAGGGGTAGTTATTGCTAACTTAGCTACGCACTTTGTGTGTTGTGGTGGTTCAACAATACAGCCCCACTGCTGCAATAGTGGTATGAGTGTTACATTTGCAACCAGCAACTTCCCATTTGCATTTAAGGCCCCCTCCACAGAAGAAAACTCACATCTAATACTGGTACCCAGGGTGGGCCATAGCCTATTGTTTTGTTAAACTCATGAGATAAATAAAAACTATTGTGTTGTGGCTATATGTGTTGTGATCATATGTATGCATATATGTGGAGGCCAGAAATTTGATATCAGGTACCATTCTCCGTTGTTTGCTACCTTATTTTTGAGACGGGGGTCGGTTGGTGAACTTGGAACCCACTAATTCTTCTAGACTGACTGGCCAGTGAGCTCCACAGACCACCTGTCTCTGTCCCACAGTGCTGTGGTTACAGGTGTGAGCTGCTGCTACAGCTGGGTGTTGGGGATCTGTACTCAGGTCCTCTGCATGGTAAGCACTATTCTGACTAGGTCCTCTCCCCACCACCCAGACCACAGCTTCTTAAATCCCCATGGGATCATTGTAACTTAACGTTGGAACTGTGAAAATTTTGGCCACAGTAGCTTTCTGGGTATGTAATGACCACAGCATGATTCAAAACCAAATGTAATGAACCTGGCACCTGGCAGTGCCCACCCATGTTGTACCATACAACTTCACAGGAGCCTTGGCTCTGAACACACAACATGAATACTTGGCAATGCCCATGTCATTATGCCATGTGACACTCTCAAACATTGCCTAAACTATCTCTGCTTAGAGGCAAGTGTATATAATGAAATGCAGCATTTTTACTACAGTTTCTGCTCTGACAGAGATACCTTGGTTTAACTATGGAAAACAAGGACTTAATATTTTTATCATCATTACCATCAAATTAGGTTATCTTTGAATTGGATTGTGTAGGAATGTTTGGTTGAGTTGCTTATTTGACCTGATTTTCATAAAACATCATTAAATGAACTTTGACCTGGGGTTGTCTGAGTTTCTAAAAAGCTTTGCAATGGTCCTCGGCCTTCGTCTTAGGCTACATATTTATATTCATCGTTGGCAATTCTAAAATCAAAATACTGATCAACGCTGAAAACTACTGAAGATTGTCTGTGTCCTTCAGTGGCAGAAGATGGATTTCTGTAAAAATAAGCCAGCAGAGCTATCTCATTGGTGTGCAAATCGCTAGTAAATTTCGTATATTGCATTGGTTCCTTTTCTGTTGCTATGATAAAATACCATGATCAGGGAACGTAAAGGAGTTTATTATGGTTTATGGATCCAGAGGGATGAGAGTCCATCCTGGAAGGGAGGGAGAGTAACAAGCAGCAGACGTGACAGCAGGGGCAGGAAGCTGAGAGCGCAAACGCAAGCAGGAAGCAGAGAGAACGAACAGGAAGTGGGATGAGGCTTAAACCTGCAAAGCTCCTCCCACCCTCTGCAAGTGAGGCACCTCCTCCAGCAAGGCTGCACCTCCCCCAGATCTCTCCCAGTAGCACCACCAAGTAGGGACTAAGTGTTCAAATGCCTAAGGGGGACATTGCTCAGTCAGACCACCATACACGCACACACACACACACACACACACACACACACACATTGGTTTTTTTTAAACAAAATTGTGATTACATGTAAATGTTTGATTTATATACCTATTTTATATCTATATATGCAGGGGTTCAGGTAGGGCTTGGGGTATAGAGTGGTAGAATGCCTTCCTAGCATGTACAAATCCTTGGTTTTGATCCCCAGTACTACATAAAACAGATGTGGTGGTGCACATCTGTAATTTCAGCACTAGGGGCGTAGAGTCAGGAATATCACTAGTTCAAGGTCATCCTTAGCTACATAATAAGCTGAAAGCTGCCTGTTTTAAAAAGTTTTATATACTACTACTACTAATAGTTATATTGTTATTATAAATGTTTGGACAAGGCTTATACATGGAAGACGTTTAAGAAGTCCTACCTTTGACACATTTTCTTGAAGGTCTCCCTTAGAGACACTTGTTCAATGAGGCTCAGGTGATGAAGTCTTTGATGAGCAGGCTAGTTCCTGCTGCCGTTATCTTCAGAGCACTCAGAAACGTCTGCAGAGTCCTCCTCCAGGTCCCCTCTCGGCACGCACTGTGGTTGACGCTTCTGCTGAGCACATGGTTGCTCCTCTTTGTGGGAAGTAGGTGAACTCAAGGATGTGAGACGAAAAGTGTGATGGAGCAGAGGAGGGTAAAGGGGAAGGGCGACAGGGTTCCACAAGGGGCAAATATGACCAAAATACACTGTAAGTGATTGGGGAAATGCAATGAAAGGCCTTGCCTTGTGCAACTAATATAAGCTAATAAAAATTGAAAACTAACCCTAAATAATTTTAACCTCTTTTTGTTACAAGTACTCTCTTAAACTAAACAGATAAGGTTCTCTATATTATCTATTTATTATTTTGATTTTTAAAAAAATTAATTGTTAAGAGAGCATTAGATCATATCTAATTAACAATAACTTAACCTCCTTTCCAGTGTTTAAACATGTTTCCACATTAAACAAATTTTGTTTCTGTGATTGAGATAAGCCCATTTTATCATGTTAAGAGTATATATGTATATATCAATATATGAGTACTTATGAATATACATATATATGTATATTCTTACTAAGAGTTTATGTCAAGGCTAGAGAATGAGTCAGTGGTTATGAGCACTTGCTGCTCTTGCAGAGGACCCTGGCTTGGATCCCAGGACCCCCACGGCCACTCATAGCCATCCTGAATTCTGATTCCAGGAGATGTCGATACCCTCTTCTGGCCTCTAATGCACATGGCACACATACATGCAGGCCAAAACACTCATACACACAAGAAAAAGAGAAATAATTCCTCTAGAAAATAAATCCTAGAAAATGTTTGTGTCAGTGGAGCTGGGTGTGGTGGGTGGTGCTTGCTTTTACTATGAATGCCCAGGAGGCAGGTAGGTCTCTGAGTTCAGGTGATTTCAAAGTCAGCCTGGTCTACACACAGCAAGTTCCAGGACAGCCAAAGTGCATAGTGAGACATTGTCTCAAAAACAAAAAAAGTTAAAAAAAAAAATCCAGGCAGTGGTGGTGCACACCTTTAATTCTAGCACTCAGGAGGCAGAGGCACAGGCAGACAGATTTCTGTGAGTTTCAGGCCAGCCTGGTCTACAGAGTGAGTTCCAGGATAGGCAGGGATACACAGTGAAACCCTGCTCAATTCTCAGCAACCCCATGGCAGCTCACAACTGTTCCTGGGGATCTGACACCCTCATACAGACATATATGCAGGCAAAACACAAATGCACATAAAATAAAGTAATTTAAAAAAAGTTTTCATGCTAACGGTGGTACATATTTTATGCTAATAGTAGTACACATTTCGTGCTGACGGTGGTAATCCCAGCGTTTAGGACATAGAGGCAGAAGAATCTGAAGTTCAAGATTATTCTTAGCTCTATAGAGAATTCAAGCCACCCTGGGCAGAGACCTTGTCTTTAAAAAAGGAAAAGAAAAAAAGAAAAAAAAAGCTGGAGGAGCAAAATGTCACAGCTGTTAAAAGAGCTTGCTGTGGAAACTCCACAGCCTGAGGTGGACCCTTGGAACCCAGGGTGGGGGAGAGCACAGACACCCTAAAGTTGTCCTCTAACCTCCACATGCATGCCATGGCATGCACACACACACACACACACACACACACACACACACACACGCACGCACGCACGCACGCACGCGCACCAGCAATAGAATCAATCCACTGTAGCATGAATCTTAAAGAGTCTTAAGATTAACCTGAGGCCAGTTATTGGGGTGAACGCTGGAAGATCAGAGAGAGAGAACAAGCCACAGCTTCCTCACCTTGCCAGTTCCTCAGCTGATCCTGTTTCCTCAGACTGGATGCCTCTCAGTCCTCATCCAGAATGAACTCAGCTGAACTGATGCTCAAAAACCTGAATGCTAACCAGCCAAAAGCTTCTAGTTTCTTGTCTTCATGCCTTATATATCTTTCTCTTTCTGCCCCCACTCCCTAGGAATAAAGGCTGCTTTCTGGGATTAAAGGCGTGTGTCTCCCTGCTGCCTATATCCTTGAACACACAGAGATCTGCCAGGCTCTGCCTCCCAAGTGCTGGGATTAAAGGCCTGTGCCACCACCACCCAGCTTCTGCTGTGGCTTGCTCTGACCCATTTTCTAGTCACCATTTTTGGCTCTGTATCTAGTGGCTGTCTGTTCTCTGACCCCAGATAAATTTATTAGGGTGCACAATATTTTGGGGAACACAATACCACCACAATCCACCACCTCTTTTTTTCCCCTTGCATTTTGAGATAAGGTCTCACTATATAGTCCCAGGTGGCCTGGAACAAACTGACAGAGATTGTCTATCTCTGCTTTCAGAGTGCTGGAATTAGAGGAGTGTGTTACCACACCCAGCAAACAAAAGAAATGTTGAAAGTTTATGTCAAAAATGAACACAGGAATTTTAAGGTGCATTTAATAGCCATTTTTTAGTATATAGCTTTTCTTATGATGAATAACATAAATTTCTGTAGAAACAGATTTGACTAATATTTGACTATAACTTTGAATCTAATAATAAGCTCCATTTGATCTTGATATACTTATGTAGTGGATTTGAGAGAAGGGTCACATACCCCTGCTCCCTGCTTCTGCCTGAGAGGTGGATTTGCTCCAGGTCAGATCAGAAGACAACTTCAGCTGTCTACTCCGTTCTGTATTCGTGAGGGTATTTCCTGAATTTACATCTTAATAAATTATGTTTCCCATTTAATAGACTCACGTGGATTGATTATATATATATATATGGATTTTTTTTTTCCCCGAGACAGGGTTTCTCTGTGTAGTCTTGGCTGTCCTGGAACTTGCTCTATAGACCAGGCTGACCTTGAGCTCATGGAGATCCACCTGCTTCCTGAGTGCTGGGGAAAAAAAAGAGTAGTGCCACCCCCCCCCCCCAGTGAAATACATTTTTGAGGGCTCCTTTAAAAATGTCTGTAGTAATTGATGTCTTATGAATTGTGATAAATCGTGTCTCTAGGAAACTGTCCATTTCACTTGCTCTCACAGGATGTTCTCTGTGTATCAGTGGCCGTTTTCTCTTTGTGAGGAGACTCCTGATCAGCTATTTGTGCATTCTTCCTTCCCCCTTTTTTTTTTATTGGGGGGGAGGGGATCCAGACAGGGTTTCTCTGTGTAGCTTTACACCTTTCCTGGAACTCGCTTGGTAGACCAAGCTGGCCTCGAACTCACAGAGCTCCGCCTGTGCTGGTATTAAAGGCGTGAGCCACCACCGCCTCCTTCTGTCTTTGATTAGATTAACTCATGGTTTGTACTGTTGTTTAAGAACAAGATTTTGAACTCAGTTTTTTTTTTTTTTAATTTTTTTTTTACTAGGCAAGTGCTCTACCACTGAGCTAAATCCCCAACCTCTGAACTCAGTTTTTTTATTCTACTCATTTGTTTTAAAGAAGGTTCTATTTCATCAACTTCCAATTCTATCATTTTTCTTTCCTTACTTAAAAAAAATATTTTCCTTCTTCGTTTTTCTTTAACCATCATTTGAATTATGTCCTATATATCTGAATGTATTCCTATTTTATTAGCTAATTTGAAGTCTCTATCCTTCATTACAGAATTCTTAAAAGGTTTCAGACTTCTGTTAGATGCCAAGCTGAGCTTGGTGTCCTATGTCTATAATCTCAGCTACTCAGGAAGCTGAGGCAGGAGTGGGGATTAGATTGGACGCCATCCTGGCAAATGAGAGTCTATCTCAAAAACTACTTCTAATTCAGCGGCATTGCAGTAAAACTGGTGTCTATACAATTATTGGTCATTTAGCAAATGTTCTGTGCTGTACAAGCAGATGTTTGGCTTTTTCAGGAATTCCTGTGTGATATTTGGATGAATGTTTGATGTATTCTGTTGTCATTGTCTACATCCTCAGCAGCCTTTTCGTTCAACTAACGTCACTGACCTGGAGAACTGAGTGACAGTCATCAATACTCATGTCTAATCTTCTGGTACCTCCTATTACTTGTGTTAGATGTCAGTATTCTAATATTTCAACTATTGACAACTATTATATTTATACTGTGTGTTCCATTTGTTTTTCTGAGAAAGGGTTTGTGTAACAGCTCTTGCTGTCCTGGAACTCGCTTTGTAGACTAGGCTGTCCTCGAACTCAGAACTTGGCCTGCCTCTGCCTCCTGAGTGCTGGGATTAAAGGTGTGGTATGCGCCACCATGCCTGGCATGATTTTTTTTTTTTTTCCTCAATCCAGCCATTTCTAACAGGGAGTTTAACTTTTTTCTTCTTGGTATATTTTCACTTTTGGTCAACATTTGACCAGTAATTGTTCTGTGAAAGATAATGATGTATCTTGACCTCTCATTGAATGGTCTTTATGTTTTTTGCTTGTCTATTTGCATTATGAACATCCACCAAATGCCAGCTTGCTACTGTTTATTCCAGGCAGCTCTTGAAAGCAGGGTATTGCCTAGAATACTAAGACTTCCTGGTGGAAGAACACAGAAGTCACATGGCTACAAGACTCCTGACCTTGTCTAAAGGTCTATCGCTATGTGTCCCTTACTGGCAACAGTTCTATCACAAGTAATTTTTCCATAAGGGTGTAATAGGGAAGACTGAATGACTTGTTCTTTCACAAATAACCAGATTTAAGGGTGTGTGCTCTGTATGTGATTGCCATCTAACTGTGGGATTCTATACACGTAATTTCAGCAGGAACAGCTTCTCCAGAAAGGCAATGGTAGGCGAAAATGTAGTGTATGGAACTAAGGGAGCCCGTGTAGACTGTCAGGTAACACCGTCCACCTCTTCCGGCAGCACTTAGCCATGTTTTCATCAGCAGACATCTGAGACAAAGTCTGCCCACACAGGCGGCTTGGGCAGCAAAGTTGGGATGACGACAGGAAACACAGGAAGCAGGGGAAGCTTTGCTGTAGCCCACGGTTTTCATGGATTTTCTTTTGGGGGTGTAACTGGGGGACTTGGGAAGAACATGAGATGGGAGAGAAACTCAAACCTGGAGTAGGCGGGTGGCTTTAGTGGGCCTCTTTGTGAGTGTGGGATAAGGCAAAAACCGGTTGGAAGTCTCTGCAGCCTTCTTTATCTATTTTGGCCTGCCTAACCAACACACATCTTTCTGTGGGTAAGGCTCCACTCAGGAGAGCTACCCTTGAAGCAATGAGAACTTTGAACTATCCCCACAATAATCTGATGCAATAGGTTCCAACCGTGGAGAGTACAAAGTCAAAGACAGCAGAGCTGCTGGGCGTGGTGGCGCACACCTCAAGTCCATGGAGCACTCTTGAAGGAGTAAGGGGAAGCCAGGGTCCTCTCTGTGCACTCCCACCTTGCGCCTTACAAGTTTAACTAAAAAATAAACTTCCAGGGTACCTGAACACAGAAGTTAAGAACTAGGCATAAGGAACACACCTATAAATCTAACACTCTGGAGGCTGAGCCCTGAGGGACACTGAGTTTGAGGCCAGTATAGGCTACATAGTACTTGACTAGCCAAAGCTACATAGCAAGATCGTCTTAAAAAACAAAACAGTAGTTAGCCCCTAAATGTGCTGGTCTCTCTCAGCAGCTGACATTACTACAACCTACCCATACGCAGCCATATGTCTCAAATGAAATTACAATTTTAACGTGCAGCTCGCCTTTCTGTGTTCCAATGATCTACTGTCAACTTCAAGGGATAAATAAAAGTCATCTCTGCTCCAGTGACTGCTTAGAATTCAAGTTGACACCTCTGCTAAAGCCATGTTACCTTTGTATAGTTATACATGCACGTTAACAGCAATGCTTGAAGCTGTTTTGCTGTTTGGGTTATTATTGTCTGGGGCTGACTAGAAGGGTTCAGTGGCTAAAGGTGAGTGCCACCAAGTCTGATGAGCCGAGATCTATCCCTGGGACCCACATGGCAGAAGACAGATTCACACAACCTGCACACTTCCTATGGCACACATGCAGAATAAAATGCAATAAACAATTACAGCTATTTGGAGCTTGCAACAGAGGAACGTAACTTAAATGGGCACTCGAGGTGGCACTATGGGGCAGGTTACATGTTTACAAATGATAAATGCCATCTTCAGCGATGTTTGCAAGTCCATCAAAACTAAAGATATGTAAAATACCCTCTGGCCAATGCACCTTGTACTTGAATGTCAAGTATACACCAAATTAATTCATAAATTACTTCTCACTTAGACTTTGAAACAAAAGGAGACTGTGAAAATAATTCTTTTAAAATTACAGAACCTGGAGTGAAATGTGCGGTCACCTTACTCTAACTTTTTTAGGATCTTTGCAATAATTCTAAATTTGACCATTTTTTTAAAATGGCTAAGGTGTAATATCAGCTATCTTTCTCATTACCATGACCAAATACCTAACAAGAAACAACTGGAGTGTTTATTTTGGCTTACGGCTCAAGGGGACATCAAGGCAGGGAAGGTAAGGTGGCAAGGGCATGGGACAGCAGGTCACACAGTATCTAACCAGGAAGAAACAGGACATGAAGAGAAACCAGCCTGGTCAACGTATCAAATTCCAAGTCACCTAGTGTTACAGAGTAAGAGCCTGTCTTAAAGAAAATGGAGCCGAGATATTAAACTTCAAGGCTCTTCTCCAATGACTCGTGTCCTCCAGGAAGGTTCCGTGTTTTAGAGGTTCCACTACCATCTCCCCATCCCCATGCAAAATGCTTAAGGCCATTTCCCATTTTAAGCCAAAACAGGTGTATTTGTTAGACTATACAAAGTGCAACAGCATTTTAACCATCATCTGTCTTTGGCAATTTGTTCAGCTGTACTGGGAAGCTACAAGGTTTAAACAGAGGTCTTGAATTGTCTTTTTTGCATGTGTACGTTTACACATGAAGGTGTGTGTGGAAGTTGACCTCAGGTGTTTTTCCTCAATTGCTCTCCACCTTACAAACTGAGGCAGGCAGGGTAGGGTAGGGTCTCTGGCTGAGCCTGCAGCTCCCAGGGAGCCATCTCTACTTTTCTGGTGCTGCAATCACTCATGGCCAGCCTCGCCACCCAGTGTTTACATGGAAGCAGCAAGTATTCTGAGCCAACTGCGCAGCCACAGGGATCTTCCAATTTTTATTAAGAGCATACATCCGTTGTAAATAAATAACCATGAGAGAGTGGCCACACACATCTGCAACCCCAGCACTGAGGAAGCAGAGAATGGAATACTTTGCAAGTTCAAGACCAGCCAGGACTATATACCTACTTTCTCAAAAACCAGGAAGAAAATATATTGAGTTTTGTGGAAGTACCTGAAATTCAACGGAGGGCTTCTTTGCATGCTAAGTAAGCATTCTATCACCTACCTTTTTTGGAGCTGCTAGGCAGGTTTCTCTGTGTAGCCCTGGCTGTCCTAGTACTCATTCTGTAGGAGCAGGCTCAGAAAGCCACCTGCCTCTGGCTCCTGAGTGCCGGGATTACAGGCGAGTGCCACTACAATCGCATCTATCCCAGGACTTAAATCTCAGGATCTTTTTACTTTTTATTTCCAGACAGGGCCACAAACTGCTCTGTAAAGCTCTAAGCCTTTAACTTCACTCTTCCTGACTCAGCATCAAGTAGCTGGAATTACAGGACTATCAGAACACAGAATCTTCCACATCAAAAGCTTACTGCAATTTAAAAGATTTAATAGAATAGCCTTTATAAATTTGCTTAAAACAAGCCATTTTAGAAAATTACCCAGTCATCTAATCAGATGTATTTCAGAAATGTATTTATTCTCATATTTGGCTCACTTTTCTGGTAAGCATTGGTTCATGAAATACAGCACAGAAGAAACTTGAAGGTATTTGACAATTTACTTGTTACTGCCTCCACAATGTATAAAGGCAGCCCACTTACAGAATATAGCTTTTGCTCTGGTATCCAATGAGCCATCCCCAAAAACAATTTTAAAAGGTTATCTGGCAAAATACAAATGTCCCTGATATTTCAGTTCAAGCACAGAAACTAGGCATCTTTATTATTCCTAAACTACAAAGTAATTTTTACACACTTAAATTGTGCTTATTTTCAACCCTCCAATTCCAGTATAACTAGTAACTATGAGACCCCCTTTCTTCTCTGTACATTATCACCATTACTGTTCCAAAGACCATCAAGATAATCAGCTAAAAACACCTTAGACCAGACTTTAAAAAAAAAAAAAAAATCAATCACACTAGATTAATAAAATCACCTAAGACAAGTCTACTTCATTACCAACAGATGCAATTCACATGAATACAATCATTAAAGAGCTGACCATGGCTCTCTAGTCTTCTCCACATTCTTCTGAAATCTGCAAATACAAAACCACCTGGTTCTAATACAAACTCTAATTCCCTGCCCATAAAAATGTGCATTACTATGCAAACTACTTGCTTTTGTACTTTACTATAAATAGCAATGAGAAGCCAGACTGGGTTGATTCCAGGGCAGGGGGAAAAAAAAACACAACTTCTTGAAAAGGTAAAATAGCTTAAAGCATTTAATATCTAAACAAATCAATCTGGTAGTATTAGTAGTCACAAAATATGTTTAATATAGAAACCCACATTTATGTTTTAAGAAAGTGTAAATTGCATTTTACCTCAAAACATAAATTAACCTGCTTAAGAATCAGCAGCAGTCAAAACCATGGTGAATTTTAAACAACTTCAGAATAAAATAACAATAAGTACTTTATACTGTTTTGTATCTTAAAAAAAAAAAAGTTTACAACGCCTCATGAAAAGTTTTGAGGCAACTACTCCCTTTTATTCTTTAACAGATGTTCAACATTATGAGCAACATTCTTAAAACCTTGCTTTATAGATTTCTCACATTCAAATACTGTGGTCCCCTTTCATGTGATTTAATCAAGTTAGAGAAAAACAAAGCAAAACAAAACAGCATGGTAGACAACTTAATACATCTCCACCAAATTGGTAGTACAAAAATTTTAAGATTCTACAGAACTACACATCGTACCTAATATATCATTAAAAATAGAAGACAGTATTTTCTTCAGCAAATAAAACAGCACACTGGTATGCTGTCAATGTATACCTTTTAATATGTACTGTCATTCATAAATTATTTACAACTTCTACTTTAGTGAAGAGAACTAGAATTTAAATTTTCTGCAAAACTGGAAAAAAGCAATACAAAATCTGTGAAAGCCAGTGTCTTGTATTATATAAAAGCCAGTTCTTCTCTTCAAACACCAGATACTGGATGCATGGTAACTGGAGAAATCACAGTAACTCTTGAGGATGTTTCAATGCTGGGGGTAGGTTTACAGGCCTCGATTCTTCATCAAGGAGCACCAGGTCTTCCACCTCAGTGCCCCTGTACTTCCTTTTACAGATCTTCACCACCACCTTCTTCTTGAGAAACAACTTCAGTGCTTCTCTCGAAGCAACTGCCTTTGCATTTTCCTTGCTTTTTCCACAGCCAGTGCCCAAATACACCGACTTGCACCTCAATTCACAGACAATACTTTCTTGAGAGCTCTTATTTTGAGGCAGATCTGCCAGTTCTTTTAATGGGACAAAAAGCACATCCAGTGTTGCTTTCAGAGCTTCAATGGCTGCATTTAGCAGCTCTCCGTGATTCACAGTGGGGCTAAAGCCACCAACAGCCACTAACTTCCACGCCACTGTTTTGTACAGTCTGTTGAAGAAAGGCTGCTTCTGCTTTACATCTTCAGTGGTCAGCTTTCGACAGAATTTGACAGCACTCTCACTGGACTGTGAGGTACTTTTAGAAGGCAGCTGTGAAGTGCTACTCTGAGAACTGCTCTTAGAAGCTAGCTGAGACACGCTTGCTAAAGAAGTGCTCTTGGAAGCCATGGAGCCACTGCTCTGGGAGCTGCTTTTGGAAGCTAACAGTGATGCAGCTACCTGAGAAGTGCTTTTGGAAGTCAGCAGTGACGAATTGGTTGAACCACTCTTGGGAGCCAGGGAAGAGGTGCCTGATGAGGAACTGTTTTTAGAAACTGTGGATGAAATACTTGCCTCTGAACTAGTTTTGGATGTCAACCCACTTGAAGCCGTCTCTGAACTAGACTTAGAGGACAGTAATGGCAACTCTACTTCTGAACTTCCAGAGGGACCCAACAAGGGCACCTCAATCTCCGAGCTGCTCTGAGCAGCTGAGACTGAAGAACCTTCCAAAGCACTCTTTTTAGGTGATCCACTCTGCTGCCTGGAGTCAGTGGACTGGGTCACGTGACTATTCATGCTGGACTTCAGCAATGAAGAAACAAATGATGCTGAACCATGTTTATCTGGAGCTTCTGGGTCAGAAGCTTTTCCAGCCCCTGCTGTTGTTACCTGAGAGGAACTGCTGCTGCTCTGGCTGCAGACAGATCTATCTCCTTCACTTGTGGAGCTGTTCTGATTAGAGACACCAGAGCTGCTCCGAGCTGAGGCCCCACTACTCTCTGATTTGGTAGACGACCCTGTGGATGCTGAACTGTTTTCCTGCTGAGCCGACGAGCGATCTGTTTTGGCAGATTTCTTTCCATGATCTCGCTCAACTGAAGAATTGTTTTTTCCTTCTACGACTCGTTTTTTGGATGGCTCTTCTATCCCTTCTAGAAAGAAGAAAAACACAGGCATTTCACTAGGAGACCCATATACATATTAATCAACAAAACATTCATAAGAAAGCACAAAGGTGAGACTGGCAGTGGGGGCGCAGGCATGCCTTTAATCCCAGCACTGGGGATACAGAGGCAGGTGAGTCTGAGTTTGAGGCCAGCCTGGACTACGGAGTTCCAAGACAGCTAGGGCTGTTACACAGAAAAACTCTGTCTTGAAAGACAATACAGAAATAAAATTTAAAAAGCACAAAGAAAAACATTTCTTTTAAGATAGGGAAAACTTGCCAGGTGGTGGTGGTGCACGCCTTTAATCCCAGCACTCCGGAGGCAGCGCCAGGTGGATCTCTGTGAGTTCGAGGCCAGCCTGGGCTACAGAGTGAGTTCCAGGAAAGGCACAAAGCTATACAGAGAAACCCTGTCTCAAAAAACAAAAAACAACAACAACAACAAAAAAAAAAAATAGGAAAAACTTCATTAATATCTTAAAGTAGTATTAATTAACATGATTAATTTCTAATATTAAATTAACAACATCAGACATTGGACTTCACAAATCTAAAGCAGTCAAAGGAAACTCAGCACTGAGAACAAACATACAGTTTAGCTTAAACATGTCAACTACAGTAATACATTATACAAATTCTGGCTTGTTAAAAGTTAGTAATGACAGTAATTCCTAATTTTATCCAGCTTATCTTCTAAACTCCTATGTATGTTTACATCTATGATCTGCTAACCATTGCTACTCGATATCCCTCTTTTCTTCACCTTGGCAACCAGTTCGTCTCGTGTGGTATGGATTGGAGCATCTGTCACTTTGATGCCTTCAGCCATACTAAGAATTTTATCCATAACTTTTTGAGGGTACCTGAAAAAGAAGCAAAAGTCGCTTTCAAGAAGTGTTTTGTTTTTGTTGTTGTTTTTTTTTTTTCCCCCGAAACTACCGGCAGTGTTCGAGATGCCGGCCCGCGGAAGCTGCATTTCCTGGTTGCCACCAAGGCGTACCAACAACCTTGTGCGCGCGCGCGCGCGCGACAACTTTGTTTCCCCGGGATGCCACCAACAAATGCCGGAGGGCGCGGGAGGCGGGTCTGTGCTCGAGGAACCTTGACATGGGGTGTGTGTGTGTGTGTCTCCCGGCTGCCCCGCGCCCACCCCCCACCCCCCGATCCCCCGCCAACAGTCAGGTCGGCGCTGCCACGGATGCCCTCCGGGGGAACCGGCAGTTCCACCGATTCCCGCGCTTCCCGACCCGCCCTCCCCAGCGACACCGGTGCCCGCGACGGCTCGCTCCCCGGGCAGCTGCCGGTGGGGGGAGGAGGGGAAGGATCGCGAACCCCAGCCCGGGAAGGCGGGCTAGCGACGCTTCCCTCACTCACCGGCACCCTAGGAAGACGTGGTTTGCCCAGGCCATGGAGAAGGAGACGAGTTGCTGGAGTTGCCGACTGCGTGTCCCGCTCTCGGCGTCCGCAGCCTCCTCGGGCGTCGCGGGGACCAGGTCGCCGGCATTGCGGAGCAGGAACTCCCGGCGGTGGCGCCAGTGTTTGTCCGTCTCGCCCTCGCAGCGCAGCGTCTCCACCCAGGCGGCTACTCGCGGGTTCTGGTTCAGGTACTCGGACACCTCCTGCGCCATGTTGGGGCCTTGCGGGACGGGCAGACCGCGCGAGCGCACGCACGGAGGAGCCAAGGGCGGCGGCGGGGTGGCGGGGTGGGGTGGCGGCTTCCGCGGCGAGCGGCCCTGTCAGCGCGGGCGGCCTGCACCGGCGGCGGCTGCGGTGGCGGCGGCGGCGGCCCTCCGGAGAACGCCCCTCCGGCAGCCCCCCAAAAAGCCCAAACAACAGAGCACGGCGCCGACGAACCGCCCACTTCCGCCGGCCGCGGCCTCGCTCCCTTTTATAACCTCGCCGCCGCCGCGCGCCCGCGCCTCCTTCCGGCGCGAGCCCGGCCTCCCAGGATGCTTTGCAGCGCCGGGGCCGGCCCGCGACTCAGCGGTTGCGCCCACCTCGGAGGGCGCGCCCGGCCGGGGCGGGCGGGGCTGAGGCGACTGAGGAGGGAGACGTGCTTCCCGCCCCGCCGAGAGAGGCCGCGCGGCGTCGGCCGCTGCGTTCCGGCGGCGCTTTGTGACGCCGACGCTTTGGTTTCCTCCCCGGGCCGGGCCCCGGGGCAGGGGGTGGGGGGTGGGGGGGTGGAGCAGGGGGCGGGGCAGGGAGAGTGGGCGGGGCGCCGCCGCTCCCCCGCCTGCGCGGCTCCGCCCTCCCGACGCTCGCCGGCGCGCGCGAGGCCAAAATAAACAAAAGCTGGCTCCCATGTGCGTGCGTGCGTGCGTGCGTGCGTGCGTGCGTGCGTGCGTGCGTGCGTGCGTGCGTGCGTGCGTGCGTGCGTGCGTGCGTGCGTGCGTCCGTGCGTGCGTCCGTGCGTGCGTCCGTGCGTGCGTGCGTCCGTGCGTCGCTGGAGGAGCTGCCGAGTGCCATGGAAACCGGACCAAGTGTTCCGAGGCTCGGGGCGTTTGGGGACGTGGGGATGCCTGTGGGATGGGGACATGCAAGCCGGAACAAGCATGGGTGTCGCATTCCCCCAAGCGAGCAGCCAACGAGCGGGTCGGGGCCGGCTGCAAGCGGTCTCTGCAGGCAGGCCTCGCGCTTGCGCTGCAGGCTCTGGGCTGGGTTTCCGCGGTTTCTTAGGTTCCGGGGTGGGGGGGGGGGGTGGGGGGTCAACCCAGACAATACCGGTTTCCTCCTAACGTCTCCGAGCCCAAAACTTGCCAACATCCCTGTGCCAGCAGGCTCTGTGGCTGGATTCTTTGTGGAAAGAAACTGTTAACGCCAGTTGGGCCGAAGTGGAAATGTGCTTGCTTACCTCGTCCGCCCGGCCTCTCTCAGGGCAACTGTGCGTTTGCATTTTTTTTCTAATTTATGTGTGTGGCTGTTTTGCTTGCATGCATGACTGTGCATCATGTGCGTGCCTGATGCCCTTGGAGGCAAGAGGGCGATGCATCTCCTGGAGTTGGAGCGATAACAGGATTTCGAGCGCCCGGTGGGTGTTGGGAATTGAACCCAGGTCTTCTGGAAGAGCCGCCCATACCGCTGAATCTCCAGCCGGTGATTTTTTGTTTGTTTGTTTTACTCCAACTGGTCACAGTTGAAAGTATCGGCAGTTCTGGCTTGTTTACTAACATTTCCAAGTCCAGATACACATCTAATATTAATGAAATCAAAGCATTGAGTGTATGTAAATATGTAATAGTGGTAAATTATGAAGTTGAGTTTTCCTCACTAGATAATTTGCGTTTTGTTGTGAAAATGCTTGTCAGAATAATAAAGCAAAATCAAGTCATTTTGTTACTAAACTTGGGTAGCCATGAGCCTGTGCCCCAACACTGTTCAGCCTCAGTAAATCATGTGAAAAAGCCAAATTAGTGGTGGGAAGCAGGAAATGACTTTCAGTGTGGCCACATGGGCAAGAGGGACAAAGATCCCCAGTGACACCCACCCCACCCCAAGTGGGTCTTTGGAGCCCTGAAATAAGATTAAAGTTTAAATAGAAAGCCGAGGATATGCACATTTAAAATATGTGCATCTAAATAAGGGTCAAGGCGTGGCCCTGCCCATCATTGTCCCATTATTGAGTCTCATCCGGTAAGGTGGGGTGGGACAATGGTTAGAACCATGAATCTTTTCAGGAAGATTGAAATCCCCCTCTAGCTGGAGCCTTTGCCTTCTTGATAAGACTCTGGGGGAAATTCTCATTTCTTAGGGGTTCATTGTTTCAATAGTCTAGTAGATTGAGAATCAAGAGCCTCTTCAAAATACTTTGATTTTGGCCTGGCTTGGTGCCCCCCCCCCCTTTACTCCCAACAGTTGGGAGGAAGAGGCAAGTGGATCTTTATGAGTTTGAGGACATGCTAGTCTACAGAGCAAGTTCCAGGACAGACAGCCAAGGAAACTTCCTCTCTCTCTCTCTCTCTCTCTCTCTCTCTCTCTCTCTCTCTCTCTCCTCTCTCCTCTCTCCTCTCTCCTCTCTCCTCTCTCCCCTTCCCTCCCCCCTCCTCTCCTCTCCTCTCCTCTCTTTCTCTCTTTTAACTTGTGACAGGGTTTCTCTGTGTAGCTTTGGAGCCTGTAGGACTCACTGTAGACTAGGAAAAACTTTTCTATCAGGCCAGTTACTATCTTAGATAACTTCTGTAAGCAGCAAAAACACTGTAGCAGGCGATGGCTGAGCACGCCTTTGTTCCCAGCACTTTCAAGGCAGAGGCAGGAGGATCTCAGGATTTGAGGCCAGCCTGGTCTATATAGTGAATTCCAGGACAGCCAGACTACATAGAGAAACCCTGAAAACAAACAAAAGCCATATAAATAATATACATGCTGGAGCACTAAAAATGAGCTATTTCATGAAAACAATGTTGCCTTCCCAGCCATACCAGAAGAAACTACAACAGGACAAAGAGAAAAATCAAAGCTTCAATTTTGCTATTCCATCCCTTTTACAGTTCTGTTCCCCACACTGAAGACTGTAGAAACTTTCACAGATCAGAAACTATGAATTCTTTGGCAAGGGAAAATACTCCTATGATTTCATAGCTAAATGACCTTGGTAATTTTTTTTCCCCCCGAGACAGGGTTTCTCTGTGTAGCTTTTCGCTTTTCCTGGAACTCGCTTTGTAGACCAGGCTGGCCTTGAACTCACAAAGATCTGCTTGGCTCTGCCTCCCGAGTGCTGGGATTAAAGGTGTGCGCCACCAATGCCAGGCAACCTTGGTAAATTTTTAAAACAAGACATTTCTCTCTGACCGCCCTGTGTCCTCCCTCTGACTGACTTCAAGGCCCTGACTGGAAAACAAATAGATCTAACATTTTAACAGCCAAGGTTTTCTCTTTGGAGACATGGTCTTCAATGGCCAGAAACTTGTGATCTTTCTGATTTAGCCACTGGGGTTTACCTGTGCCTACTCAGTTTGGCTTCATTCTCACAGTTAGAATAAAAGCAAAACTAGTCTGAAAACTAGAGTATTGATTTGCAAAAGTCGGGTACAGGAAAGATATATGTATTTTTGTTTGGGTTTTTTTTTTTTTTTTTTGGAACTGAGAATCGAACCCAGGGCTTTGCATTTGCTAGGCAAGCTCTCTACCACTGAGCTAAATCCTCAACCCCTGTTTTGGATTTTTTGTTTGTTTGTTTTTTGAGACAGGGTTTCTCTGTGTAGCTCTGGCTGTTCTGGAACTTAGGCCAGGCTGGCCTTGAACTCAAATCTGCCTGCCTCCATCTTTGTAAGGAATATGTAAGGCCTAGGGGTGAACAACCCTGGTGAGGCGTGATAAGCAATAGAATGATGTAAGAAAACCACAAATGGAGTAGTGATAAGCTATAAGCTATGTGTGGAAGTAGGGACAAGACTAGAAACCTAGCCAGGAAAGAATATAAAAGATGAAGCCCCAGACCCAACCAACAGAGCTTGTCAGGCCCTCGCGTGAGACGACTCTCCTCCGCCAGAGATCCTGTCCCCAGTGCAAGTGTGGCTGACCAGAGGAAGGCTGACCCAAGATCTAGAGGAACAGACGTGGCGAGTCCGGACCTGTGCACCTGGAGAGGTACTCCTGCTTCCACTTGGAAGACAGGATAAATATTGCTTGTGATCTTACTGTGTGAATAAATGAGTGTTATACCAAGTCTGAATCAAGAGTGATTATTCCTCCCCTGTAACCGGGGTATGTGCTGGCTACAATCTTCCTAGTGCTGGGATTAGAGGACGGTGCCACCACTGCTGCCAGCCCTTGTTTTGGACTCTGCAAAGCTCCAATTTAAGACTAGTGGGTGGCTCAGTGGTTAAAAGCTCTGTCCTCCAAGCTCTACCTCTGAGTCCCACAGGATGAACAAAGAGCCAACCAACATCCACAAGTTGTCCTCTGTGGGAGTTTGAAAGAAAATGGTTCCCCCAAAGGGAGTGGCACTATTAGGAGGTGTGGACTTGTTGGAGTAGGTGTGGTCTTCTTAGAGGAAGTGTGTCACTGTAGAGGCAGGCTTTGAGGTCTCATATGTGCTCAAGACAAGCTCAGTGTTTCGGTTCACTTCCTGTTGCCTTTGGATCAAGAGGTAAAGACCGAGCTCCAGCATCATGTCTGCCTGTGTGCTGCCTTGCTTCCCACCATGACAATAATGGACTAAACTTTGTAGCCCTAAGTTTCTCCAGTCTCACCCGGCCCCATGGTCCTGCAGCTGCTTATAAAATAATCACTTGGAGGCTTAATATTAATTGCAAATTAACGGCCTATGGCTCAGGCTTCTTATTAGCTAGCTTTTATAACTTAATTCAACCCATAACTATTAGTCTATGTTTTACCATGTGTTCTATGGCTTTACCTGCGTCCCGTTACATGCTGCTCCTTGGACTGCGGTTTGATGTTTCCTCTTACTCTCCTCTCTCAATATCCCTCTTGGATTCTCCTGCCTGGCTCCATTCTGCCCTGTCATAGGCCACTGCAGCTTTATTTATCAACCGATCAGAGCAACACATATTCACAGTGTACAGAAAGATATCCTACAGCAAAATCTCTGAACTGTCAGCAAGCCACAGTTAAATGTTTTCTTTGTGAGAGTTGCTGTGGTCATGGTGTCTCTTCACAGCAATAGAAACCCTGACTAAGACATGCTCTCTACGCTCACATGTGCCCTATGGCACCTGTGTACCCTCCCACACATACACACTAAATATGTGATTTTTTTTCATACAATATAGTCTGATTACAGTACCAATGATGTATTTTTTAATATGAAAATTCAAGGCATAGTCCATAGACTACAAAGTTGAGAAGAATAGTATATATATATATATATATATATATTTTTTTTTTTTAAAGATTTATTTATCTATTATGTACACAGAAGAGGGTGCCAGATGTCATTACAGATGGTTGTGTGCCACCATGTGGTTGCTGGGAATTGAACTCAGGACCTCTGGAAGAATAGACAGTGCTCTTAACCTCTGAGCCACCTTCCAGCCCCTTCTTTTGTTTTTTTTCCTTCCTTCCTTCCTTCCTTCCTTCCTTCCTTCCTTCCTTCCTTCCTTCCTTTCTCTCTCTGTCTTTCTCTCTCTCTCTCTCTCCCTTTCTTTATTTTTTTGGAGCTGAGGATTGAACCCAGGGCCTTGCTAAATCCCCAACCCAAGAATAGTATATATTAAAGGAAAAAAAAAAAAACAAGATAACATTATGATTTAAATGTGAAATGTCCCCTCCAGGTCCATATGTCTGAACAATTGGTCCCTGGCTGACAACACTATTTGGAGGTTGTGGAACCTTTATAAGGAGGTGAGACCTGCGGGAATCACTGGGCATCGGGCCTTGAGAATTATAGCTTGACTGGGCTTCCAGTTGGCCTCTCGGCTTCCTGTTCAGGAGTCCTGGCTGCACAGTTGTGTCTTCACGGATCTGACTGCTGCCATGCTTCCCCCTCTGTGATGGACTGTATTCCCTTACCATGAGCTAGTGCACATCCCTTAAGTTGTGTTTTTCAGGTATCTGTCACAGTGCAGAGAAAAGTCACTATTTCAGATGAGTGTGTAGCTCAGTAATAGAACACAGTGTGAGTACTGTCCTGAAGTAGCAAGGGTTGGCCCTTAGGACAGAGGAACAGAGAGGAGGGTCCTTGTGTCACAACCTACCACAATACTTTTTTTTCTTTCCCAACAAATGCACCTCAGACAAACACATATACCCATTTACAGAGAGACTGAGTGTGTGTATGTGCATATGTGTGTGCATATAAGAGTGTCTTAGGCTCTAGAGAAAAATCTTGAAACTTTTCCTGTTGCTAAGAAGTTCTTGCCAGCAAGGAGCCCTCAACGTATCCTGACCTGAACAGAGATTGTCCTGCTTGGACGGGGAGGTGGCATCACTGTCAGCAGATCACAGAGACAATGCCTAGACACCTAAGCCTGTCTCCATTAGAAAGCTGGTCAGAACTGAAAGGGAGAACCCACCAAGAAATATCCGCCCCCACTACCTCGGATAACTGAGTTTAAGCGCCAGTAATGGCGTCCTCTTCAACTCACAAGCTCAGGCTTCCCGCTGTCAATGGAAGGGCGTCCATTGCAGCTACTATGGGATCCTGTTTCTGAAGAGATCTGTTAAAAACCCAGTTTTTCTACAGGTGGCATTCCATGGAACAACCTAAAGGGAGGAACTTCTGTCTCTGAATGTGACTGTGGAAGCCACAAAGGTGTGAAGACCTACATATAGAGTGACGAGCAAATACTCCATGGCTGAAGTTCTGGATTCGTTTGAAAAACACCTCACAGCGAGGGAGAAATTTTTACACAAAATATGTGAGGTCACAAGTCATGCAGATCCCAGGGATAAGGCAAGGAGTCCTGAATGTCAAAGCCAGAATTTTTTTTATTTTTGAGCTGAGGGTCGAACCCAGGGCCTTGTGTTTGCTAGGCAAGTGCTCTACCACTGAGCTAAATCCCCCAGAATTTTTTAATATATGTTTTATTTAATTAATTAATATTATTATTTTTGAGACAGGCTTTCTCTACATAACCCTAGCTGTCCTGTGTAGACCAGGGTGGACTCGATCTCACAGAGATCCTCCTGCCTCTGCCTCCTGAGTGCTGGCATTAAATGTGTATGTCAGCATGATTGGTGTACATATTTAATTAACATATAGTTGCACCATTTTACCCCTTCCCTCCCTCCAGCCCCTGGCAAGTCTCCTCCCTCATCACCTCTGAGGCTTCTCTCTTCAACTCCTTACATGTCCTCCACACTCTGAAATTGGTGGCCTCTTTTCCCCAATTATTATTGTTGCATGTGTATGTACAAGAGCTGTCTTAACAAGAGTGTGCCCGGTGTTAGAAGCAACGGAGTCAACTCAGGGGAAAACTGGTATTCACGGCTGTCTCAGTTCCGTTACTGTGAAGGGACACCATGATCACGGCAACTCTTGTAAGGAAAGTATCTAATTGGGCCTGGCTTACGGTTTCAGAGGCTCAGTCCATTATCAGCATGGCGGGAAGCATGCTGGCACGCAGGCAGGCAGGCATGGTGCTGGAAGAGCTGAGAGTTCTACATCTGGATCCACAGGCAGCAGGAAGAGAGAGACACTGGGACTGGCTTGAGCTTTTGAAACCCCAGAGCTCATCCCAACCTTCCTCCAACAAGGTCATGCCTACTTAAAAAAAAAAAAAAAAGCCACACATCCTAATCTTTCCAAATATCGCCACTTTCTATGAGCCCATGGAGGCCATTTTCGTTCAAACCACCACCATTTAGATACTGCATCCATT
Organism: Onychomys torridus; assembly: GCF_903995425.1. NCBI lineage: Eukaryota > Metazoa > Chordata > Mammalia > Rodentia > Cricetidae > Onychomys > Onychomys torridus. The sequence goes on from NC_050459.1 coordinate 41,106,851, forward strand.
GGTGAGCTGAGTGATGGCGTAATGAGCATTTAATAGAATGAGAAGGAAAATGATGTATTAACATATACTAGATAGACAGCAAAAGAAGGAAATGGGGAGTTTTAGCTGGAAAAGAGAGAGGAGAGATGATCCAGGTGGTTATGGGTAGCCAGGCATGGTGGTGTAAGCCTTTAAATCCAGTACTCAGGAGGTAGAGACAGCTCCCTGAATCTGAGACCAGCCTGGTCTACATAGAATTCCAGACCAGCCAAGACAGCATCTGAATTTAAGGTAGGAACAGCTTGAACACGATTTACAAATGCTGGTTGGTAGATCTAAGAGAAGGAAGTGACGATCCTAAAGAAAAACTGGGTAACTAACTGGGAATGGAGAGATGGCTCAGAGGTTAAGAACACTGGCTGCTCTCCCAGAGGTCCTGAGTTCAGCAACCATATGGTGGCTCATAACCATCTAGAATGAGATCTGGTGCCCTCTTCTGGTGTGAAGGCATACACGCAGGCAGAACACTATACATACTAACTAAATCTTGAAAAAGGAGGAGGGGGGGGAGGAGGAGGAGGAGGAGGAGGAGGAGGAGGAGGAGGAGGAGGAGGAGGAGGAGGAGGAGGAGGTAGAGATTGTTTTCAGATGGCTGCGCTCCCTATTCCTCCTCTTTTCTTCTTGCAACTCAGCATACACGGCCACATATTACAGAGTATATCTCCAGGCCAGTTCCTCTATTTAAAAACAAAACCAAAAACCTGTCCCAGGCAGCTTTCTGCCACTGTGACAGAGCATCCGAGGAAGTCAAGTTAAAGAGAGGAAAGGTTGATTTGGTCTTGGGTTTCAGTCCTCTGTTTCTTGACCCTGTCACTCTCAGCCTGTAACTGGATAGAACATAGCATAGAGAGTACGAGGTGGAGAGAGTCTGCTTGCTGCATGGGTGCTGAGAAACAGAGAAAGGAAGGAGTTGGGGGTCTCAATATTTCTTCAAGAACATACCCTCCCTAATGATCTACCATCTTTCAACTGGGCTCCACTCCAGAGAGATTCTACCCCTCCCCAATAGTGCCATCAGCTGAGACACCAAGCCTTCATGACACTTGAGCCTTTCGGAGGCTCCAGGTTCTAACCACAGCAGGAAGATGTGCAATTCTGGAGGTGGACAGTTGAGATGGAGCTGAGAATGAAATGTGTCTGATGGAGATGAGAATGCTTGAAATGGACATTCTGGAAAGCAGAAAAGAAAGTTGCTCAGATAAAGCCAGCTTAAGTTGTGGCCCATTTTTAGCAAATCGTAAAGTACACATGCGTGGATGGAAAAATGAATGTTGAAGGAAAATGAAAAAAAGCATTGAAGGAAAATGGAAATCTCCCTGACTTCTGGTCCCACTCCACCATGACCAGCTTCAATGCCAATTTATGTCTTTCTTATTCTTACACTTCCATTTCTTAATTCCCGCCCCGCTCCCCAACTTTGAACATTATTTTACTGTTGGGGCTGGAAGGATGGCTCAGTGACTCTGCTCAGCATTCCAGACAACCTGGGTGCAATTCCTGGCACCAACATGGCATGCTCACAGCTATAAATCCGGTCCTGGGGATCTGCTCTCTTTTGTTTTCTGAGCGCACCAAGCACACATGTGGTTCACCCTCACACATAAAAATAAACGAATCCACTTGGGAGGCAGAAGCAGGCAGAGCTCTGTGAGTTCAAGGCTAGCTCAGTCAATATATCAAGTTCTATGACAGCCAGTACTACATAGAGATCCTGTCTAAACAAACAAACAAACAAATAAACAAACAAACAAATAAACAAACAAACAAATAAACAAACAAACAGGTTTTCTGGTTGGTCACCTTTCATAAATTCAAATATTATTGCTTCATTTTTTCTTTTTATTTCTTTTTGGTTTCTCTGTGTAGCTTTTGGAGCCTGTCCTAGAACTCACTCTGTAGCCCAGGCTGGCCTCGAACTCACAGAGATCTGCCTGCCTCTACCTCCCGAGTGCTAGGATCAAAGTTGTGCGCCACTACTACCCGGCCATCTTTACTTCCTTAATCTATCAATTTTAGGCAAATAATTCTTGGCTCTAATATATGAGGAAATTCTTAAGGAGAGACCCCATTGTAGATATCTGGATAGTCCAAAAATATGCCTTTATGATAAAAATCTAATCCCTGTGGTAAATTGGAAGTGTGGAAAACTATACTCATCCGCATATTTTGTACTAAGGCCTCTGGTTTTGCATTAAGACTTAATAGTAACAAGCTAGGTGGTGGTGGTGCATACCTTTAATCCCAGCACTCAAGAGGCAGAGGTAGGTGGATCTCTGAGTTCCAGGCCAGCCTGATCTACAGAACTAGTTCCAGGACAGCCAGGGCATCACAGAGAAACCCTGTCTCAAAAAAACAAAGAAGATTTAGCAGTAACAGTTGTTAATCCATTAATCCACTGAAGCAGCTGTGAGGGCTAAATGAGACGAAGCAACACTGTATGTGGGTTAGTTTGTAAAATTAGCATACACCTGAGTCATATATGCTGTGAGCCCACATTACCTTCTTTTCTGGTGGCATAGCAATTGACTTCCATCATATTTATTTATTTTTGTATTTCAAGCTGACAAATGAGTTGTATATACATATAAGTCTGACCTCAATTTTCTTTCTTTCTTTTCTTTTTTTTTTCTGAGACAGGGTCTCTCTCCATAGCCCTGCCTGTCCTGGAACTCGAAATGTAGACTAAGCAGTTCTCAAACCCGTAGAGACCTGATTGCCTCTGACTCATGAATGCTGGGATAAAGGTGTGCGCCACTATGCCCAGCGAGTTCAGTTTTCATAAGGTCCCTTGGTGTCTCCTCATGAGAAGTCACTTAACGCTAAACACTCTCCACAGGTGCACACATTCTAGCTTGATTACTTATGATTACAAGTGACAACAATAATTATGCAAGCTGTGTGTGTGTGTGTGTGTGTGTGTGTGTGTGTGTGTGTGATTTAAAATGGCATCAGTTTAAGCAACAACAACAACAAAAGCAATGATTGGTCACCATAGTTAAGAGGACAGACTGTAGGAGCCAGGGATTCAGTATAACCAAGAAACCTGTTTCTCTGGATCTGTTGTTGACCTTGCTTTCTCTGAGTTAGCATGGATCTCAATCAAGCTTTTCAAGGGAGTGGAAAAAATGGTTCTCTTAACTCACTGCATACACTCTTCAGGGCACAGCAATCTCTGGAGGGAGAGAGCTCGTAATTCATGACAGTTTTTACCTATCGGCTGAGGCTTGGTTGGGAATTTGTTGGCTCATGTCTCTATGCCTTAAATAAATACTCTGACTGGGGGTATGAAATCTTCTCATTATAAAGGCCTGAGTCATGTTTCCACCCCAAGAATAATAAAACAAAAGCAAGGTTAATATCATGGAAGAAGAATAACACAGCTAATAAATTCATGAATTTATACCAGAGGAAGCAGAGACAATTGCACTGTGAATATGAGAAAAGGTTTTCTTTATTTACTGAAGTGGGGGTGTGTGTGTCTCACCCTGTAGTCCAGATTTGAACTAGTTAGTGGTCCATCTGCTTCTCCCTCCCAAGCACTGGGGTTCTAGGCATACACACCATGCCCAGCAATCTGCAAAGGTCTTAAAGAGTAGGTAGTTTCAAGGGCCACAGGACAGTGTTCTGGGAGGGGCTGTGGCCAAGAGAACTTCCTGTTCTCCACATTTTAACCAAAATGACAAACATTTTTAAAATAGAAATCCTTTTATTTCTTTATATGGTAGTATACAGTTCATCTTACCGATTTCCACACTCCTTTTAATAGCAAAAAGATGAGGCATTACTGTACATTTCTTTCCTGTCCCTTTGAGAAATTCTGTACTTTATCAGAATGGGTAAGATCTAAACCTAGAAAGAGCACATGGAAGAGAGTTAATGTCTGGAGGTGTGCAGTTCAGGATGGATAAGATAATAAACCTGGTCCTGATTCTCCAGAAAGTCAGACCTCAGTGGGATCTTCAAGACGTTTATTTTCTACACGAGGAAGCCAGTCTTTAAGTGGTTAAGTGACTGGTCAATGCTAGAAAAACAATGGAAAGTCTGCAAATGCAGTGCATTTCCGATGTCTGGTTCAGGACTCGGCCGTCTACCCTGTATTGCTCCTTGGTGACACCCATGAAGGGTGGCGATTAGGAATCAACTAGGAATACTCCAAGACTTAGCCCAGGGACTAAGGAAAGGGGCACCGAATACCCTGGACATTTGGGAGTTAGTGGTGTGAACCAGAGTTTCCAGAGGCTGGCTAGAACTCAGGAGGTTGGAATGTTGCAGGTCCAGAGCTAATGACCTTATTGTGGGCTAGTTTTAGCCCTCTAGAATAGCCATTTCCTGCCCACTTCTGGGCCTTATCTAACATCTTATAGCTAATAGATAAAATCCTTTCGGAATCTATTAACTTAGCAGACCGCTAGTTTCCACCCACCCCAAAGCTGAGAATACCATCTGATAGCATCTTGGTCCTATAGAAAAGCTTCCCTGATCTTGCTGTCACTGTTGGAGTGATGTACCCACTGTTTATTTTGAATTTGCCTTGTCATGGCTTTATTTGTTCCATAAAACCATAAAACTCAACAAAACTCGTTCCACATTGTAACATGGAATTTAGGGCATCCTAAGTCTGTGTTCCCAGGCCAAGGTCATTCCACACGGCTCCAGGATGAGCCACATCTTACTCCCTTTAAGATAAGAGCTGTGGGTGTTTTCTGTCAGCTCCATCAGGAGGAAATGTGGGATTCTTTGCTCCCAGGGCTCCAGCAGGGGAATATGTGGTGGCTACGAACCTGTAAGCCGCGTGTTAGCAGGAAGGAATGTTCCTGAAGAAACCCAGGGGCCCAATGAACATCCATCAGGTCACTTAACTTGGTTTAAGGAAATACTGTCCTTAGGAGTCAGACATTCCTGAGTTTGAATCTCGGCTCCACTGTTTAACAATACTGTGGTCTTAGGCAAATTATATCACTTTTCTAAATTTGTTTTTATATGTCAGATGCGGATACAGCCGCTTATGACTCACAAGGAAAAAGCAATGCTGTATGTATAAATATACAGTGCATATACTAAACAGATGAACGTTTTTTTTTTTTTTTTTTTTTTTTTTTTTGAGACAGAGTCTCTTGTAGCCCAGGCTGGCCTTGAGCTCCCTCTGCAGCCAAGTACAACTTCAAATTCCTGACCCTCCCATCTTCCCCTTCCAAGTGCTGTGACTCAGGTGTGCAAACCCATGCCTGGATTCGATGAGTGGATTTTACACACCTGGAGGGTTTTTTACTTGGCGATAGTAATGTGGTTGTAATCTTGTTTTTATATGATTGAATTTATGTTCTGCTTTTAAGGTCCATGCCACCAGCTGATGAAAAATGATTTACGGCCTCTCAAGGTTTTGCTTTCTTTACTAGTGAGCCTGAGTGTTCATAACAGGTAGTTCACACAGAGTGTTGGGGCAAAGGAACTGAGAGAGTCAAGGTGAGGCGCTCCCAGACATCCCCCCAATCCATCTTTTCCCGGTGGTTTTTACTGTTGTCTGTCCCTTTCATCCCTGTTGCTGACATCTGTCCCCGACTCAAAGTTGCTACAGATTGGGTGAAACCGTGGCTTCTCAGGCGGTGCCTCGCTCTGAGAGGTTCCTTTTACAAGCAGCCTTGGACTCCATTTTGAGGGTGGATCTGCAAACACCACCAGCTGTCTGGCACCACCCCAATGCAGTAGAGACTGATAAGTGACTTATTCCTGGCCATAGGAAGGGTGCCACCCTGAAACATTATCCAGGTGAGTTGAGACTATGGGAACACATGGGTGCATTAAAATCCTATGAGAGACACCAAGCCAGAGAACTTCTTACACTCAGCAGACAGAGGAAAAGGTGTGCCCCCTCTCATCTGGACCTCATCTCATGATGGGTATCTAGCACGGAGATGGCATGGCCCCACTGAGCTGTCATCTAATACCTGGCGAGGTCATCATACCATGAGGAATTGTGTTCAAGCATCACAGTATTAGGAAGGTTGAGAACCAGTGCTCTACACCAGCAGCCGCTTTCCTGGTTTGGGTTCACTATCCTATCAGTACAGACTCTACTTAGATTTCTAACAGCCTGCTTCTGAGACCTCCAGAACTCTGCAGTAGCCTCTTTAACATGTATCCATCCCATACCCCTCACATATGCAACATCTTAGTTGCTTCTCTAGTGCTGAGACAAAACACCATGACAAAGGCACCTTAGAGAAGAAAGTGGTTAGTAGGGGCTGACAGAGGGTGAGTCCATGACTGTCATGGCTGGGAGCATGGCAGCAGGCAGGCATGTCCATGGTGCAGTAGCTAAGAACTTGAATCTGATCCATAAGCACAAGGCAGAGAGAAGAAGATTTAACGGGGAATGGAGTGAACTTCTGCAATACCAAAGCCCACCCCCAAGTGACCCACTCCTCTATCAAGGCCACACCTCTTAAACCTTCCCAAACAGTTCCGCCAACCAGGAACTAAGTATTCAAATGCCTGGAGGCCAATCTCATTCAAGCTGTCACATGCATATATAGAGATAGATATATTCACTGCATCCTGTGTGATATGACAGTTTATATTAGTAACTAAGATCACAAAAAAAGAACCTGGGGTTGGGGATTTAGCTCAGTGGTAGAGTGCTTACCTAGCAAGGCCCTGTCTTCCAGCCTCAGCTCGGGGGGGGGGGGGGGGGGGAGGGGGGATGGGGGACGGGACACACACCTGCATTCACCTCAGCTAGATTACCAAGGTAGGTAGGATCATCCGGCAGGTTGCTGCCTTTTGGAACGTTACCTTGTGAACTTACGGTTTTTCAATAAATTCTAACACTGTGAAAAGACACAAACATGTTCATTTACATTTCTGACTAACTCACTAATGACACTTGCAGAGGGACCGCCGGGATCACCGCTCTCTCCCTTCCTGTCTCAGGCCCACCTGATGGGTCTGTTGTCATTGGACCTGTTGGCAGTGCTATATGAGGCTGTTTCTGGCCCATCTGCCCAGACACACCAGGCAGTTGTTTCTATTCTGTTGCTTGTGCTGATCACTTTTTGTCATTCTGACAAAATACTTGAATCAAACAAAACAGCTTGATGGATGATTGATTTGGGTCATGGTCTCAGCAGCCTCGGGCCACGGGCCACTTGGCGCTGTGGTTTCTCTGCGATGGTAGGCAGGACATCCTGGTAGAAGAAAGTAATGGAGAAAACGGATTCTCTCACAGCAGCCAGGAAATGGGGACAAGACACCTTTTCAAGGCACTACTCCCTCAATGACAGGCTTCCTCCAACCAGATCCCTCCTTTAACAGTTTCTACTGTCTTCCAGCACTCTATTCAGCTATGAACCCATAGTGCAGTAGCCTATTCCTGAAGTCAGAGTACTCATGATCCAATCCCTTGCTCAAAGCCTCTGAACATTGCGTTCAAGACCAAGCCTTCCATACATGAAGCTTTTGGCGGGACATTTCCGTGTCCAAATCACAGTCCATGCCATGTGAGGAAAAGAAGATGTTCCATGGTATCCTTGGGTTCTGTTGACAGTGGGGGTTTGACTCACATTGCTCAAGGACCCCCAAACCTTCCTCCTCTCCCTCTGTCTTCAATTCAGCTTTGGAGACGAAGGCAGGATGCAGGCCCTTCCTTTGGGAAACACACTGGCTGCAGTGTTCTCTCGGTTCCCTGCCAGGTCTCTGTCTTTGGAGAATTTTTTTTCTGGGTGTGAGCAGCCTGCTCTTCATTCTTTGAAACCTACAGTTAGTATGTTCTTTCTGGACTTGGCCTATGAAGTCACGACCTCACCTCTTTTGTCTACTACATTCTTCTGCATTGTGCAGAGGGGCGACGGAAGCCAACATTTAAAAATCTCCTCTACTCCTCCTTTGCGCCTTCTGTACAACCGTTGGTTGAGTAAGGATGAGTTTTGAAAAACCTCAATTAATTTTAAGGACAGAAACAAAGTAAGTGTTTTTCTTCCCACCAGGGAAGGCAATTTTGATGTTAAACACCTCATTGATGGCGGTAATACTATGCAGTTAATTTTAAAGATGGGAACAAAGGCAGTGTTTCCCTTCCCACCAGGGAAGGCAGTTTTAAACACCTCATTGAGGGTAGCACTGCCAGGCTCACTGGGGACTTGATAATAGCGCCTATTGACAAGACAATATGGAAAACACAGGGTGAAACCCGCCAGCACTTAGGCAGTCGCCACCCCACCTGCTAGCAGGGGAACCCTTTCTCTGTTTGCTGAGAGACGTGTTAAGAGTGCAGCACATTCCAATTAGTTTCCACAACGCCAAGTCCCTCGGAAATGGATTCCAGAGCTTAGTGCACTGAGTTCCGGGGGACGTGGTGTGGTAGAATTGCATCCATGGGGCCATGATGTGAGTGGGGCATTCTATTCGTATTTATTATTTTTTTTCCAAGCTTAGGCATAAGAGGAGAAAGAATCTTCGGTTTGTCACTGCCGTCTGTAGCTAGAATTACTAAACAGGAAAAGAATGGTTATATTACCCTCATGCTCATAGATTTGCTTTGGCCTAGATGCACAAGCAGAGTGTTTGTTCAGGGTAAGAAGTGCTGTCATGGACTCAGCTGCTGGGGGTCAAAGGATTCCCTACCCAGGATCACCCCAGATTGTCCTCAGAGCCAGAGCTTGTAAATGCTCAATTTATTGGGTCAGTAAGAAGATACAATATGTTCAGTAAAAACTAAAGTAATCCAGTCCTAACTACCTAACTGTACACATTTGAATGGCCAGATGGGGAATGGCAGAATTGTTTGTATGCAGTCTTCTTGGGCACGACTGAGATGAGCTCCTTATTTTCAGGAAACTTGAGCAAGATTAGGAAACAGGCGTGGGACAGGCATTGAGCGATGACTAACATTTGACTTCTGGGCCAGCCTTCTTTCTTTTAGCTTTCATTTTTAGAAGAGAAGAGATCAGCGGCTAACCACTTGAAGTCCTCCATTCAGACACAAAGACCCTTGATTTCCAGTGTTAATCACCTTCCAGTCACTGTAACAAAATATTTGAGATAATAAGCTTAAAGAGACAAGGGGTTTGTTTCGGTATACGGGTTTTTGTTTTTTGTTTTTTGTTTTTTAAGATTTATTTATTTTTATGCATGTGTGAGCGCCTGTAGGTATGTGTGTTTACTACATGGGCACTTGGCACTCTCAGAGGCTGAAAAAGGGCATCAGATCCCTTGAAACTGGAGATAGTGTCAGGTTCAAAAGAAACTCCATTTTGGCATTTCCCAAAAGGCAGAAGGGAGAACTGGCTGTCTGTGGTGTCTCTTGGCACACCAAAGTGCACGCTGGCATCCAGGCTTCCTCATCGTCACAAGTGCCTGTCACACATTTCAAAGTCTGCATGAGCACCCCGGCCCTTCTCCCCTCCTCCCCTACCCTAAACTCCCCACTACTCATTCTCCTTATAACCCTGCTAATCTGGCTATGTTTTCTCTTTGTCTTCCTTTCTCCCTACCCTCCACTCTCCCTCTATCTTCCTCCTCTTCCTCCTGTTTCTGTCTATCTGTCTCTGTCTGTGTGTCTGTCTGTCTATCTGTCTCTGTCTGTGTCTGTCTCTCTTTCTCTCTCTGTCTGTCTCTGTCTGTGTGTCTGTCTGTGTGTCTGTCTGTCTCTCTCTATCTGTCTCTGTCTCTGTCTGTCTCTCTCTGTCTATCTGTCTCTGTCTGTGTGTCTGTCTGTCTCTCTCTGTGTCTATCTGTCTCTGTCTGTGTGTCTGTCTGTCTATCTGTCTCTGTCTGTGTGTCTGTCTCTCTCTCTCTGTCTATCTGCTGTTTCTGTCTGTGTGTCTGTCTGTCTGTCTCTCTGTCTGTCTCTTTCTTTCTCTGTCTCTGTCTCTCTGTGTCTATCTGTCTGTCTGTGTGTCTGTCTCTCTCTCTGTCTCTCTGTCTATCTGTCTCTGTCTGTGTGTCTGTCTCTCTGTCTCTGTCTCTGTCTCTCTCTGTCTATCTGTCTCTGTCTGTGTGTCTGTCTCTCTCTCTCTCCCTCTGCTTTGTTCCTTCTTTTCTCACGGCCATGACCAGTCTGCTGGCCCTGTTTAGTCTACTTCTTTCTCTCTCTGCTCTGGACTCTTCCAGATGCCTCTGGCCGTTCTCTTTCTCATATCTACAAGAAAAATCCTTCCCTTTAACCATACCATAGAGTAGTCATGTTGTCAATTTATCCCGTTACAACTGTTGTGAGCTACCATATGGGTGCTGGGAACTGAACCCCTGTCCTCTGGAAGAGCAGCCAGTAATCTTAATGGCCATCTCTCCAGCCCCATGGGTCATAGTTGTGAAGGTTCCTGTTTATGGTCTTCTGCCTTGGGCCTGTAATGAGGCATATCATGATAAGAGCCTGTAGAATAGCAAAAACGTTATGGCCAAAAAGCAAAAGAAGAAAAAGAGACTAGGGTTCCCCAATCCTCATGAAGGGCACTACCCAATAGGTACTACCTTCCTCCCACCAATCCCATCCTAAGGACCAAGCCTCCAAGCCACAGGCCTTGTGGGAGATACTCAAGATCCCAACCATAATGTCCAGGGCATAATATGGTTTATAGATAAACTCATTTTGGAGACTGATGGTGCTTGAAGAGGCAAGAAGACAACAGAAAAGAAGCCTGCCCACACCCAGATGGAACTGAGCTTAGGGGAAGTGGGAAGTAGAAGCCAGGACCCTGGTTCTGTCTCTTCCCTTGCCTGGGAAGAGAACTTTACATCAGAAGACTCCGTTCCCGCCAGGCACTCTTGAATGAGAAATAAGTTTGAATACATTACAGGATGTTTTTATAAAGGAAATGTGATAAAACAAGAAGATAATGTCAATCAAATGCTCTGGGTTGGAGATCCTCGAAACTAAATGCTCTCTAGAAAGTATATTATTTTTATTTTGTTCCATAATACTATGGATGCTACTACATTAGCTTTTACAATATTAGGATGCCCCCCCCCCCCCAGAGTGTAGTGACATCTCCCTCAAAACAACAGATGAGCTTCCGTAACCTCAAATGTTAACCGACTATACAGTCCACTCTTGGAAGCTTTGGTTTCCCTCGGGGGCAGGTGGAGGCTTTCGCGGCTGCTCTGTGTTTTCTCAGCTTCCGGGAATCAGAGGGCCTTTTTGATGGTCCTAGGCTCCGTGTCTTTATTTGCTCTCAATTAGTACTGTTAACACTCCTTTGATGCTGAAAGACGCCCTGCCTGCCTGCCAGGAAGTGCCAGGGCCCAATCAGTGCGCCCTACTGGAAGGAGTTCAAAGGGCACCATGTCCCACTTAGCCCCCTCCAAAGCACAGGCTAGTGACTCATCCCATCTCTCACAATCCTGGATCCACACAGAAGGAAAGAGACACTCAGGGATAGCTTTGTGTTACCAGGAGACCAGATCTCTGGCTCCAGCAGGGGTCGTAACTACTCAAGTTCAAAGTTCCTATGGCTATCTTGTCCTTTCTTGTGGAGACCTTCTAAAGACCCACAGCAGACGCCCTACTTACTCCCTTGTCTCCTTCCCCACCCACTGCTTGCAAGGCAGAAAGGCTTCCAAGTTACATTAGTGGAAACAAGGATAGGCCTTGTTGTTGTTTTTAATTTTTTTTTTTTTTTTTTTTGAGATAGGGTTTCTCTGTAGCTTTGGAGCCTGTCCTGGACTAGCTCTGCAGACCAGGCTGGTCTCAAACTCACAGAGATCCGCCTGCCTCTGCCTCCCCAGTGCTGGGATTATAGGCGTGCACCACCACCGCCCAGCTAATTTGTATTTTTTAAAAAAGATTTATTTATTATGTATACAGTGTTCTGCCTGCATGTATGTCTGCAGGCCAGAAGAGGGCACCAGATCTCATTACAGATGGTTGTGAGCCACCATATGGTTGCTGGGAATTGAACTCAGGACCTCTGGAAGAGCAGTCAGTGCTCTTAACCTCTGAGCCATCTCTCCAACCCTTAATTTGTATTTTTTAAAAGGTTTATTTATTATGCACACAGTGTTCTGTCTGCATGCCAGAAGAGGACACCAGATCTCATTACAGATGGCTGTGAGCCACCATGTGGTTGCTGTGAATTGGACTCAGGACCTCTGGAAGAGCAGCTAGCTAGTGCTCTTAACCACTGAGCCATCTCTCCAACCCTAGGCCTCGTTTTCACAACACTCAGGGCACAGGGGTCAGGAAGGTTTTAGCCCAAATCACCTCTGGCCTCTTATGGGAAATCGTCTTAGAAAACAGACTACTAATAGTCTTCCTGGTGTCTTCTAAACAGTATCTTGGGGCTACTATGATGGTGTTCGCTGGCGGAGGCTTTGATGGATAGGGAAATACTTGTTAGTGTCTACTGTCAAGGTGTAATGGTACTCTTCAAAAACCGCAGCCCTCTTCCCTCACCTATAATTTAGAAATATTTGGGTTAGACAGTCCCTGAAGCACCTCTTAGAGATGCTTGGATCCCAGGTCTAACTTTGTTGATGGAGAGTGGAGGTCTGTTTAGGGATGAAGGAAAGTAAAGCAATTGATTTCCAAGTAGCCAGTCATCTCTTCACCTGCTTCGTCTCCACAACTTACATAAGTATCAGGAGCAGCTGGGCTTGTATGTGTGAGAGGAGTAAGTATAGTTCTTGTATAAATATATTAAAATACTCAGATTTCCCTAGCCTCTTAGATTTCATTTCAATATCCTCCTGCTATCTGAAAACATAGCTCAACCTGGACTTGGAGTCACCATCATGACTATTAGTCATTGCCCAATGAGATATGCACGGGCCATATGGTAGACTCGGTGGAGATTTAATGGTCATTCATCACTGGTTTGTTGTTGTTGTTTTTTTTTAAATACACAGTTTATTTTTCCTTAATGTTCATTGGTGTTTTGCCTGTATGTATATCTGTGTGAGGGTGTCCGAAGCCCTGAAACTGGAGTTACAGACAGGTGTGAGCTGCCATGTGAGTGCTGGGAATTGAACCCTGGTCCTCTAGAAGTGTGGCTAGTGCTCTTAGTGGCGGGTTCACCTCTCCAGTCCCTCATTCACCACTGTTAAAGATAGTAAGAGCCTGCACTTAGCTTGGAGCCACACGGATAAGGCACTTCCCCTGTTTTCAAGAGACTCGCTTTACAGAGTGGAAACAAGGCCATCTAATGTTCAAATGTTTATAAAATATCTCACAAATGCTCCACGTGCTTTAGGAATTCAGAGTTGAGGGGGATGAACGGGGTGTGTTTGAGAATGGCAGGATTTAGTCTTGGGTCAGGGTCAGGGTGGGGTGTACAGAGAACCGAAGCTCCCAGAGAGGAGTGGGTTGGATATTAAAGTACATGAAGAGGAAGACAGGAGGAAAACCCCATCACATATCATTGTTTGTCCTCAGGCAATTTCCTGAAGACTTGCTTGCTCATCTGTGAAGAGGAAACGTAGCTGTGATGACATAATGGACAGTTCTTGTGGGGATGGCGACAAGAAAAATTCCCTTCATTTCTTAGCCCAGTACCCAGGATTTTATGACTCTTCAATGAAGAGGACTGCTATTAATCATGGACAATTTTAATTGGACTCAGTGCTCTGTGTTGGTGAGAACTAAGAAATGGGACGGAAGACAGCATCATGGACAATTTTAATTGGACTCAGTGCTCTGTGTTGGTGAGAACTAAGAGATGAGATGGAAGACAGACGCAGGCGATTAGCAAGACAAGACCATGCTACGATGTTTGCGATGGCGTTGTCCCTGCTACTGGATGCCTTTGCGTAGGTGTCAATTTTGTTTTGTTTTTGGAGGCAGGGTTTCTCTGTGTAGTCCTGGCTGTCCTGGAACTCACTCTGTAGGCCAGGCTGGACTTGAACTCAGAGATCCACCTGCCTCTGCCCCCTGAGTGCTGGGATTTAAAGGTGTGCGCCACCACTGCCTGGCCCCGGATGTCAATTTTGTAGAACGCTTACTGTGTCTCTGTTAGTCAGCTTTACAATGCTGTGACAATATACTTACAGTAGTCAACTTACAATGAGGGAAGATTTATTTTAGCTCATGATCTCAGCTGCTTCAGCCTATGGTCAATTGGTTCTGTTCCTTTGTGGCCTGTAGTGAGACATGGTATCATGTCGGAGAGCACATGGTGGGGAGCAGATGAGGGAACAAACCTCTCCTCCTCCTGGTGACAGGGAAACAAAAAAAGAACCAGAAAATCCAGGTTTCAATATCCCTCCAAAGGGTATGGCTTGAATGACCTGCCATCAGGATCGACTTCTAAGAGTTCTACCACCTCCTAATAGTGCCCCAGGCTGGTGACTAAGTCTTTGTCATTTAGACCTTTGAAGAACACTTCGCATCCAAACCATAACACTGTTTAATCTTTAGAACCATCCTGCTTAGAAAACAGCTGGCATAGTAGGCAACAGGTAGGTGGAGGAAAGAGAGGCGTCTTCCAGCTCAAAGAGTATTGCATCAAATCACGGGGATGGGCAGAGGTCCCTGTAAATGGACATTTCCTGTCCTGATCACCTGGTCCCAAATAACTGACTCAGAGGCTGAATATGAATTATACATGCTTGGTCAATAGCTCGGGCTTGTTACTAGCTTACTCACACATTTAAATTAATCCATATTTCTATTTATGCTTTGCCACATGGTGGTTCCTTTATTAGCAGGGCACATTTATCTCCTGCTCCCTCTGTGTCTGCCTGGTGACTCCTGACTCTGCTCTTCTCCTTCCCATCATTCTTAGTTTGGTTGCCCCGTCTATACTTCCTGCCCAGCTACCTGCCAATCAGCGTTTTATTAAACCAATTTGAGTGACAGATCTTTAAAAGAGGATTATTCCACAGCAGGTCCCCTAAGGCAGATGGTTCTAGGTAGCCTGTACCAGAGACATCTGCCAAAGTTCAGGCAGACAACCACTCCTGGGTATTAGAATCATTCACATTTCTTCATTGATCACAGATGTTCATGGAGCACCTTCCCCTGGGCCTAACAGGCAAGGCAGAAGCAATCGAGCTCTCAGCCTGTGATGATCTGGCTAGACCTTAGGACAGTGCCGGGTATCAAGAGCTACTTGGTGTCAAGGGCCAGAGGATGGCTTGGAGAGCCAGAACCACTCACTAATCACATGGTCTTCAGCTAGTTATTTAACATCTCTGAGTTCCATTGTTCTTTTTCAAAAGTGAAATAATGAAATCCAGCTCCCAGAGGTGGGGTGGTATGTTAAGTGAAGCATAGCACTCAATCAGGTCATGGCAGAGCCCTGGCTTGCTCGCAATGGAGGTCTCTGAGTGGCTGGGGCAGTGGATTGTGACCAACTGGCTTCAGAGATTGCTGTGAGACCATTGGAGAGTTGAACAGCTTAAACAATCCTGGCATCTGTTAGGCCTGAGGGCCGATTGCAGATTTCCCCCATCACTCTTGGAATTTAGCTTTTAACTTGCCCCTGTGTGGAGAGATGTTATATAGTACTCTGGGCCCTTCCTACCTTGACACATTCCAATATTATACTGAAGGCAAAGGCAGCTGGAGAGCGGATAGATAGTGCTGGGTTTATCTAGACCCTCTGATCTCAGGATTTCAAAGACTGTTAGTCGAATACCTGGCAGCAGATAAGATTCTTCCTCATTTCCTAGGTAAATAATCTGAGCCTCACTCACCAGGGAGTAATAGATCCACGGGTGTAATCTAGGTCAAATGCTTTAGAGCAGAGAAAGGATGCCACAGATGTACTGATGTAATGATTTTCAAATGTGTGTGTGTGTGTGTGTGTGTGTGTGTGTGTGTGTGTGTATGTAACAACAACAAAAATCACACAGGAAAACCTCTCAAACTGCACATTCATGGATTCTGTCCACACTGTTTGACTGGGAAATCTAGGTGTTGATCTAAATTCTGAATTTCAATGTAGGCTATTCCAAGTAGATTGTGTGTGTGTGTGTGTGTGTGTGTGTGTGTGTGTGTTTGTCACATTTAAAAATTACTGATCTAAAGAATCAGAAGGTTGTAACCTTTGTTGGAGGCATGATTCCTGGAGCAGCCAAGGCGATTGACCACCTCTGTGGGCTTTATCCAGGAACAAAATCTTTTAAAATTCATACCTCACAAGTCTGTCCTCTAGGGAACAAGCATGATAGGTAGAAACTCAAGGGTCTTAGGTTCAGTGTGTGTGTGTGTGTGTGTGTGTGTGTGTGTGTGTGTGTGTGTGTGTGTGTGTGTACATTGGCAGGATCTTGATATGTAACCGAGGCTACCTCAAATTCACTATGTAGCCCAAGATGGTCTCCCTCCGACTCAATCTTTCTGCATCTGCCTCTGAAGTGCTGGGATTACAGGCATGCATCATCATACCTAGACTACTGCTTTTAATAATGACATAAAACAAAAAGGTAAATGTGCTCACTCCCAGGTTCAGGGTGGGGTGTATAGGAAACCACCGTGTAGCCACTCTTCCCAGTCACTCTGAAGCCAGGTCATGTTGTCGAAGGCTGAGAATGAATGGTGAGTTCTGGGGTGGGACTTCCAGCTTCTGGTGGCTCCTGGTGCTCCTTGGCTGTGGCTTTGTGACTAATCTCTACTTGCCCCCCCCCCCCCACTCTTGCATTTCTGAGAAGAACTTTGTGGTTAGATTTAGGTCCCACTATGAAAACCCATCAAGAACTATCTCTGCTATCTAAATGATCACATATCTGCAAAGCCTTCTAAAAGGAAGCCTAAATCAGGCAATATTTGTTTCAGACATAGCTCTTGTACAGGGAACCCAGTTCCAGCCACTGTACTCTTGGTGACTATCACCATATTCTCTAGTTTCTTTTGGCACAATCTGGTGTCAGTGTTCTCCACAATACGTCACCTGAAAGGCATGAGAGAGTTCTGTAGGGCCCTGTGTCTAGAACACACCAGGCCTTCAATCTTTGTTTAATGAATGGATAAATTATATGGCATTGGTCTATTCATCTGATAGTTAACTATTAGCATGGTTTAGTAAGATACACACCTACTATTGCTAACTAATTCCTGGATTTATTTACTCCTAAAGTTTAATAACTAATTGTGGTGGTTTGAATAAAAATGGCCCCCATAGGCCCATAGGGAGTGGCACTATTAGGAGGTGTGGCTTTGTTGGAGTGGGAGTGGCTTTGTGGGAGGAAGTGGTCACTGGGGGCGGGCTTTGAGGTTTCCTATGCTCAAGCCAGGCCCATTGTGGCAGTCTTCATGTTGCCTGTGGATCAAGATGTAGAACTCTCATCTCCTTCTCCAGCACCATGTCCACCTGCATGCTACCATGCTCCCCACCATGATGATAATGGACTGAACCTCTGAACTATAAGCCAGCCCCAATTAAGTGTTTTCCTTTATAAGAGCTGTTGTGGTTACATGCTGTGGAATAATCATTTTGTACACTGTGAAGATTTGTCACTTGGATTGTTTTAATAAAAGCTGATTGGCCGGTAGCTAGGCAGGAAGTGTAGGCGGGACAACCAAACCAAGGATGCTGGGACGAAGAAGGGTGGAGTCAGAGGGGTCACCAGTCAGATGCAGAATGATGGATATACAAGATGGGAGAGAGGTAAAAGCCACGGGGCAGGATGTAGATGAATAGAAACGGCTTAATTCAAGCTGTAAGAGGTAGTTAGTAACAAGCCTGAGCTATCGGTTAAGCATTTATAATTAATATTAAGCCTCTGTTTCCGTTACTTGGGAACTTTCACCTACCATTATAGTGTCTCTTCACAGCAATAAAACCTTAACATTAATACTATGTTTTACCTGTAACTACAAATGGTACAAATTGTGTATGTATACTGCAATACACCCATATGTGTGTGTATATATACATATGTATATATGTGTTTTATATATATTTCCTGTGGTTCCTTGAACAGGAATGGCACCCTTAGGCTCATATATTTGATGCTTGGTCCCCAGGTGGTGGAACTGTTTGGGAAGGATTAGGAGGTGTGTCACTGGAGGTGAAGTTTCAAAAGCCCACACCATTCCCAGTTAGCTCTCTCTGCCTCCTACTTGTAGATCAGGATGTAAGCTCTCAGCTGCTGCTCCAGTGCCATGCCTACCTGCCTGCCTGCTGCCATGCTTCCCGCCATGATGGTCACAGATGGACTTTAACTCTCTGCAACGGTGAGCTCTATATTAAATGCTTTCTTTTCTATGTTACCTTGGCTATGGTGTTTCATCACAGCAATGGAGAATTAACTAAGACATATATTATTATATATGAAGTAGTTAAGAGAGATGACACCATAGTTAAGAGCACTGGCTGTTCTTCCAGAATACCTGGGTTTGATTACCAGCACCCACAGGGTTTCTCACAATCATCTATGACTTCAGGTCCAAGGGTTCTGATGCCCTCTCTGAGCTCTGTGGGCACCAGGAATGCATATGGTGCACATACATACATGCAGGCAAAACATCTATACATATAAAATTCAGTTTAATTTAGAAAATACATGGTAGCATAAATCTCCCCTTACTGCTTTTTTTTTTAATGAGACTGGATTGGTGCTGAACTTGCTCTAGCCAAGGATGGTCTTGAACTTCCTCTTAATTCTTCCTTGAAACTGCTGAGATCACAGGTGTACACCACCACCTTCAGTTTTATGCAGTTCTGGACTCAAACCCAAGGCTTTGTGTAAGTTAGGTAAGCACTCTAATAATTGAATTACATTCCTCGATATACCTAGTACTTTGAATTTTCAAAAAATGTACTTCAACATTGTTGTCAAGATCCGTGCTGGTTGTTACTTTGTGTTTTTTTGTTTTTTTTTTAAGATTTATTTATTTATTTATTTATTTATTTATTTATTTATTTATTTATTATGTATACAGTATTCTGCCTGCATGTGTCCCTGCAGGCCAGAAGAGGGCACCAGATCTCATTACAAGTGGTTGTGAGCCACCATGTGGGTGCTGGGAATTGAACTCAGGACCTCTGGAAGAGCAGTTGGTGCTCTTAACCACTGAGCCATCTCTCCAGCCCTTGTTTTTGTTTTGAGGCAGTGTCTTACTATGTAGCTCTGGCTGTCTTGGAACTTACTATGTAGACTAGGCTGGCCTCCTTGAGCTTTCAGAGATTTTCCTGCCTCTGCCTCCCAAGTACAGGGGTTAAAGGTGTGTGCCACCACTCCAGGCCTGTGCTGGTTGGGTTTTGTCAACTTTGATACAAGTTTAGACATATATGGGAAGAGTGAATCTTAACCGCCATAAGACTGGCCTGTAGGCAAATCTGTAGGTCATTTTCTCAATAAAAGATTAACGTGGTAGGGTCCAGATCACTGGGGGTAGTGCCGTCCCTGGGAAGGTAGTTCTGAGCCTCTGAAAGCAGGCTGAGCAAACCAGTAGGCAGCACTCCTCAATGGCCACTGCATCAGCTCCTGCCTCCAGCTTCCTGCCCTGACTTTTCCTCAGTGAAGAACTGTGACCTAAGTATTGTAAGATGAAATGCCCCTGTCTCCACCACCACCAGTTGCTTCTGGTCATGGTGTTTTGTCTCAGCAATAGAAACCTTTGCTAAGACAAGGTCCCTCATCACCCAAAGCCTTCACCATTACCCCATCTGTTTGGAGATACTGAATAAGATTCACTCTACATGGAAACATGTTTGAGACGAGCAACCGTGTTACAGTCATCAGTGAGCGCTTCAGTCCAGCTGGTGTGGGTGTGGGAAGGAGGCTGAGAAGACACATGTACCAGAATAGTCATGATGCCTCCCTTGAGTTGGGACTAAAGGCTGCTCAGCTTCCTGCTCAGTGAGTCTTCCCTGATGCTGGATTTCTGTCCCCAGTAACTATCTATCCTCAAAGCACGCCAGGCTTCTTTTCTTGGAGAGTGAACGATCACCTCACCCTGCACATCCAAGAACTAAAGGAGCCACGTGGGATACACTATGAAAGCCACATGAGGGATTCAGACTTGGAATGGCTATGGCCTGACTATTTCCTCCCATCTTCCTGTTGGCACCTAATCCTCAATGCAATAATATTAAAGACAGGAGTAAAAGAAACACAGAGAAGCTCTTTGCAAAGCCTCATGCGTGTGCTTAGCATCCCAGGAGGGCAAGAGGGGTGAATTCACCCCTCCCACCCCTTCCCCCTTCTCCATGTGAGGCCACCATAAATGAGGAATGACCTGTCACCAGGCATGGGGTCTGCCAGTGCCTTGGGCTTCCTAGACTCCGGAAGATCAAGAAATGAATTTCTGTGATTTGCAAATTGCCTAGTCTAAGGTATTTGGCTACTGCAGCAGGAGTGGGCGAAGAACCTGTTTGCACCACGTCCACCCTCGAACAGCATACTTTTGCTAGGACTTGGCTTACAGTTTGAGCCTCTGTTGCAAATGTTACTGGTCTTGTGTGGGTGTGCATACAGCACATTGGTCAGACGTTGGTGCCAAGGCTGTACTGACTTCAGGAACAAAACTGGAAACCTTCCGTCTTCTTTTAGATGCTGGAGTGGTGCCGAAGCAGAGGCTCCCGGCAATCCCCACTTGTGCTGGCCTCGGTGAATGTGTGCAGCAAGCAGGCTCGAGAACTCCCTCAGTGCCTCGCTTTGCCACGGACCACTCTGTCTCCAGATGTTTGCCATGGGAAACAGATTGTGTCTCCACAGTGCCACCTGACTTGGAAGGTCACCCCCACAGACATCAAAGCTCACTTGTCAGAATGTCGCAGACTTTTCCAGCCTGTGTCCCCACCATGGCCCTGACGCTGTCGCCTTCAGCTCTATAGCACAGGAGGTAGAAATGCTTTGAGTTACCAGTCCAGGGGCAGTAGTGTCACTGTGCATATGGAGGAAAGGGCTGTCGTGTGCAAGTGCAGAGTGCATCATTGGCTTTAAAAGTATCATTCCCAGCTCAACTTAAAAGAGAAGAGGGTTGGGGATTTAGCTCAGCGGTAGAGTGCTTGCCTGGCAAGCAGAAGGCCCTGGGTTCGATCCTCAGTTCAAAAAAGGAAAAAAAAAGAAAAGAAAAGAAAAGTAAAGAGAAGGCTGTATATAAGCAACCGAGAGATCAGGATCTGAAACAAGTTTTCCTTATCTTTGCAGAGGAAGAGGCTTCGTTTGAAAGGTTTTATCACCAGTAGGTTGACAGGCAACTACAGTCATGAGCTTCATTTCGAGGGGACTGGTAAGTAAGAAAACCCATCCCCGTGGCAGGCCCACCTGCACCTGCAGGGTGAGCTACAAGTCCTGAGCAGCGGGGAGTGGGGTGGGGTGGGGTGGGGAGAAGGGTGATGAGAATAAATGCAGACAAGAATAAAAACCCCAAATGACTTGTTACAGCCACGCTGTTCATCCCGAGCCTGACAATTATATATGTCCGTACGATAATATCGACCATGAAAAATGTCTACCTGAGGGAGAGAGGAAGTGTCATCTCATTTCATAAACCCCGTTCATTTCAATATACGGACATTTTCACTAAATTACATAATGTTTTTTTTCCCCTTCTAAATTTCACCTCGGGGGTTTATGAACATTCTGACATGGTTCTAAATGACCAGATGAAGATTTATCTTCCGAGTGTAAAGTGGCTGGAATAATACTGACATAGAAATAATTGCTTTTTGGCAGGTGGTCTTACCGTTTCATGATTAGACCTACAAATTCAATGTCAGCAAGCTGTCCACCAGATGCCTTCCCGGGATCTTCATGAAGAATGACTGTTCCTCCTAGAATCTACCTCAGTGAGGCTCAGCGGCTCCGACAGACAGAACCAGGGCTTCGGATGAGCTCCACTGTCAGAGCACACATTAGCAGGGCGCTCTTTTCATGAACACAGGACCGTGCGGCTAATAAAGGGTTTATGTTTTCAAGCTGTACAAGTGAAGAAATGGGGTAACAGAACCATGTGCAATAAAACAATAAATTCTCCCCTCAGAAGCTGACAATACGTCAGGGTGCAAAGCCCGCTCTATGCGATCAGGCTCTGGAAAGGTTTCGTCTTAGTGGAAGGATGTCCCCAAATAGCTCTGAGGGGTAGCATGTATGCATGTGGGTAGTGAGTGGTCCACAAAGGTGGGTTGCTATGAATATGCTTTTGATTGGATCCTAGTCACTTTTCTATTGATGTGAAGAGACACCGCGATTAAGGTAATACTTAATTTGGGGTTGATGGTTCCAGGAGGTGGTATAGTCCAAGACTATTGTGGAGGGGAGCGTGGTAGCCAGCAAGCAGGCAGGCAGGCATGGTGCTGGAGCAGTAGCTGAGAGCTTCCATGTTGAGACAACAACCATGAGGCAGACAGAGAGAGAGAGACAGAGAGACAGA
Source organism: Onychomys torridus (assembly GCF_903995425.1). Classification (NCBI taxonomy): domain Eukaryota; kingdom Metazoa; phylum Chordata; class Mammalia; order Rodentia; family Cricetidae; genus Onychomys; species Onychomys torridus. The sequence goes on from NC_050459.1 coordinate 41,129,142, forward strand.
GAGAGAGAGAGAGACAAGGAGAGACAGAGAGAGACAGAGAGAGACAGAGACAGAGAAAGACAGAGAGACAGAGACAGACAGATGAGAGAGAGACAGAGACAGAGACAGACAGAGACAGACAGACAGACAGACAGACAGACACAGAAAGAGACAGAGACAGACAAACAGAGAGATAGACAGACAGAGATAACTGGAATAGTGTATATAGGCTTTTGAAAGCTCCAACAAGGCCACACCTCCTAATCCTTCCCAAACAGCTCCACCAACTGGGACCAAGCATTCAAACATTTGAGCCTATGGGGGCCCTTCTCCTTCAAACCACCACCAACTACAATGAAGATTTCATTTGGAAAGCATGGTTCTGGGTATTAATAATACCAGATAGAATGAAGAGATACAAATGCCGGTTTTCAAGGAACTGACATTTAGTGGGGGATTCAGGAAGCAAATAGGAAAAGTAATGTGTTGGCTCTCTTACCTCTATGACAGGCAAAAAAAAGAGGAAGGATCATTTGGCTCATGGATTCAGAGGTTTCAGTCTGCTGTGTGTAGGGGTGGGTGGCAGGAGCAGTGCACATCACGCCAGACAGGAAGTAGAGAGGAGAGCCCAGGGAACAGGTCTAACTCTCAAGAACTGGGTCCCCTTGAGCCACCAGCCAAGCCCCAAATCCTGAAGTTTCTACTATTGCCCAAATTAGTGCCAGCAGGTGGAGAGCGAGCATTGATATCCGGTGAGGGATAGTTCGTATCCAAACCATAACAAGAAAGAGACATAGAATGTTCACAGTAGCCCAAGAGTGAGAGAGAACTGAGAGAGAGGCAGAAACAAGAAGATCTTAAGGAAGAGAGAAGTAGATGGGGGTCTAATGCAGACAGACAAGGGTGGTCCAGATTATAAACTGGCAATCAGATCCCACAAGAAGGTCCCCGCTGATCTCAGGTAAACTGCAGGAGCGTATGGCTGAACCAAATATCAAGGTTCAAAAGGAACTAAGTTTGAGCCCTCTTCCAGTGATGCTTACTAAGTACCTCCTTTGTGCCTGGCTGTGAGCAGCCACTGGCAATGCCACGTTAGCCATTCCAGTTGGGAAATGTGCTACGGTAACTCAGCCTCCACAACACAATCACAGGGCTGCACGCTCGCAGTAAATCCACCCAGGAATTACGCTGGCTTACAGCCTATTAACTTTTACCACTTCCTTAATACAAAGAGAATTTTATTACCAATTATGCAGCAAGTTAAATTAATATTTATAAGAGTCTCGGAGGCCGAGAGGCATGATGAAATTTCTAGATGTGCCTTGCTGGTGCTAGATCTCGCCTCCCCCTTCCCACCCCATCATATCGTGGTCCCTCAGTGGGGATGAAAAATACTAAGTAACGGAATTGCGATTCCCATGAAGGATTTTCCTCCTGCAAAGTGGAAATTGGGAAAATCCTTTCAAACCCAGTAAGAAACTTAGTATTGCTTACATTTCCATCATCAAGCCCACATATCAGCAACCCCAGGGAAAGCGCCACTGAAGTGTCCCGGCTGTCCCTGCTCCAGTGTGTCGCCCTTGGATTCCAGGAAGCCCCAGCCCCTGGGATTTGTACAGTGACCAAAAGTCACACCCTTTCCTGCTTTGAGCTTGCCCAGGTCACTGTCTCCTGGAAGCCTTTGCAGTTATCAGCTTTCTTTATCCAGTGTCTTCTTCCTCACGGCCTGGAAAGCTCCTCAGAAGCAACTGAGTTCTACATTGCTTACACCTGGCCCCATTAGGTAGGGGAAGGTCCTCTTTGAGGGGAGGCAGCAGATGGGAATTGCCTGTATTTTAAAGTCATACTGCCATCATGGGACCCGGCTCTGTATCCTCTGAGCTGTGTGAGCCTGTACACAAGGCTGGATGCATCGCCCAGCTTCCGTTTCCTCATGGTAAAATGGCGGCATTCTCCTCAGAAGGCTGTGTAAGGACTGAGGGGGCACACCTTCATCAAAGGCCATCTTTCCTCTTAGCAAGGCCCCACCCCTCTACACCCACCCCCTCCAGGGGTTCAGTTTGGAGGATGGGGGGGTGTTGAGGAGCTGGTGAAGGTACAAGGGGTTAGGGGAAGAAAAGGAGGGGGGTCAGAGAAGTTGAGGAAAGCAGGGAGGCAGAAGAGAACAAGAAGGGCATGATGGGATGTAGTTGGTGACCTTCTCTCCAGCCCCCACCAAGCCCTGGCAGTCCACTTATAAAATAAACACACAGACATATTATTTAAACTGCTTGGCCATTAGCTCAGGCCTACCATTGTCTAGCTCTTACTCTTATATTTAGCCCATTTCTATTAATCTATACTTTGCCACGTGGCTCGTGGCTTACCAGTACCTTACATCTTGTCATGGTGGCGGCTCACAAGTCTCTCCACCCAGCCTTCCACCTCCCAGAATTCTCTTCTCTCTTGTCCCACCTATACTTCCTGCCTGGCCACTGGCCAAACAGCATTTTATTTATACAGAGCGATATCCACAGCAATGGGAAGGGAGGAGGGTGTTGAGGAAGATGAGGGAAGAGGTGAGAGCCTGTTCAGTGAGTGACAGGGTTAGGATGGCCCCACTAAGTGAGAAACCAGTCAGGCACCATGGAAATCCTTCCATGGTCTGAGGCAGAAAGCTGTCCTCACAGACCAGACTGGGGATAAATAAGAAACACCTCAACAGGCCACATCCAAAGCAATGGCACACATTGGAAGAGTTTGTGTCTCCCAACCCATCCCCAGGCATGACAGACACTGATGGCCACGTGGTGTCTACTGTGACGAACATTACAGCGTCCCCAGACCCCCTGGGGGGGCATTTTGTGAGTGTCTTGTTGCTGTTCCTTCTTGTGGAGAGACGTGAATATCATCTGTTCAGTCCACATAGGGCGCAGACAACAACCTACCCATGAAATGACTCCACGCGAGACTTGGGTGATGAGCCACTGAGTTTATTGGGGTGACCGATGGGAGCTGGTGTGACTCAGGCAGCTGCATCCCTAAAGGTCTCACCCCAGCGTAGGTGATGACTTATGAGAACCACATCCCAGGAGTCCTTTGTGCGCTTGCTGACTCCATCAGAGTCCTCCCACACCCAACGATTGTTTGCTGTGTGTAACCCTCCGGGTGAGACCTCCTGAGTCCTGTTCCGTCCCTGTGGGTTTTAGGAGTCTCTCTCTTTTCTTCAGTTCTGAGGAAAGAGCTATGCCACAGCCCCTTTATCATCCCAGCAGTTGATCCGGCTCAGTGATGTTGAGGGTTGTGGGAAGAAGCTTTTTAGGGGTGCAAGAGAGAACCTTTGGAGTGGATGAGGTCTCTGCACCACGAGGCTCACGTAGGTCCCCCAAGGCAACAGAATAGAGGTATATGGAAGTAAAATAGCAAAGTGATGCACCACCAAGGCTCCCGAGCCTTTTACTCTCAGCTATGCAGGCAAGGGAGAGCCAGGTTCAATGTTATTAACAAAGCTTAAACAAGTGGTGTGTGTGTGTGTGTGTGTGTGTGTGTGTGTGTATGTGTGTGTGTGTATGTGTACGCACAGCAAAAACAGCCACAGAGAGCCCTTTGTAACAGTTTAGTAACCTGAACAGAAAAACCTTTGATAAACTCCCCAGAGAGTTTAAATATTTCCCCTCTCTCATGGCCCACGTAGCGATGCCAGCAGGCCATCCTTGAAAACAAGATGACTTACTCCATCAACCTCAATAAGCCCTAATCCTGGAGGAAGGAAGTAGGGTCTGGTTTCCACGCTCGCTTTAAAAAAAAAAAAAAAAATCAGGGCTTTGTTTCTCGGGGCTGCTCTTCCAGGATGTGTAACACGCCGTGGTTTGATTTGGCAGGAAAGGCACCTTCTGAACACAAAGGGTTGTTTTTACAGGCTTTGAGCTCCGCTCTCCCGGCCCGCGGCGCGTTCCTGTCATTTTCCCTTGAGGCCACTGGGTGGCGCTGAAGGAACCGGGATCGCCAGGAAGACTGCTGCTCCCGACTCCCGCCAGAGCGATTTGGGACAGTTGAGTCACGCGGGGACCAGGACAGAGGAGTGGCTGGGAAGGAGAGAAGAATCAGCTCCCTCCCGAGTCCACTTTTAATATGGACGCTCCATGCTCCGCTCACCCCCCACCCCGCCCCATATAAATAAGGAATTAAAGTGTGTTTAGCAAAGATGCTTTTTTAATTTTATTTTCCCAGAGCTGAGGACCGAACCCAGGGCCTTGCAAGCGCTCTACCACTGAGCTAAAACCCCAACCCCCAAAGATGCTTTTATTTGGAAAATGTTCTTTTTTATTGGCGTGTAAAAGACCCTTAGAACTAAGACTGGGCAGCTTCGTTCGCGTGGCCTGGCTACGCCCCTTCCAGTTCACCGTCTTCCCTGTAAAAGCTGGTGGCATAGATTTAAATTTGCTCCCCACGGTGTAGTCCTCATGCCCCGGTACCACCAACTGCTCACCAGCAGCCCCGCGTTCTGAGTACCAGCCCACCCCGACGCCTCCCCACCCCGGGTCCAGCCCTCTCCCGGCCTCCGCTGCTCTCTCGAAACCCAACATTTGCTTAGCAACGTCCCATCTTAGAGGCCGAACTGATCTAGGAGCGCCTTCCCTAGCCTCTCCTCCACCGCTGGCTACTGTGATCTGCCTTCCTGTCCTTCTCAACAAACGCTGACAGCCCCAGCTTGCCTCTGGCCCACTCGGATGCACTAGGTGGGTGTCGCTGCTGCCCATTCACGTTAGCAGGAAGTTAGGACAGGTGTCTGTCCGGTATGCAGGAGGCACCAGCTGGGGCAAGAAGACCGGCTTCCAAGATGAACCGTTCACACAGCTAGAAACAGGGAACTAGGCGCTGGCTAAGAGCATAAGGTCTCAGGCGGGGTTGAGGACGGGGAGGGCCCTTGGTTCTTGTCCCTGTGCCTTTTAATCATCTGGCTGGCTTTCTTCACGATGTAGGTAGGAGCTGGGGCCCAAGGAAGACTGTCAAGAGACAAGAAATGAAATAAGTGGTCAGGCTTTTGGGGTGTGTGTGTGTGTGATTGGAGCAGTGGCATGCACACAGAGGTCAAAGGACAATTTTTGGGAGCTGATTCTCTCATTCCATCATGGTTTCTTGTGACTCAGGTCCCCTGGATTGGTGGCAAGCCCCTTTACCCAGTGAACAATTTCACTGGCCCATGGCCCATTTTTTTTTTTAATTTTAAATATATTTATTTATTAATTTTTTTCATTTTACATATCAACCCCAGTTCCCCCTCTTTCCCCTTCTCCCGCCTCCTCACCTCCCTCCCACTCTACCCCCATCCACTCCTCAGAGTGGGTAAGACCTCCCATGGTAGTCAACAAAGTCTGGCATTCCAAGTTGAAGGAGAGCCTAGACCCTCCCCATTGTATCAAGGCTGAGCAAGGTATCCTATCACAGGGAATGGGCTCCAAAAAGCCAGTTCATGCACCTGGGATAAGTCCTGGTCCTGCTGCCAGGGACCCCACAAACAGATCAAGCCACACAAGTGTCACCCACATTCAGTGGGCCTAGTTCAGTCCCATGCAGGTTTCTGAGCTGTCAGTGCAGAGTCAGTGAGCTCCAACTAGCACCGGTCAGCTGTCTCTGTGGGTTTCCCCATCATGATCTTGATCCCTTCTCCTTCTCTTTCTTCTTCTTCTTCTTTTGAATGCCGAATGTTGTTTATTGAAGGAAGGAGGAGGTCTTAAATACAGGCTTACAGTACAATGGGAGAACCCCGGATGGCAGAAGTTCGCTTCTGATGTTGTTTTTTGTTGTTGTTGTTGTTTTGAGCTGAGGATCAAACCCCGGGCCATGGCCCATTTTTTAAGGCCTGGTAGTGCACAATGTTTAAGAACCGGCACTGTGGCACCCACCACTTTCTACTTGCTAAATGGTAGCCGAGCTGAGTTTCAAGAGGATGCAATGGAGGAGACTCTGCCTCTCGGAGTGGGGGGCATGAAAGAATTTGAACCTTTCTGTTTTTCTCTGCCGTCCTGGTCTGCGTGACTCAGTTTCTCACCGTGTCTTCTCACAAGACTCAGGATATTCCTGCTCAAGCAACAAGAGCAAAGTCATCCCATCCCCCAGTGGATTTGCTGAACACTGGTGAGAAAATCAAAGGCGACTCCAGAAGAATATGAGAAGGGGAAGCCAAGATGGCGCTCTAAGGATTCCCACAGAAGTGGGACGAGGGTCAGGGTGAGCTGAAACTTTCCCTGTGTGGAGACCGGTTGCTACATACTGTCTATGTGGACCAGGCTAGTCTTGAACTTAGAAAGATCCACCTGCCTCTGCCTTCCAAATGCCGGGAATAAAGGCATGTGCAACCATCATGCCAGGCTTTGGGTAGGTTTGATTGGGAATCTGATTTGCCTTTGATCTGCTCTACATAAACAAATTGGTTGGCTCAGTAACAAATTCTTATTTGTTTAAACAAACAAACAAACAAACAAACAAACAAAAGGAGGCCATTGTGAGGTGAAACACACCTTTAATCTCAGTGTTCAGAAGGCATAGGCAGGTGGCTCTCTGTGAGCCAGGGTCCAGTCTGGTCTACAATGTGAGCTCCAGGTTACCAGGGACATATAGCGAGACCCTGCCTCAATTTAAAAAGTAGTGGTTTGGAGGTCATGTTTCACACTGTACCCTCACTCTTCTTGTTTCTAGTGGTCCTTGTCTTTTTAAGCTAGGACTCGGGACGGGGAAGGCAGTATCTAGAGTGGCATACAGAAGGTTATGACCATGGCCTTACCTTCTCCTTTATGTCTCTACCCGCATCTTAGGGCTTTTCCGCCCACAGCCAAGGCCAAGCTCCCAGGAAAAAGAGCGGCTGTCAGTAATTTGATTTATTGCTCCTTCCAGGAGCGGGGGGAACAGCACATGCTGGGGTTTTAAGCAACCTGACACTCCCCTTTGATGGACAAAGAATACTGGAGTCAAGGGAGAATAATGGTCTGAAATGCCGGAGCTAACGAGTCAGCACGTGTATGAGAGCCCGGGTCCGAGGGCGGCTGACCTTCCTAGCCCACAGCAGAATGCCCACATCCTCCGTGATTGTGGCAGGTGGATGATTACGATTATTGTCACTGGAATGATTCCGTTGTTTTGATTTGTTTCAAAGGTAACAAATTCATGGTCATGAGGTCCTGGCAGGCCAGGCATTTTCCTCTGAGGTTGGTGACCTAGAAGTGAGATGCCATGCTAACTAGGGTAGGCCTCAGCGCCGCAGATCGTAATTTGCTGGCCCAACCCTGCCAGGAAGCCGTACGGGGGTAATGACTCCATCTCTTTCCAGACTCAGACCAATTTGAGCCTGTGACCTTTAATGGCACTGTACTCTCCATAGATCTGTACTAACGGAGAGAGTGATGTACAGTCGGCGAAGTGACTCTTTCCAGTGACGAAGGACATAATGTACGAGGGCTGAGATCTGCAGGGAGAGCGGATCCGTCAGTGACCGCAGCAGCATTTACACCAATTAGGTATGTCTCCCTGATATAATCTTTCTTTTGCAAACATCGTATTAATTTTCCTAATGCACACATACTCCTTCACCCTCATCAGCCCTGGGTTTCAGCAATGACTTTTCCCCATGGGGAATTTATAAATTGCGATGAATAAGGTGAGCTTTCACGTTCGAGGAATTTCTCCTCGGAGGGACAAAAGAATCTAGAATGTCACCAGATGTCAGCTTGGGATTCAGGAATCACCTCTTCGGGATTCTACATCTTTCAAAACTTGCCACATGACTTGGTGAAGGGTCTGTCCAGCCTGTGTTTTCAGCCTTGTTGGAGCATTTCAGCTGGAGGGGTTTGGGGCATTTTGTCAGATTTCCCATAGACTTTGGTGTTCCATTGACCTGGGCTTGGTTTTCTGCAACATTTTCAAATGATATTTATTTTTCAATGTCAATTTTTAAAAATTTTTATTGCATTTCATATCTATTGGTATTTTGCCTCTATGTATTTTCTGCACCTTTTGTGTGCCGGCAGAGGGCATCAGATCTCCAGAACTGGAGTTACAGATGGGTTCCAGGACTCAAACCCAGGTCCTCTGGAAGTGCCAGACCCTTTTGCTCAAAACCTTTAGCAAGGTTCTCTTTAAGTCTCAATGTCAATATCTAAAATGTAGGTTTTCGGGACTGAAGAGATGGCTTGGTGGTGAAGGATGCTTATTATTCTTCCAGAGGGCCTATGTTGTGGAATAATCTTTTTGTACACTGTGAAGACTTGTCACTTGGATTGGTTTAATAAAAGTTGAATGGCCAATAGCTAGGCAGGATTTGGGGGCAGAGAGGATGCTGGGAAGAAGAAGAGCAGAGACACGGGGAAGAAGCCAGACAGAGAGGAAGAAGTTGGACACAAAAGATGGGATGGAGGTAAAAGCCACATGGTAGAACATAGATCAATAAAAATATGGGTTAATTTAAGTTGTGAGAGCTAGTTAGTAACAAGCCTAAGCTATTGGCCAAGCTTTCATAATTAATAAGAAGTCTCTATGTGGTTATTTGGGAGCTGGCAGGTGGGACAGAAAAATCTGCCTACAGACCTGAATTCAGTTTTTACATCTGAGGTTGAGCAACTCACAACTGCAGCTCCAGGGGGATCCAACACCCTCTTCCTTCCTCCTCAGACACTTTCACTTATGTGACATATAGTCACATAGACACACATACATCCACATAAGCAAAAACAAATCTTCAAAGGTGCAGATAGGTTAAAATACTTGTATCATATAATTCGCCAACTAGTTACACCAAGATCCTTCTGCCTTAAATCATTTTGGTACAGGAATATGAGGCAGGTGAGGCAGGTAGACAAGATGGCTCTGTTGTCCATGTCTCACCTTGGCATACCTAACAGGGAAGGAATCAAAAGAGAAGGTGAATTGAAAAAGCGAGCAATACCCATGCTTAAACAGGCCTTCAAATGTGTGGTTGTTTTTTGTTTTTTGTTTTTTTGTTTTTGTTTTTTAATGCTACTTATAAATTTGCACAAATTTTTAGGAGAGCAAGTTAGCAACTTGTATTCCAAGATCTATGGTCTTTGAGCTAATTGTTTCACATGAGTGGGTTTGTTCTTAACATGTGAACTGAAGTTGGAGGGGACAGCAAGGTGTGAACAGCTGCAAGTTGGGGACTGTAGGGGACACTGAGGTAGTCGTCCACATGTGGGGTCGGAAGCAGGGAAGTAGGCTGCTGGAGCCCAAATGGGATGAGGGAGCAGTGTCTGCAGGAGCCAGAGAAAGATGGCAGAGCCCAGACAGTAGGTGGGGGGGGGGGCAATGGGAGACTGGGTACAGGGAGATTGGTACTTAAGTTACTGTGTCAAAGTTAAAGGGAGCCTGCTTTCTCACAGTGAGAACTCCAGGGATGGAGAAGTTGATACCTGGAGTGTGGAGCAGGAAGTGGGGCTGTGGATACAAACGGATGATTACAAACTTACCAGAGAAAAGAGCCCCCTTTCTGCCGGGTGGTGGTGGCACACGCCTGTAATCCCAGCACTCGGGAGGCAGAGGCAGAGGCAGGTGGATCTCTGGGAGTTCGAGGCCAGCCTTGGTCTACAGAGCTAGTCCAGGACAGGCTCCAAAGCTACACAGAGAAACCCTGTCTCGAAAAACCAAAAAAAAAAAAAAAAAAAAAAAAAAAAAGCCCCCTTCCTCATCTCAAATACGTCTTTTAAAGATCAGTGGGCTCCAACAATGCTCCTGTTCATCTTGAATCTTGAATCTTGGTCAGCTTACGCCTGAGTTCCCCTCGTCAGGGCTGGACTCTTCCTCAGCATCTTCAGTTTTGGGGCGAGCAGTTTTCCGACTATCAAGTGTCCCACTCACGTTTCCCATCTTAGAAACATTTCAAACCCAGAAGCTCTGAAGCCCCTCAACCCCGTTTTGACATGGGGTGTGATGGTTTTTAATTTTTTGATTGACTTTGGGAAGTACCTGGGCGACCAGGCCAGCACACTTCTGGGTGAGGCAGGGAAGGCCATCCCAGAGGGCATGAACTAAGGAGGGGGGACTTGCCTTGTGTGTGGGCAGCATCACCCAATGGGTGGGGAAACTGGACGGAATGGAAGGAGAAACACTGCCATTTTCAACAGCTCAGTGATCGTCTAGGAAATGGTCGCTCAAACATGGAGAAAGTTGAAGGTGTTCTGTTTGGGGATTCTCTCTCTCTCTCTCTCTCTCTGTTTCCTGAATACCAAGAGGTGAACAGCTTCTAGCATCCCTTCCCACCGCCAGCCATGATACTTGCGGCTCCTCAAGCTCAGGGTAACCACCCAGCTGAACTTGGGCTGAAACCAATGAAACGGGGAATTAAAATCAGTCTTGTGTTCTTTTAAGGTGTTCACGCCAGGAATTCTGTCACAAAGAGAAAACCAGAGACCCGGGCATTTCTGACTCATTGAGCACTGAGTGTTTACCGCCTCTGGGAGCTGCGTGGCCCGCTGCCTGGCAACTAGGAAGGCCTGGATGGCTACACTTCCTTGTCCCCTGAATAGAAACCAGCCCCCCCCCCCCAACCAATTCTCTGTGACTCCATTTCTGTACCTGTCCATGGGGAGGCGACAAAACCCATCTCAGAAGTGTGAGATAAGAAAGGGTGGCAGGCACCCATTTCCCAGAGTAAGGGCCCAAAGAAATCTGTCATTGGCACTATGCACTACCTATCACATGGCTGTATCGTCAGTCCCTCAAGATGGTGGATTTACATCAGCCCTCCTGCCCCCATCCCTTGGTCCAGTTTGTGATGTCTCGGGACCTTCTGGCTTTTTCAGCTCTGCTGCCCTGACAGATAGACTCCGTGAACTTTTTCAATAGAGAAAGCGACACGCACTGGCACACACAGGCACACACACAATGTTTAAATAACTAACCAACGGAGGATTAAGAACAGAGAGTTCTCGCTTGGGGCTGGAGGAAAGCCAGGCTCTTTCACAAAAGAGGAAGCCCAATGATTGTTGCAGGGCCCTGACGGCCAAGGGCAAGGCCAGCCAGCCCGTGTGACTTCCCTAGGGAGGGAGATGGGAACAACTCTTGCAAACCGTGGGGAGGTTGCGCTGGCCTTCACGCCTTGCTCAGCTGACCTCGGTGATGGTGAGGACCGTGGCAGGGGGCCCCCAGATATTCATGACCAGGCCCATGGGTGCTCTTGCTTGGTGAGTAGTTGGTATGCTGCAAGGTCTAGAAAGCCCCACGAAGGGTCCTAAACCAGAAGCTCTTAGCCGGCCTTTCTTTCCCGGTATAGCTTCTGCCACGCTGGCCAGTTTTGGTGCAACCAGCTCTTCATCTTCTTCAAGGTCAAAGGAGGTCACCACAACCTCATTCCCTCATTCCTGCTTGCTGTGAATGGCAAAATGCCGCTTCCAGGAGACAGTGTGGGCCTGAAGGCTCTGCCTCAGTGGTTCCTTGTGATTTCAATATCTCCAAGTAGACACACTTATATTTCAGCTATTTCATTCCTGTCTGTCTCTTTTTTAAAAAAGATTTATTTTATTTTAAATTATGTACATGTGTGGGGTACACACATGTGTGTGCTGGTACCCTAGGAGTGCAGAGGTGTTGGATCCCCTGGAATTGGAGTTATGCGTGGTTGTGAACAACTTGATGTGGGTGCTGGGAACTGAATTCAGGTTCTTTACCAGAATAGTACCTAACCACTGAGCCATGTCTCCAGTCCCACTCCCTGTGTCTAATGGGGACAAGGAGAAAGGAGGAAGGACAGATCCTTTTTTTGTTGTTGTTGTTGTTTTTCGAGACAGGGTTTCTCTGTGGAGCTTTGCGCCTTTTCTGGAACTCACTTGGTAGCCCAGGCTGTCCTCGAACTCACAGAGATCCGCCTGGCTCTGCCTCCCAAGTGCTGGGATTAAAGGCGTGCGCCACCACCGCCCGGCCTCCTTCGCATCTTTTATTAGACGTATGTATCATTTCCCATAATGCCCAGAGTCCCCTTCCTTACCTACTCTCTTTTTTACAAACTCTTCTTTCAAAACCCAGAGAGATGGTTTAGCTGATAAAAGTGCCTGCTGCCAATCCTGAGGACCCGAGTTCAATCCCTGGGACTCACATGGTGGAAGGAGAGAACTGACTCCTTCCAGTTATCCTCCGACCTCCACACACTTGCTTTGGGTACACACTTAAACACACACACACACATACACACACACACAGATACACACAGACACAGACACATACACAAGACACACACACAGACACACACAGACACACAGACACACACACACACACACACACACACACGGTAAAGAAATGTAGAAAAAAAAATTAAAACTCCTGTTTAGTAGCTAAACTTTTTTAGACAGTCCTTATACCTTCAGACAAGGTTGCTCCGTGGCTTGTCAGAGCTCCCTCTAAGCCTGTACATACAGTTACTGTTGTGTTTGTTTATTACATCAACAGTTCCTAAGTTACCGGCTGGCTCCACTCTAAGCTCACACCTTCATTTTAATATCTCAATACGATGTCTTATTATCTTAACCGATTGTTATATCTTCATGACCAAACCCAAGATCAGACCTCAGGGTCCCTTTTTTCTTAACCTCCAGAATCTTACCGTCATTCCCGTGGCTCTAATTGCTCACACCTCCCTCATCCTGCTCCTTACATCTACGTATGGGAAACAGTTTCTTAAGGACTCCCCTTGGACGAGCAGAACCTCAAGGTTTCTGCAGCCAGTTGGCTTGTTCCTTTCAATGGCACGGCTCCAAGTAACAGGGCTAACAGGCATTTTGATTGGCCATTGAGCACAGGAGAACAAATCAGAGTGGTTGGCGAAAACCCATGGGGAGGAAAGAGCTTATCTCATCTTTGAGTTACAGCCTGTGGTGGTCTGAATGAAAATGGTCCCTATGGGTTCGTAGCGGGAGGCCTTGTTGGAGGAAGTGTGTCACTGGGGGTGGGCTTTAGGGTGTTGAGTGCTCAAGCCAGGGCCAGTGTCCTGTCTTTGTGTCCCCCACCACTCACCTCCCCGTTGCCTGCTGACCCGGATGTAGAACTCTCAGCCACCTCTCCAGCACCATGTCTGTCTGCGTGCCGCCATACTTCCCGCCATGATGATAATGGACTAAACCTCTGAACTGTAAGCCAGCTCCATTGAAATGTTTTCCTTTATAAGAGTTGCCACGGTTTCTTCACAGCAATAGAACCCTAATTAAGACATAGCCCATCAACAAGGGAAGCCAAGGCAGGAGGTCAAGGCAAGGCTGGAGCTTGAAGTGGAGACTACTTCCTCTAGTCTGCTTAGCTACCTTCTTTATATAACCTAGGACCACCTGTCCAGGGGTAGCATCACCCACAGTGAGCTAATGCCTCTTATATCACACACACAGGCATGCTCACACACACACCCCTCTACAACAAGGAAGTTAGAAATTTGCATGTCTCTGAATCCCGGCTATACCCATTATCCATGGCATCTCTTTCACATTTTACAAGTCTATCAATACACTCACATATGGAAGTTTGATGAGTTCTAATATTCCTACACACACATCTGGACCGTTGGAGTTGGAAAGAATCTCCATATTTGAGAACAAGAATCTGGGCCTACCCAATGGTTTTGGGAATTCTATATGGCCGAGAGCAACATTTTTATTGTCGTGTTGAAATAGGTCTTGGTTTTGTGAGCCAGGATAGCACTGGGATTCTACTTGGGTCAAATTCCCCCAGCAATACTTTCTTCTTCCTAAGGCTTTCTGCATAGCAGCAGGTGTAGTAAAGGTGTTCGACATCTTAGTTATTCATGGCCTTGCTCCCAAGCCAAGGATCCAAGAGACCCTGAAATTTCATACCAGCCATTTATTTTGAAGACAGACCTCAGTCGTACCTTTAGAGAACAGTAGTTTGCTGTCTTGAGCCATTTCCAAGACAGGTCTCAGGCTCAGTGAAATGCTATCCGGGGACTGTAGAATTTTTCTGGGTGGATGCCCGAGGAAGCCGAAGAATATCTGTGTATGAGGTTTTCAACGAGATTACGGGAGCAATGCTAATAAGATTTCTCTGTCTCTCTCTCCTCATTCATTATTTGGGAAGTCAAGAGGGCCTTTGTCGGTCTTTTTCCATGGCTCCCTTCCCAGGCCAGTGTTGGGGGTGGTTAATCTGAATTTAGTGAACCATCAAGAGTTAGAGCAAGAAAAAGCCAGCAGGTTGGCCTGCCTCCAGAGTCTCCGGACACAGCAGAGACACTGAAGAACAACTAGTTCACTTTTGTCCCTAGTGCCGTATCTCTGGAGTCATTTCTGGGGAGAAATGACAAGGAGGATGTTCTGTTATTAGGAGAGACAACTGCTGTAAATCCAAGATTCCGAGCCAGTTTCAAACAAAGACGTGGCTCCCTCCCGCACACCTGCCAGAAGTGGATTTTTCTGCCCGGTCAAGCCAGGCCATCTCTCAGGAGAACTTCCTTCTGGGCTCTCTCGGTCTCAGGTGCTGTGCTGAGTACATTCTGTTTTAGCTCTGGTCCTCCCCAACACCATGCTCTGTCATCTGCAGAGTTCAGCATCCTGCCCAAGATCACTCAGAACTGAAAGGGAGGAACCAGGATCCCAGAGCAGACTCCAGAGCCCTCACCCCCAAATGGGTGGCAGGGGTGGTAAGGGTTGGTGACAAACTGGGGACAGATAGGTCCGATGTGCCTAATAAGAGTGCGGCGTGGTTCATAGAGGGCGCTGGATGAGTGGTACAGGCCCTGCTTTTGGGACTGAGACCATACTTGAGGAAGAACATGCGGGTCACTTAGCGGTACAGATTTTTCTTAAGTGACTTGTCTGCCCATATTCTTTTGTCATTATTTTTTCTACTGGGGTTTTTCTCTCTGCCTTAAAGATTTGTTAATTGTCTATTCCTCCAAATAAGGGAGACAGTTTTTGTCTTATGGTTTATTTCTTTAACACATCTTAAAAGTATTTATTTATCGTACATGTGTACACGCCAAGGTGCAGGGGCAGAGGTCAAGGGACAAAGTGTGAGACCAGTCCCCCTCTGGTAAAGCTGGGTCGGCAGCCATCACTGCAGATTCTCCTCATGACTGCCTGGCCCGGAGCTCACCACGTAGACCAGGCTGGCCTCCAACACGCAGAAATCTGCCTGCCTCTGTCTCCCGAGTGCTGGGATTAAAGGTGGGTGCCCTCAGGCACAACCCTGAATTTTGTTTTTAAGACAGTGTTTTGTGTATGACTTGGGACTCTTGTAAAGAAATAAAGACTCAAAGAAATAGTTCACTACTCATTAGTGACCATTATAATCATGACGGTCATGATACAATATACTATAATCTCAAATGTTAAGGTTCTAAACGATCAAATTCTATAAAAATCTAACGTCCTCCAAATCAAATCACAGTCATGAAAGATTAAAATCCCAGATGTTAAAACTGTGAAAGCCCAAATCCTGAAAACCCTAGCTGTCTCTTATGTGCGTGTGTGTGTGTGTGTGTGTGTGTGTGTGTGTGTGTGTGTCTTTCTGTCTGTCTCTGTCTCTTTGTGTGTCTCTCTCTGTGTGTGTGCATGTGTGTGTCTCTCTGTCTCTCTCTTTTTCTTTATTTTATTTCGTTTTTATTTTTGGCTTTTCAAGACAGAGTTTCTTTGAGTATCCTGGCTATCCTGAAACTCACTCTGTAGCCCAAGCTGGCCTCAAACTCAGAGATCTGCCTGCCTCTGCCTCCCAAATGCTGGGATTAAAGGCGTGTGCCACCATTGCCTGACCTCTATCTCTGTCTGTCTGTCTGTCTGGGCTATATAAAGAGGAGAAAGCCAGACTCTGAAGAAGGATTAGCCACACAATTCAACAATAATAAAACCCTTCGGTTTACCATACCCTTTGTCTATGTGCCTGGCTGGCAAAATCCTAGGAGCTTTTCCTGCTTTCAAGCTGAATGAAGCTTTTAGAAGGTAGTGAAGTCACAGACTGGCAAACACTGAGGCTCGTGGTGGCCTGCAGGGACAGACAGTGGGGCTGCTCCTCCACAGCTGTGTGGTTTGCACCAAATCTGTGGTTTTGTATGTGCGCATCTGGAAGAAGTTTCTATGTATAGTGACCACAGAAGAGACAAGAGCCGCAGAGTAAGTGTGTCCTAGCACATCAAAGGAGGATTTCATGAGGAGAAACGGATGTCGGTGTGTTCTCCACAGAGACCAAAGCCCTAAAACCAAAGAGCAGCTATCTTTTTTTTTTTTTTTTTTTTTTTTTTTTTTGGTTTTCCGAGACAGGGTTTCTCTGTGTAGCTTTAGAGCCTGTCCTGAACTCACTTGGTAGCCCAGGCTGGCCTTGAACTCACAGAGATCCGCCTGGCTCTGCCTCCAGAGTGCTGGGATTAAAGGCGTGCACCACCACCGCCCGGCAAAGAGCAGCTATCTTGACTTGAAGTTTCAAATATCTTTGATGATTATGAGTTTGGTCAGCTCTCAATGGATTCCCTCTATGTATTTACCTGTAGCCTATTGCTAAAAGTACACTTTTTTTTGTATTCAAAAAAAATCATTCTTGGTTTTATTTTTTTCAAAAAGTCACATTTCTCTGGCCCTCTTATTTTTCACGAGGGAAGGCTCCCCTCCCCCCCTTTTCCTGTTCTATGATTTTGTGAGCTGTTTCAAAAACAATTTGCTGTACTCTGCATTTCATCCTTGTGTTATTTCCAATGCTGGAAGTACCCATGATTGATTTGAAAGTTACTTTGAGGTGTAAAGCTTGGAGAGAATTGCAAATCTCGCTATACGCTTTTGCAAATTTGATTCAGGCAAGTGAATTACACAGTGTGTTGACTTTGTGTAAGAGCATTATGCAGGTCCACGAAAAATATTAAAATATCCAAAAAACCCACAAACCCAAAATGATGTCCTTTTTCTACATTGGTGCAAGACAACATTTCTCAGGGTCTCAGCTCTGTGGTAAATTGTGATTCTCATGGTGTTTTTGATTAGGTCATTAAAGTGTTTACTTTGACTGTTACAGTTGGCTACAGTTATAAAGTTGGATGCACACAATACCCACCATAGTGATGTCTGTGCCTCTTGGCACACAGGTTCCTCTGTAAATATGGTTCAGCTGCTCCTAAGGGTAGACTCACCCAACTGTTGTTATTATATCTTAGCGTTCGTGGTTGCCAAGATATGGGTTATTATTGTTGCCTGTTTTATTATATAAAGCAACCTCTGAAATGTTCTGTTGTATTTTTGTTTCTCAAATAAATTCCCTTTTAAAATGCAGAGCTGTGGACTGGAGCAATGGCTCAGCGGTTAAGGGCACTTGCTGCTCTTCTTGAGGACATGAGCTGGCTCTCAGCTCCCATTTGACAAACCATCTGTAACTCTAGCTCCAGGGGATCTGATGCCTCTGGCTTCTGAGGGAACCTATACTCACCCACATGCAGCCATACACATAGTTAAAAATAATGCAACTAAAAATATCTTCTTTTTTTTTTTTTCTGAGACAGGGTTTCTCTGTAGCTTTGGAGCCTGTCCTGGACTAGCTCTGTAGACCAGGCTGGCCTCGAATTCACAGAGATCCACCTGCCTCTGCCTCCTGAGTGCTGGGATTACAGGCGTGTGCCACCACCGCCCGGCCGAGAATGTGAGTCTTACATGAGATGGAGGGAGGAAAGAAAAGGGGGAAAGAGCGTAATTATGCCAGGTGGTGGTGGTGGTGGCGGCGGCGGCGTACGCCTTTAATCCCAGCACTGGGGAGGCAGAGTCAGGCGGATCTTTGTGAGTTTGAGGCCAGCCTGGGCTACAGAGCAAGATCCAGGAGAGGCACCAAAACTACACGGAGAAACCCTGTCTCGAAAAACCAAAAAAGCAACAACCAACAACTTGTTTTATTTCATTTTTTCCCCTTAGAACTTTAGTTTGGGGATTTTTTTTTTTTTTTTTTTTTTTTTTTTTTGCCTTTCAGGATCTTGGACTTGAAAACTTTTTTCTTTTGCATTTTTTTTAAGACAAGTTTTCTCTATTATGTAGCTCTGGCAGAAATGGATCTTGCTCTGTAGATCAAGCTGGCCTTGAACTCACAGAGATCACCTGTCTCTGGAGTGCTGGGATTAAAGCAATGTGCCACCATGCCCAGCTCTTTTGCAATTTCAGCCTTGGAGATTGCTGTCTTTGGGGCTGCCTTTGTGGACTGTGGCCCAAGCCACAATTTCTACAAGAATAATTAGTTAAAGAAGCAGCTATGCTGTGTGTGGAGGTTGGAGAGATCGACTCGCCTGGCCAAGGTCACAGAATTCTTTTGCTTTTGACTTCTCATCTTCGTGGGTGAGGATGGGTCATCTTCCCAGTGTAGGGAGAGTTTTGATATGAGAACCTCACCTTTTGCTCTCAATAAAAAGCACACCAAGTTCAAAGTGACCTTTTGGTACCTGATGTTCTTTGAATGTCATTGGCTTAAATGGTCAAAATGCCAGAGGAGAATATTTTAATCTCTTTGGGAGACAGGAAAGAAAAGAAGAGAGGGAGGGAGGGAAGGAAAAGAGAGGGAGGGAAGAAGGGAGGGAGGGGGGAGGGAGGGAGGGAGGGAGGAGGGAGGGAGGGAGAGAGAGAGAGGATGACTCTGGATTAAGTTGTAAATCCAGTGAGGAAGACAAGCAGAGGCGATGAGATTTAACATGGCTAAGTATAATACATCCGGGCAGAAATAACCTGAAAATACACAAAAGGGAAGAGCATTATTTAGAAGCCACCGCACAGGGAAGAGCCTGGGAGTAATAGTACTCAGTTACTGTAACTCTGAGCCTCTCCTAAGGCTGCTGTAGTCTTGGGCAGTATGTGACAAAGGGTCCCTTGGGAAGCAGAAACAGCAGGGCCCGTGTCTGGCAGTAACTATTTCTATGAAATGCTACTGCATCCTTGCAGAAAGGAATGCTGTAAAAAGGATGTAAAAAGTCAGTGTTGGATGTTGGAAACAGAGTATCTGAAATGCCGCCCCTGTGACTGGTTTGAGCGGCGACCCCTCAATAAGACCACACTGTTGTTTGAAGGAGTCGAATCCAATGGGGCTCACATTTTTCTAGATCAGTGTTTAAGGCTACCCCAGATTTGATACTGTTTACGCCGATGAATTGGGGCCACCCCCTATCTATAGGGAGATGTTCTAAGACTGTAAGTGCGTACCTGAAACCATAAGCAATACCAAACCATAAATCCATAGTTTCCTATACATACTTATCTGTGATAAAGTCAAATGTATGAACTAGTCTCAATGAGAGATTAACCACAGTGATATATACTGTATGGTGTACCGAAGTTATGTGATATACTATAGTAAAGTTACGTGACTGTGGCCTCTCAAAACATCTTATTGTACACCCTTCTTTTCTTTTTTCTTTTTCTTTCTTTCTTTCTTTCTTTTTTTTTTTTGGTCAGAGCTGAGGATCGAACCCAGGGCCTTGTGCTTGCTAGGCAAGCGCTCTACCACTGAGCTAAATCCCCAACCCCCTTTTTTTATTTTATCTTATTTTTTTAAAGATTTATTTATTTATTATGTTTACAATGTTCTATTTGCATGTATTCCTGCAGGCCAGAAGAGGGCACCAGATCTCATTACAGATGGTTGTGAGCCACCATGTGGCTGCTGGGAATTGAACTCAGATTGTTCACCCTTCTTATGATGACAAGAACAGATACAATGCTAATGGGATGAGATTAAGGGAAATGGATCGTGGAGACATGGGTAGGAGCATACTTGAACATAAGCACTGGGACACTGAAACTGTCTGATGCGTGACCTCGGCAAGTGACTGATGCGTGGGTAGTATATACAGTGCTGATACACTGATCAAAGAGGTGACTTACGCTCTGGGCAGGACACTGAGGGACAACCTCGATAAATAAAGTAAATGCTTAGGTGGAAAAGACAGTGAATAAACTCAGTCTTAAATATAAGGAAGCTTTTCTTCAAGTCTGTTTGTTAACCAAAAAAATGATTTAGCCTGACGCTATAATTTCAACCCTCTTTACAGAAAAAGAAAGGAAGGAAGGAAGGAAGGAAGGAAGGAAGGAAGGAAGGAAGGAAGGAAGGAAGAAAGAAAGAAAGAGAGAAAGAAAGAAAGTCTGCAAGAGTGGGGTTGTGGGAGTTGGAGCAGATCAAGAAATCAGACAGAGGGAATTTGTTCTGCTACAGACTTGACCACCTGAAAGTGAAGAGTTCTATATGGCCTTGCAAGCAAAAGACAACTCACCAAAATAACGAAATGAAACATCATTGTGAGGCCTCCTTCCGTGAGACTTGGGACGCACATCAGAGACTGTTGCACCTGCTCACCACAGGTCCTGGTGCACCTAGGAGTCTGGTTCTAGTTACTAAACTTTTCTGTTCATAGCTACCCTGCTCCTCTTCCTCTGCCTCCTCCTCCATCTTCTCCTCCTCCATCTCCTCCTCCTCCATCTTCTCCTCCTCCATCTTCTTCTCTATCTCCTCCTCCATCTTCTCCTCCTCCATCTTCTCCTCCTCCATCTTCTCCTCCTCCATCTTCTCCTCCTCCATCTCCTCCTCCATCTTCTCCTCCTCCATCTTCTCCTCCTCCATCTCCTCCTCCATCTTCTCCTCCTCCATCTTCTCCTCCTCCATCTCCTCCTCCATCTCCTCCTCCTCCATCTCTCCTCTCCTCCTTCATCTTCTTCTCTATCTCCTCCTCCATCTTCTCCTCCTCCATCTCCTCCTCCATCTCCTCCTCCTCCATCTTCTCCTCCTTCATCCCCTCCTCCATCTCTCCTCTCCTCCTTCATCTTCTTCTCCATCTTCTCCTCCTTCATCTCCTCCTCCATCTCTTCTTCCTCCATCTCCTCCTCCATTTCTCCTCCTCCATCTTTTCCTCCTCCATCTCTCCTCCTCCATCTCCTCCTTCTCCTCCATCTCTCCTCCTCATCTTCTCCTCCTCCATCTTCTCCTCCTTCATCCCCTCCTCCATCTTCTCCTCCTCCATCATCTCCTCTCCTCCTTCATCTTCTTCTCCATCTCCTCCTCCATCTTCTCCTCCTTCATCTCCTCCTCCATCTCTTCCTCCTCCATCTCCTTCTCCCCCTCCATCTCCTCCTCCATTTCTCCTCCTCCATCTTCTCCTCCTCCATCTCCTCCTCCACCTTCTCCTCCTCCATCTCTCCCCCTCCATCTCCTCCTCCATCTCCTCCTCCCCCTCCATCTCCTCCTCCCCCTCCATCTCCTCCTCCTCCATCTCTCCTCCTCCATCTTCTCCTCCTCCATCTCCTCCTCCATCTCTCCTCCTCCCCCTCCATCTCCTCCTCCATCTCTTCCTCCTCTATCTCCTCTCCTCCTCCATCTCCTCCTCCATCTCCTCCTCCATTTCTCCTCCTCCATCTCTCCTCCTCCATCTTCTCCTCCTCCATCTCCTCCTCCATCTCTCCTCCTCCCCCTCCATCTCCTCCTCCATCTCCTCCCCCTCCATCTCCTCCTCCATTTCTCCTCCTCCATCTCTCCTCCTCCATCTTCTCCTCCTCCATCTCCTCCTCCATCTCTCCTCCTCCCCATCCATCTCCTCCTCCATCTCTTCCTTCTCTATCTCCTCTCCTCCTCCATCTTCTCCTCCTCCATCTTCTCCTCTTTCTCTCCTTCCCCTTCTTTTTTGCCTCCTCCTTTTTTTCCTTCTCTTCCTCCTCAGCTTCCATTTAACCTCATCTTCCTGTTGCCTGATCTCCTTCCTTCTTGTTTTCATTAAACTCTTCTGGACATCTGTTTCCATAGGTCCATCCTTGGGGCTCAGTGTCCGTAAAGTCGATCCTGAGTACCACCCAAGAACCTAGACGTTTAGCAGTATCTCGGGTGATCCCGATGTGGGTCACGGCCACATGTTGAGAAATTCCATACCAAGACTTAGGGATCACATAGTAGGAGATACCTGACCACAGTCTGGCTAGCCCTGGAGGAGTCCAGACAGGTCCTGCAGTGTGTGTGAAGAACTCGGAACTGATCTTTATGTCTTCAGGCCTCCATTCACTTTACATTTCCTTCTGGGAACTACCCTCCTCCTCATGCTTGTACTTCTGGGAATGCTCCCCTTCCAGGTCAGGGGTGTGACAAGACAGCCAGGCCAGTCAGAGTACTGGATCTCCTTAGCCACAGCGGTTGTTTGGGAAGACTGTTCAGTGTGTTCAGATGATGTCCTGAGCCTTGTGCAGGACTTGAACCTGAGAACCTGGTTGCTGGAGCCACAGGCCGCCATGAGTGGGTGGGTTATTTCTTTCAGAAGAGGCCCAAGGGCTGAATGAGCAGAAGCAAGTTCTGATGGTATTGTTTAAACCACAAGGAGAGCTGTGGAGCTAAAGCCAGCCATATCCACTCTGTATGTTGTTCCGTTTGAATGGGGGATATCCCCTACTTTCTGTTCAAAGCAACTTGAATGAGTTCCTGGTCCCTTGTCACCAGGGAGCTCTGATATCACATGACAAGGTATCTAATGGGGATACTTCTGATAGCCTACTCTGTAACTACTGCCCTGGGAAGACATGCATAAAGGCCACGTGTTTGCTAAGAACAGAAAGTAATTACATTTTAATTTAGATCAGAAGAAGCTATTGTGAAGTAGAAGCTAGTATGGGGTGGGAGGGGGCAGCTAATAACTCTTATTATCTGAAGACCATTTACATATTAACATTGAAATTTCTATTCATTATTTATTTTATTTTATTTTATTTTATTTTTTGGTTTTTCGAGACAGGGTTTCCCTGTGTAGCTTTGCGTCTTTCCTGGAACTCTCTTGGTAGCCCAGGCTGGCCTCGAACTCACAGAGATCCGCCTGCCTCTGCCTCCCAAGTGCTGGGATTAAAGGCATGCACCACCACTGCCCGGCATCATTATTTCTTATCTTTTTAGTGGCACCTGGTAAATATCTGTATTTAAGATTGAGGAGGTTAAAACAAATAATAAAGATGAGGAGGTTGACCCTCAGAGAGATCAGGCCCTTTTCTAGGGTCATACTGCAGAGTGGGGTGGGACTTGCATTCAAACATCTCCCTCTATATCCCCAGCTCGTTTGGGCATCTCCAAGATCACATAGATGCCACCACCAGCCTTTGCAGCTCCTCATCTCTGCCCAGCAGACCACAGGATGCCCAGATTGTGATCTGTGCCCAGATGCTTGCTTCCTCCTGCCCAGAAACTGACACAGAAGCCCCCAAACCAGCTTGCATCAACTTTTACTTTTTTCTTCTTGAAACCAGTTTAATCCTCTTGATGAGTGAGTGAAGACTCGGCTCACATTCCCTCAGGAAACCTCAGGGTTTCCTCAACCTTCCTTGGAGCCAGCTGCCACTTTCGGAGGTTGCTGCTCAGGTCTGGAAAAGCATGGCTCCAAATGGGTTCGGTCGTGATGTGTTTCTCCAAGTGCCCTGATCTGCCCTCAAAGTGACACCGACTGGCTCACACACCACCTCTGCTGGATGTCATTTTCTGTTTCTCCTACCTTATTCCTTGACCAGTCATAGCTTACTCCATTTTCTCCCCTGTGTTTTCAGGATGCCCTTCACTGGCTTCTGGATGACAGCCTGCAGGGAGTGGGCATGATCCAGTCCATCTGGGGATGCCTCAGGTAGCCAGTGCTGGCAACTACGCAGGCCACCTGCGTCCTTTCCATTCTCCGTGGTCCTCTTTCCATTTATCTCTGTCTTTCTTTCCTCACTCCTTCCTTCCTTCCTTCCTTCCTTCCTTCCTTCCTTCCTTCCCTCCTTCCTTCCTTCCTTTTTTTCTTTCTAAGACAGGATTTCTAAGTATAGCCCTGGTTGTCCTGGAACTCACTCTGTAGACCAGGCTGGTCTTAAACTCAGAGATCCGCCTGCCTCTGCCTCCAGAGTGCTGGGATTAAAGGCATGTGCCCCCCCCCCTTCCCCCAGCTTGTGGTCCTCTCTTAATTGGTCACAGTTTTTATGTAAAATAATTTCAGAGAATAATTGTGGTGATGTGATTGTTGAGTTTAAAACAAATGACAGATAATATATTAAACTTAGACTATTACTTAAATTCTTCCACAAATAGTTAACTTTAATGACAACCATGAAAGGCCTGATTCTTCTGGATTTTAGCAAAACAGACCACTAACACTTCATTCACACTTGTAAACCCACTGCTAAATACCGTGCAAAGAGAAGTGGCCTCTTTTCCTAGCAAAGGTAATGCGTTTCTTGTCAACATACTCATTCTTCTCTGCCAGGGGTTCTGGAGCTTCTGGACTATTTGCATTACCCTGACCCTTGCCTTCTCCACATATCACCCCCCCCCCCCAAAAAAAAAAAAAGATTTCCCGCAGTGGAGGATGGTCTTGAAGCGAGGTATCCTTGAGGCTCTAAGGAATTTTTTTAATATATATATATATAGCTTTTCTTCTGTCAGCTTTCAGTCAAATTTCTTCGGCATTCTGAGAGAAAAGGAACATTCTGGGTTGTGAAGAACTAACTGTCTGGCACTCTGTCAGACATTAGCATTCCTGTACGCCACCCATCAAATGCTAGTTTATTAACAGCCAACAACAAATGCTCGCATCCACTCCCAAACACTTCTTGGAGGGCAGATACTGTTCCTGATTGCAAACTTCTAATTATGCTAAGGGAACAGGGAGTGTCTGGGGGCAGGGTGTGTGCGTGTGGGGTGTGTGTGTGTGTGTGTGTGTGTGTGTGTGTGTGTGTGTGTAAGCAAACTCTCCACTCCATAGCGACACTGGGCTCCTGAGTTGTGATCTCAAGCTTCTAGCAAAATGCCGAGGCTGAAGAAGGAACTCCCTGAATATTTGCTAATTAACTGTCACGTCTCGCTTCTTGTGTGTTCACTGAGGCTAGAGATTTCACATCCTTTACGTCGTGAAAAGCTTGAGGTGGGTGGGCTTCAGCCAGAGCCATGGCACGGCTGTGCACTCGGAAAGTATTAATTGCTGTCAATGGAAGGGCAAACTCCGTTCAGTCAGAGGCAAACAACCGAGAATGGGTACAGCCACAGACTCTTGGCTCTTTGCCTCTGTTGCCTTTGGAGAGACTGATTCGTCCAGCGTTGGGGTTAATTGCTCGTCCTACTGTCTCAGGCACTGGGGTGTATTCAGGTCACTGAGCAGTTGCGGGGGCGGCTGAGAGGTTCCCTTGGGCTTCAGCCAGGCACTCAGGCTGCTGGCAGCACAGTTACACTTTTAAGGAATGGAAAACTTGGTAAATATGCCGAAGTAACAGAGAGGAACGAGGTCAGGTCAGGTCAGGCCCCAGAGAATTGGGCAAGAGGTGGGGAGGCTGTGAGGTGAGGTAGATGACGTGGACATGGCTAGAGAGGGAGTTACTTGGAGTCATCGATAAGGTTGAGGACAGTGTGGCACGTCCCCTTTCAGGGTCTCTTCCAAGGTCCTTGACGCTCTTGTTACCACTGAAAATGTGGACAGTTTCTTGCTGAGTGCAGGTAAGATTAAGATCCCTGGTGGGCAGTAAGGACCCAAATGTCCATCATTCTGAGTAAGTGGGAACCAGGGTTTCTGACTCCTTGTCCACTAAGACGTCATAGTTTTATTCTCCAGAGAGATCACTGGAGGATAAAAATAGAAGAGAGAGAGAGAGAGAGAGAGAGAGAGAGAGAGAGAGGGAGGGAGGGAGGGAGGGAGGGAGGGAGGAAGGAAGGAAGGAAGGAAGGAAGGAAGGAAGGAAGGAAGGAAGTCCAAGGTAGGGCTAAAGCTCTATAGAGAGCTGAACCTGCTTCCCGTTACATCAAACATTGATTTATTTATTCCTTCTCTCTGTAGGTATGAGCCCATGCGTGTTCACATACATGGATGCCACGCCGTGCACGTGGGAGTCAGAGTGACTGGAGCTGGTTCTCTCCATCCGCCACGTGGGTCCTGGGGACAGAAACCGGGTTGTCGGGCTTGGTGGCAACCACTTTCAGAGCCATCTCTCTGGTTCCCGCTTCCGGCTTTAAAGCCCAAACATAAACTCCGATTGTCACGGGGTTGACTGGCTAAACTTGGTTTTTCAGCAGTGTCTGTGTGCGTTGGGCTCATCCGCAGACCGGACACAGAGGCCAGACGCGCACTGGCTTCCGCTTACCCCGTCTGACTACCCACGAACACGCGGCAGGATGAGATCTGACCTGTTCTAGAGGGAAAAGGGTGAGGACTGCCTCTGACGTGAAGTTTGCACATCAACAGTCTTCTCCCCTCCCGTTAATTCCCCACCCGTGTGAATGGTGACCCCTTTTTAAATTAGTCTGGGGGTGTTAAATAGCAAATTGCAAGCCGTGTTTTCGTCTTCCTCCCCAGCTGTACGGGATTTGGCTCAATACATTTTGGAGAGCAGGACTTGGATCAATAGATTCTGGCAGTGCCTCTTTCAGGGAGTGGCTAAGGACCCGAGAGGAAGTCTCTAGACTGATTTTAATGACTTTGCTGAAGGTCGCTTTCCGGGGAGTGTCAAAGGCAGCCACGGAACAGGGAAAGGCCACACTGATCTGGGTGATGCCCCCAGGCACATTAGTATGCAAGTGTGTGAAACTGGCCAACTCTTGCAGAAAGATGTGTCAATGGAAGCTTGACACCATACAGGTGGGACAGGCGTGTTTCCTGCAGAGGACTGTCTCTCCCCTCTTACCCCTTAAGTCAGAAGGAGGTCTTCTGGGTTTCTTCTGAATGTCATCTAGGTGTGTGCAAAGAAACCAGCATGTTCCCCTGAATGCTCGTAGGGAAAGGAGACTGTACTATCCGCCTGGATCAGAGGCATCGTTCAGTCTTCTCTTGCTTATTTAACTTCTGATTTCTTTTTAACTAAGAAGTCTTGGTTTTCCATCTCAGCCCTGCAACGTATCAGTTATTAGGTTTGGAAGAAAGTCAATAAACTCCGAAGTTCAGCAAGCATAAGAGGTTAGTGCTGGAGATACTGGTACACACAGGAAGGCTTAACTCTGGTGTTGAGGACTGGGGCAGTGCTTCTGTGACTGGCCGAGCAGGCACACTTGGGAAGGAGAAGCCATTAGAAAGTGTTCTGACCTCAGCAGAGTCTTCGGAAACCTTAAACAGCACTGTAGCGTGGTTGGGGACACTCTGGAAGGTACAGGCTTTCTCTCTCCCCAACCCCCTAGATCACTGGGCTCTGCTGACTGCTGGCAGAATGGGGACAAGCAGATCCCCTGGGTTTGCTGTTCAGTCAGCCTAGTCAACTGGTTAGCTCCATTTGTGTGAGGATAGGGCAACAGTGAGTATTGAACCCAGGGCCTCAGGCATTACAGGCAAACGTTCTGTTATTGAGCTACACCTCGGTCCTCCATCACTGGGCTCTGGGTGTGCCGATGGAGCTGACCCGGCCAGGGACTATGTTAAAAGAGAGAGGAAGCAAGTATGTGAACAAAACAAAACAAAACAAAAACAACTTCAATAGTGTAACTTGGAGTTTACCTTTTCTCCCATTTACTCCAACCCCTAAAGTAAGTGCAGGGCCTGTGTGTGCTCACAGCTGAACCCCTAGGGCTTATCGCGGTGTCTGAAGGTGCCCTAGCAGGCCGAGCATGGCAGACATGGCTCCGGCAGGCCTTGCCCTCCCCCACCCCCTCTTCCTTGTTAAACCGTTAGATCACATTCTGAAAGCTAGCCACCGAGGTCTGGTCCCTTATTTGGCCACTTCCTCCTCCTGAGCCCAGCTATGGAAGTATTGAAATACAGCAATCAAAAGCCTGCTTTTGGCTCACCTAATTAACATGCCCAATCAAACATACTAACTCATTCCAACATGGGGTTCCCCCCTTTCCCTTTGTAAACTGCCATTTGCCTGTCGGCCACGTCTGTCTATCCAGACAGTCCTTCCCTTTCTCCCTCGTTCCTTTCTCCTTCTCCATCCTCTACCTTGTCTCTTGTTCCCTGCCCTTTGCCCTTCTAGAGCAAATCAATCTCCTTTGTGCTGAGAACTTGGTCTTGGTGTGTCCTGGGCTGACTCCAGAGTACCTCCCTGCACCTAGCCCTAAATTGTAGACATTTAAGGATAGCTCATGTGTTGGCACATACCCGTAAGATGGGCTCTGAAGGGCAGAGGCAGAACTGTTTAGGTTCAAGGCCAACCTGGTGTATAGTGAGTTCCAGGCTAGCCCAGGGTACATGGTATGACCTTGTCACACAAAACCAAACAGAAAAGCTGGCATAATTGGGCACCCTTATAATCCTAGCACTCAGGAAGGCAGAGCCACACGGATCACCTTAGACGACAACCTAGTCCACAGAGTTCTAGGCCAGTCAGGACCACAGAGGGATGTTCTGTCTCAAAAAGGCAAACCAAACAAGATATCAATAACAACAACAACAACAACAATTGATGATTAGCTGAGTGACTGGCCCACTGAAAGAAAGACACTTGAACCTCATGAGCATCCAAATTTGCATTTTCTAGCCTTCCAAAGAATAGGCGTTTTATGTGGCGTTGGGTGCCCAGAGCCTGTTTTTCTGAGGTATCATGTGAGATGTTTTAAAAACAGCAACAACAAGATCCTCTGCATCTTACTTATTATCACTGTGCATGTGTGCATGTGTGCCATGGGATGCGTGTGGAGGTCAGGGGACAAGTTGCAGGACTCTCCTCTTGTATGGGTTTGGGGTGGGGTGGGGTGTCAGGCTCAGGTCACCAAGCTGGTGGGTCAAGGGCTTTTAGCTGCTGAGCCTCCCTGATCCCCTTATGGGGTTCCTTCCAGCTTCATTCAAGCCACTTCTGTGCCGTGGCAGGACGAGATCGGAAGGTCCCAAGAAAAAGATGAGGCCCCTGGGTCTTCGTCTCCCATTCTGCTGGTGGAAGTGCCGGCAAACCGAGGAATTTTGCATGGTAGTGTCTAAATCGCGGTCCGTTGATCCTTTTCTACCAGCTAAGGTTCTTGGGTCTTTCTTCTCAGGTTTGTTCAAAGCGTGAATGCCCGCCAAGTGTGGTGGCCCACGCCTGTAATCCCAGCACCCCGGAGGCAGAGAGAGAGAGAGAGAGAGAGAGAGAGAGAGAGAGAGAGAGAGAGAGAGAGAGAGAGACAGGGGGGTGGTGAGTTCTCTGGCAACTTGAGCTGCAGTGTGAGTGCTCTGGGGGAGATATGGGGGAGAAGCCACAAAATACTGTCAATGGATTGTCTTTTATGTGACCACCTGACTTATTTTAAGTCATTCTGAATGAGTGTATATTTACACCTCCAGGAATCACGGCCACACTGTTGCCAGTTTTGGAAAAACAGCAGTTTATAAATAGGTTTCCAAATGGCTTATTTGTAGGAGCATTTACTGGAGGTCCCCCCCCAACACTTGAGCTAGTTTTCTGTTGTTCACAACACGTGAGCAGGCCAGGACCAACAGAGATGTATTTGTTAGGGGCGGAGGAACTTGCCAGGAAGGTGCAATGCTTGGGTGGAGACTGGAGACAGGGTGGCACCCAGACAGAGCTGTGCAGTTCCCCAGAGAAGAAGAAGAAGCTGGGTACAAAGATTCTGGGTGTTGGGAAGTGTGATGGGGGCTGTTGTTCCAGCCTGTGCCTGACCCCCCAGTCTCCTCATGTATGTTTTTCCAAAGACCAATTAAAAAAAAAAAAAAAAAAAGGACTCAGTAAAAAAAAAAAAAAAAAAAAAAAAAAAAAAAAAAAAAAAAAAAAATCCTAAGCTCGTATTGCAATACATGTGATGAATGTGATGAAATACTCTGGCTGAAGCCATCGTAACAAATATGCCTTCCTTTGGCATAGTTTATCGCTCCGTTTGGAACCATGAGAACTCAGGCGACATCATTTGTGCAAAGCAATTGTATCCTGGGCACCAGCAAGAGGAAGCCCAATTCCTGGTGGTACGGTGGCAGCCTCAGCAGTGGTCTTACAGCTAGCTGGTGGGGCATGGGCAAACACCCCTGAGCATGCCCAGGGGTTCTTACATGGTGCTCCAGAGCCATGGCGTTCCATCCTTTCTCCCTTTCCTCTGCAGAATTCCCTGAACTCCCCATAATGTTTGGCTGTGGGTCTACATCTGTTTCCATCAGTTGCTGGATGATGCCTCTCTGATGACAATCGGGCTAGGCACCAATCTGGTCACAGGAGATGGCCAGTTCAGGCTACATATCTGCTATTGCTAGTATCTAAGCTGGGGTCATCCTTGTAGGTTCCTGGGAGATTCCCTTGTGCCAGAATTTTACCTGACCCGAAAATGACCCCCTTTCTAGTAGTCTCTTTCAGTACTCCCTGCCTCTGTCCCCCAAACCAGATCACTCACGTTCCCATTCACACCCACCCTCAGTTCACTCACGATATCTCTATTTCCCCTTCCCAGGGAGATCTGGCCATCCCCTCCATGAACCCTCCTTGTTACCTAGTCTCTCTGGGATTGTAGCATGATTATCCTTTATTTTACAGCTAATATCCACTTATGAGTGAGTACATACCATGCTTGTTTTTCTCAGTCTATCCTAAGCAGAAACATGCCATGTTTTGTTGATACTCAGGGGAGTCCTGCCCTTTCCTAAACAGAAACAGAGGAGGAGTGGATTTGGTGGGGATGGGGAGTGGGGGTGGGGAGACAGAGGGGGTGGAGTGGGGGGAGGGACTGGGAGGGGAAGAGGGATCTCTTTACATCTACCAGGATATAAAACAAATAAATAGATTTATCTTTTAAAATTGAAAAAAAAAAAAAAAACCCCTAACACTTAATGATTATAAAAAATTTCAAACTAAAAAAAAAAAAAAAGAAAAAGGAAACAAAAAACAACATTTGAAGGAGGAAGAGGAGAAAGAAAGATAAAGCACAGGAAACATCTTCACTACGCAAGTGCAGAACTGGGAGCTCAAGAAAGGTAGAAGGGAAAAGATGGATTAGAAACATCGAGGTGGGGTGAGTGCATATTTCCGGGGTAGATGACCTCTCAGTAGGTTTGGCAATCATATTGGAAACTGGATCGTGGGTTCCTGGACAAGCTGAGCCTCCTCTGAGGTCAAAGGTTCTGCTTTCATTCCTTAAAAAAAAAAAAAAAAAAATTACCCCCTGGAGTTTGCAGGCCAATTATTGTAATTATTCTGAAAGAATTTATTGCCTGTTTCTGTTTGTTGTTGTTGTTGTTTTGTTTTATAGAGAGAAGAATCATTTCCCATTTTCTTTTACCAACTGTTCATCACAGGAGACCTGCAGCTTAAGGACGATCGCTCCAGGAATTCCCTACAGGGTCCTGAGTACCTGGTGCTAAAAAGATCATTAAGCGTGGAGCAGCTCTCTCCTCCCAGGAGCCCCTGCTAATTTGTACTTAAAGACCTAAACTGAAGCAGAGTTAATATTTACAGCGAGGTAATACATTATTTACATGGGCTCCGGACACCAAAACACCTATAAATTCACATATAGTTAACCTCCTTCTGCTCTCTCTTTCTCATACTCATTAAGTCAATTCAAGACCTGTTCTATGATGGGATGTAAAGATCTTTCAATAATTTCACCCACAATCCTTTTAAGAGGAAGTAGAAGATGGTTGCTAAATGCCCCCCTTTAACACAAGGCTTCCTTGTAGCCTTTAGAGCAAGTAGTTCTGGGTAAGGTGATAGAATGGGAGGAAAAATGAATTATTGACATTCTGTCCTTAGGAGACATGGACTCCAAGATGTGAAATCTTTTTCCAGCCTGTGACAAAGCTATTCTAGATTTCGGGGCTAAGTTATTCTGAACATGAACATGGCCAAAATAAAATGTAAAGTTTGCTGTTTAACAATCTGTGAGTTCAGTAACATGAATCGACAAGTTGCATATTGCACAAGTTTTTTTTTTTTTTTTTTTTTGGGGGGGGGGGGGGGGGTTCGACACAGCATTTCTCTGTGTAGCCTTGCCTGCCTTAGAACTAGCTCTATAGGCAAGGCTGGCCTCGAACTCAGAGATCCACCTGCCTATGCCTCCTGAGTGCTGGGATCACAGGTGTGCATCACCACACTTGGCTTTGCACAAGAATTCTTTTGTTTTCCTGTTGCTCTCTGCTTCAACCCATTCTTTTATTTTTCTCAGTGCCAAGGATTGAACCTGGGGCCCCATGGCATGTTAGGGAAGCATTATGCTGCTGAGCTATATCCCTAGTTGTAGTGGGTAGCCGTTCCCCACTACACCTAGTCCCTTCTGTTTTTGTTTGTTTGTTTTTTTAATTAGAAAAATTATGACATGTTTACTTATTTTGTGTGTGTGCACATGCCTGCAAGCATATGAGCATACATTCCACAGAGCGTGTCAGAAGACAATTTGCGGGAGTCAGTTCTCTCTTACCATGTTGCACAAGAATTCATAAGCAATGCTTTGTAACCGTTAATAAAATCTGCCCTTGCTGTGACGTTTCCTGTGCCTCCATGCTACCCGAGTACCCCAGAAGTCTGGGGTTCCTTAAGCATCTACCCCATACTCAATCCAGCTCAGGCTATATAATGGGCTTGCCTTTGGGGACAGAAACTAAGAGAAGCTCTGGAGCAGTCGATTTACAAGTTTTATATAAATGTGTTCAATCTCCTTATTCATAAGCATCCCAAATTGCTAACAACTCAAATGCCTACCAGCTGATGAATGGATGAGGAAAATGTAGCATATTAATTCGATGCAATTGTAGTCAACAATAAAAAGAAATGAAGTACTCAGGTGTTACAACACAGGTGAAAATTTCCAGGGCTAGGAGGCAGAGGGGTTCTAACTACAGGCCCTACAAACACTGAAAGCATAGGAAAGGGAGGATTATGAACATCTTCAGACCAATGCATCCAATAGTGTAGGTAAAATTGGACAAACCTAGAGAACTTAGAAAACCTGGCACAGAATGAGACAGAAAATCCAAATGGCCTTGAATTTATTAAACTTAAACTATTGAAAACATCACACAGAAAACTCAAAGCTCAAGTTATTTCTCTGGTGAGTCTATCAGATTGTTAAGGAAAAAAAACTTTCTTAAAAAGAGAGAAAAAACACTTCCGATTTATTATATGAAGCCAGCAAAAACCTAATATTCATAATTGATAAAAATATGACAAAATAGAAGTTAAGATTTATTATTCCTCATGAATATAATTACCAAAGTTCTTATCAAATCATTAGCTAACCAAATCCAGCAGTATAAAGAATAACTATCATGACAAATACGTTTTATTCTAATAGCACAGAGCTAATTTAGCATTCAACAATTTATATAATTTATCCTATTCATAGAATATAAGAAAACTATTACATGACCATCTCAAATGGATAAAATATATCTGGAAAAACTCAGAACTCGTTTATGAGTGTGAAATAAAAATATGAACTAGAGCAAGCTAAAACAAAACAAACAAACAAAACCCCTATCATCCAAGTAGGAGAGAAAGTCCCAGTTTCAGCCCAATAAAAGGGATCCACAAAACCTGGAGGTAACAACACCTTGCTTAATGCTGAAATACTGAATGGTTTTCCCCACAGTTCAGGGACAAAGTAGAATGCTCGATCTTCCCATTTCCATCCCAGGTCTTGCCTTTGCAATAAGGCAAGAAAAAAAAAAAAGGCATGAAGAAGAGAAAGAACTCAAGTTGTCTTCATTCACAGGAGTTAATGGTGTCTATTATTTGTGACAAATACCCTTACTAACTGAAGGTCAACCTATAGGAACTGTTTCCTGAAGATTCTAAATTAAAAACTAGCATTCTGGCCAGGTGGTGGTGGTGGTGGCGCACACCCTTAATCCCAATACCTGGGAGGCAGAGGCAGGAGGATCTCTGAGAGTTCGAGGCCAGCCTGGTCTACAGAGAGAGTTCCAAGACAACCAGAGCTACACAGAAAAAAAAAAAAAAAAAAAAAAAAAAAAAAAAAAAAAAAAAAAAACCTGTCTTGAAAAAAACAAAACAAAACAAAAACTAACCAAAACACACACACACACATGAAAAAGACTAGTGTTCCTGCCTTGAAGGCTTCAGTCACAGCACAGGGGTCCTGCTATATAACACAGGGGCTGCATTTATGTGGGTACTACACATTGTTTTTTTATATATCAGATTTTGTTGTTGCTGTACATTGGTTTTACAATGGTGTCTCACTAAGTAGACCAGGCTAGCCTCAAACTCAAAGAGCTCTACCTGTCTCCTAAGCGTGGGATTGAAAGCATTTGGCACCACATCCAGCCTTTGATCTGTTTTATAAAGCCAACCAGCTTGGGTATTTTGTTGTAGTGATTAAAATCCAGATGACTACAGGCATTCTTTTCTTTTGTGCACCATCTTCCAGGTCCCTAGTCTTATGAATGTGTTCCTCCTGGATGCTGCCAGGTAGGATCCCTACCCTACAAGGCAAATTCAGTGTGGATTAATGACCCACAACCACACAGGGCAGGCATTGTCCTTTCTACGCACCGAGAAGATATTCAACAGTATCCCAAAATGGAGATGCCGAGGAAATGTAAGGAAGAACCTCCCTCCCTGATCCCCTCTTAGTCTTTGGGGCTGTTCCTATCAGCCATGCAGGTCCAGGGTCACATACACAGGTGCATAGCATCCAGAGTTTTCTGTCAGTTGACAGGTACTAACTTGTTTCCACGGTCTATTTATTTATCAGTTCATCCTTTTGTGCAGGTTAAAGGAAGTCACATCCCAAGAGCTCTGTAAGCTTTGGAACTTCCTTTGTTTTCCTCGGTCCACATCGCCTGTAATTTTTTATATCCATTTATTTCTGCTGCCGATTCCTCATTTTATGTATGGGAACTTTCATGTCAAGAAGAGAGGTTAGAGTCAGTGAGTACTGGATCCTTCTGGGGTGCTGGATCAGCCACAACCGAGCGAGTCATGGACTTCTACAAAATTAAACAAATCAACACACATTTCCAACGTTCATCATGTATACAACTGTGCGCTAGATAAAAGCCACCCTTTTCTCTTAATGCAACCTATTAAATGACACTATGTACGTTAAAGGAAAGACAGATATTTCTGGGGAGGTTTCACCATACAGAGTTAGAAAACGCTGTTTTACTATGGAAGCATCACTTGTGAAATGTCAGGCCAGTTAACCCTTGAGCTGCTGTCTTCTCAGTGGCCAGTTAAATATCTGCAGAGAGACCTTGAGACTCAGCTCTATGGGTGCAGAGGATAAAGTGGGGGAAATCAGTGTTGGAACAAAGCTCCATGCGAGGGAACGGAGTACTAACCCCGATGTCCAGGTTACAGTTCAGACCTCACCCATTTGCCCTGATCCCTCCACCTACCCAGCATTTTATTATATCTTTAAACATCTTTAAACAACAACAACAACAAAAAAGTCCAAAGAACTCCATAGTAAACAAGCCACTCTGGCTTACCATATTTGACCATCTCAGCTTCCCTGTTTGGGAAGGTTTATTCATTTTTATTCTATGTGTGTGTGTGTGTTAGCTTTGCTTTCATGCTTGTCTACATACTGCAAGCATGCCTGGTACCCGAGGAGTCAGACACGGGCGTTGGATCTGAGGAAGTCGAGTCACAGATGTTTCTGTGTCACTCTATGGGTGCCGGGAACCGCCCCCAGGTCCTCTGCAAGAGTAACAAATGTTTTTAACCACCAGTCTGCTTTCCAGCCTTTGTATTAGCTTTTGTATAGATAGTTATCTACTTATCAAGTATACATTTTATTCAACTTACAGCAAATTATGGCTAGGCATGTCGATCAGTGATAGAGAACTTGACTGGCATACCTGAGGCCTGGGGTTCAAGTCCCAGGACTGCCAAAATAAATAAATGAATTAAATATTTAAATTGCAGACATGATTTTTCGGTTTTTTGTTTTGGTTTTTTATAGCTTAAGCTTTTCTTTTCCTCGGCCCTCATAACCTCATAACCTGTACATATTTGTATTTATTTAAAGTCTGCCTCCTTTTCTCTGTGGGTTTGTTTTGTATGGAGGGGTCGATTCCTCTGGGCTCCCTTTTGGGTCTCCTTCATAGCCCATTTGCACTTGGGGAGCTCTGGCAATGCTCATTAATTTTGAGCATGCCCAAGGCAGGGAATTGTAGCCAGCAACAGTGGGGTTGTGGGGGGTGGGAGGTGTATGTGATGAGGACAGGGGACAGGACACTAGGGATATTGCTGTTGTACCAACACACACACACACACACACACACACACACACACACACACACACACACACACACAAAACCATCGAAGCATCATAAAACAGCAGTGCCGGTGTGTGCAGCTATCAAAGAAACTGTCTGGGGCTGTATAGCCTTCAGGCTGCCCCCTGTGAGTATTCTGACGTTGGTGGTGGCCTGCATTTCTCCACTGTCAGGAATATTTTATTAGTTATCCTCATACTGAAAATATCCATCAAGAAGAAAAAGCCAGAAAATTCCCTTCCTTTGGGATCTCTTGTTTTCTGGATCTTGAATTCTTTCATGACGTGTATGGATGATGTGTGCATATGTATGCACATTCCCACGTATGGGGGCACATGTGCGTGCATGTGCTTATGGAGGTCAGGGGTTGACTCTGAGTGTCTTCCTTCATTACTCTCCATTTTACTGAGGCACACTCTTGTTGAACCTGACACTCACTGATTCAAATAGGCTTCCTGGCCAGCTTGCCCTGTGGATCCTGTTTTCACCTTTCCGGTGCTGGATTACAGGTGAGCTGCCATACTCCCCAGCTTTTATGTGGGTCTGGGGATCTGGCGAACACCATATCCACTGAGCCATCTTCCCACCTGTCCTTGAGTTTTATTTGGAAAAGATTATTTCTTTGATCATATCAGACTCATCAGGAACCGGAGAGCCACAAACACCTTCTGAATCCCTACTAACCTCTCCTCCTCATTTTCTCTGGTTGTATCTTCCCTATACTTCCCAGAGGACTCTCTAGTTCAGCTTTTTGGGGGGCCTCACTCCCAACACTTGTCACCCAGTGCTTCTTTTATTGTATTTCCCCCATTTCTGAAACACTTTGTTCTTGTGTCTCACACTTTTAAAATCCCCCACAGCCTTACAAGCAGCATGCCGTCCCCTCCCACCTCCTCACACCTCTGCATGGAGCCGGGAATATCTTTCTTACAAGCTGCGTTTGGGGCTGGAGGTGGAATTGAGAACTCTGGCATCTGATTGGTTCCTGTCTTCTGAACCAACCCGGTTACCTGAAGGAACTCATATTCCAGTTCCCCAAATCTAAGTGTATCTAGCACCTTAAAAGTAGGGTGCTAGGGGCTGGAGAGTGGCTCAGTGGTTAAGAGCACTTGTCCTTGCTGAGGACACACCCATACAGTGGCTCACAACCATCTGTCACTAGTTCCAGGGGATCTGACATCCTCTTCTGACCTAGGAGGGCACCAGGCAGACAAAACATTCATACATATAAAATAAATTTTTTATTTTTTAAGTAGAGCTTGTAGTCAAAAATAGCCTTTCCGTTTATTCTAGAGTCATTCACTAGGGGATACCACCTTTTTAAAAGAAAAAAAAAGAGGTAAAAATGAGAAAAATCCCAATCCCCTCCTGAACTTTTCTCACCTCTACCTTCTGCCTGCTCATCTCTAGCCAGTTCAGTTTGGTTTGATTATGGGAAATTACAAGTTAACAACAACAAAAAAGCTCTATCATTTCTAAGCCATCAGTATCAGTTAAAAAGCGCGGACGTTCATTCTGCTCCGCGTGCATTTTGATCATTGCGGGTGTTGTAAGCGCCCACGTAACCCCGGTCCCTTCAGAATCCCTACACCTGCTCCTCCAGCAGCTCGTCCAGGCCTGCTGAGCCTGAGCTGCCTCTTGGCACCGATCTGCCTACCACGCCAACGAGGTTCCGATGCGGGTCAATGCGTTGGTTGTTTTCACATCCTGAACTGGGGATTATTGGTTTCTCTACAAACCCCTGGTTGACATGCTCACATGCTCTGTGGAGAGAATCTGAAATTGAACAAATGCTTCTGTTTACGACCAAGGAAGTATTTCCTAACTTCACCAATATCCCATAACATCTGAAATCCTGTGACTTTGTCCCCAACACGTTTGGACAGTTTCATAGGTCAGTGGGTCTTCTATTGAACTACATAATTACGAACCCTGTGTTCTTCAGAGGGTCTGGGTACAGTGAGCGGTTACCCACTGCCCAGTGAAGTGGAGCGGGACAGAGGAGCAGTGTGAGAAGCTGAGTTCGGAATCTGCTTCCCTTTGCATCCCTGTCCTCATCACTGTGATAGAGCACTCAGCAGTAACAAACTTAGAGGAAGAGGCTTCTCTTCTTTCTCATTGTTCCAGAGGGCTCCATCCCATCCTCGGATGTTTGGCCCTGTTGTGTCTAGACTCACCATGGGGAAGAATCTCACAGTGTATAGAAGAGGAGGTTGTCTACCCCTAAAAGCCTTCAAAACCACACTCAGTGACCCATTTCTTCCTGCAAGGGTCCTAAAGCTTCCAGAACAGTCCAAATTAGCATCATCATGAGATGCAAAGCAAGGCTCCAACGCATGAGCTCATGGGGGGCAATTCACACTTACACTGCAATATCCTTAGTTCTTCAGGCTCATGGATGGAGACTAGGCGGTTTAGGGATTGAAGCGTCATTGCGAGAGTTATCTTTTAAATAAGAATAAAATAATTCTTAATATCCGCATTTGTTCCTGAAAGTTCACTGGATAATTTTCACATTTGTTTTACACTGTAAGTTTCAGACTCCTTTACCTTGGCACCCAATTGTCATTTGAAGATAGTTACTTCCAGTGCGGGTCCTCCTGGTTCCCTGATTTGGGGCTTCTGAGAAGCAGTTATTTCAGGCACGCTGAGTGAACTCTCTGCTCTAGAGGGCAATGGAAATGATACTGAATTCTTTTTATTTTAAACATAGGGAGAATGAATGCTCAGTTGGCGATGTAAGGATGAGGAGGGTTCACTGCTGGGTCCTTGGGCAGGAGGAAGCAGACTTATGACAGAAATGAGGGCTTGGCCATGGACAGACACACAGAGGCTCGCGTTGATTATCAGGACAGTTGGCATGGCTGCCACGTGTGGAACTTTCCGTCTCTACCAGCTCCACGGAAGAATCTCTGAGAGTCCAAGTTGGTGTGGTGGTTTGAATAGGTTTGGCCCTGATAGACTGTTGGTCCATAGGGAGTGGCAGTATTAGGAGGTGTGGCCCTGTTGGAGGAAGTGCTTCACTGTGGAGGTGGGCTTTGAGGTCTCCCATGCTCAAGCCATGGCCAGTGTGGGACACAGTCTCTCCCTGCTTCACTGTGGATCAAGATAAAGAACTCTCAACTCCTTCTCCAGCACCATGTCTGCCTGCATGCTGCCTTGTTTCCCACTATAATGATAATGGGACTAAACTAAACCTCTGAACTGTAAGCCAGCCCCAACTAAATATTTTCATTTCTAAGAGTTGCGGTGGTCATGGTGTCTCGTTAGAGCAATGGAAACCCAAACCAAGAGAGGACTGTTTGTCAGGCAGATATGGATATGAACTGAGGGGACGGGGACAAGATCATACACCATACCCAGGAGGACCAGAAGTTCCCAAGCAGGACATTATTGTTGGGCTGGCAGGGATACTGTGACCCTCCACTCCTTCTCAGTGACACGGATGGCAGAGTGTTGGTCAACTGTACAGACCCACAGGAGAAGGCCACCAGGTAAAGTGAAGACAGAGGAGACTGCTGGGGGACTACTCCTCAGAGCTTGTGGGATCTCAGAAGGGAAAGGAGTCTTGAATTGGTAGGGACCACAGAGTCCACAACTCAGGATATGTTAAGGAAGGCCTTGGTGAAGGGATGTGTTTCTCCATCCAGTGGCTACTTCAGATAATAGGAACAGTTTTTGATTGTTCAGAACACCATCCAGAAATAACAGAAACCAATTCATTGTGCACTCAAATATGTTCAATAACAGACACCCCCCCAAAAAAAATAATCCACAGAAGCACCCAACAGTTAGGGTTTCTGGTCTGTGTGTACTCTGAGCAGCTGCTGCGGGCAGGCATTAGGCTGAACCTGTGGCTGGAGCATTGTGGGAGCCTCCGCTACCTTTCGGTGCGTGTCCTGAAGTTACATCTTAGGGGTTGAACTCCATCTTCAAGCACTGGGAAATTGAATTGATGGGTTCTCTGGGCAGCCCTGGCTTTTGGGCTTGTGCCCCATTTTCTCTGACAATG
Source organism: Onychomys torridus (assembly GCF_903995425.1). Taxonomy (NCBI): domain Eukaryota; kingdom Metazoa; phylum Chordata; class Mammalia; order Rodentia; family Cricetidae; genus Onychomys; species Onychomys torridus. The sequence continues at coordinate 41,169,173 of NC_050459.1, forward strand.
GCTGAAAGCACTGGGTGGGCCCATGAGTTTTCAGGCCTGAAGTCCTGCCCGGAAGGCTGCCCAGCATCCCTCACGTGACTCAGGAGCCATAGGGTATTTGCTCTCTCTATATACTGCAAGCATTATTATCTGTTCATTTCTCGGTATCACCCACATGAGCTTAACTGCCAAGACAGGGCCTCTCCTGTCTTGTTCCTGGTCTTATTTGTAGAACATAAAACAATTTCAAGTCACAGCTCTTTTTGTTTTGCTTGTTTATTTTTTTTTTTTATTTTTTATTTTTTTTTTTAGCTGAGGATCAAACCCAGGGCCTTGCACTTGCTAGGCAAGCACTCTACCACTGAGCTAAATCCCCAACCCTGGGTCACAGCTCTTGCCCAATGACAATTTAGGGTGTCAACGATATTGTGCCTCAGTCTTGTAACTATGTTCTCTCTGTCTCATCTGCTGCTGCCATCCCTCCCTCCCCTTGCCAAGCCTTTAGAATCTCTGGTCTTCCTCTGGCATCAGGGCGTCCATTTCATGCCTTGCATTGTCCTCTCATAGCAGAGAAGCTTAATTACACTGGGTCCTTGAGAATGAAGTAGCAATTGATAAGGAGGATCCATTTTTGTGTTTCTATCCTGCAGAGCAAATATCTGTTTGTAGCTGCACTGGCCTCCCCATCTGAAATCTAGACTCCTCTTTTCTGACAGAGAACAACAGCAAATATATATATATATATGGGCATTGACTCTGGGTGTGATCTGAGAGAATGTGACAGTCAAGACCTGCTTGCAACTGTTTCTGGAGCTGCCTGGCTGCTGTCAGCTGGCTGGCTGTGTAACTTTATTGCTACTGTACATGTGCCCAGACAGATTAACAACAGAACGGAAGGTTTTACAGTCTAAAAATGAAAGGCAGTAAACAAACACTGGAGATTGTCAAGCTACAGTGACTCATAATTGCATTTTTTCTTCGAATTCCAATCATTTGTTGCTGGCACTGAGGACCAACATCAGAGCTGTGGTTTGATGCCCCGCCCACCGGCTGGCCTGATGGGGTCTGTGTGAGCATCCGGTTTCTACCATCCCCTTGCGTGGGGGTAGGTTGAGTTTGATTTGTTTCGGGCTTGGTGTGCTAGATGGTTCCTGTGTGGACAAAGCCCCAAACAGTTCCTGTAAGAGGGAGAGCACAAACAGCCCGGTCACGGGTGGAACATTCATTTACAAATCCACAGGGAAACACTGTGATGCGGAACTATATTGAAATTATTTAAAAACCTGAGACACTGCCCTTCTAATGCTATCCACTGTTCCGGCAACGGGGCCTGCTTAGCCCGTCTCCTTCCTGGGAGACGTTGTGGTTTTCTTGCCCTGGAAGGGTAAAGAAATTCCTGTCATCATTGGTGAGTCCCTTAGTTGGCAGCCTTGGAGGTCAAGTCTTAGCTTTGGGTCTACATAGTGTCTTGCTGAGGTCTCGGAGATCTGGATACATTTCAGCTTGGACTAGAAAAGGCAGAAGGAGATTTTTTTTTTTTTAAGAAAGAAAGAGAAGGAGTAGGAACACAAGGAAGAGGGAGGATTGATGTTGGTCAAAAGAAGATAATCTAACAAAAAACAAACAAACATTCAAACAAACAAAAATCCCGGGAGGTGGTGCACGCCTTTAATCCCAGCACTCGGGAGGCAGAGCCAGGTGGATCTCTGTGAGTTCGAGGCCAGCCTGGTCTACAGAGCAAGATCCAGGACTGGAACCAAAACAACACAGAGAAACCCTGTCTCGAAAAATAAAACAAAAAAAGATACCCACTATAGTCCCATGACTTTGGTTCCTCTCCTGATTGCATTGTCTCTGGGTGCCGGTTCTTCCTGAGAGCTCACTGACGTTCCTCTCCTCATGTCTCCATGGATAAAGAACGCAGGTTAGCATTTTCAGAAGACCCTCGGTAAAGAAAAGGAGACTGCTACGGGAACATGTACATAATACACAAAAGCTAGAGTTCTAGAAGACAGATTCTTTTGAGACAGGGTCTCACTATGTGGCCCTGGTTGGTCCTGAACTCACAGAGATCTTCCACCAACATGGGAGATGCTTATGTTTGATGGTGTCATCTGAGCCGAGATGGAAGGCATCCAACTGTCTGTCTTAGGGTTTCAATTGCTGTGAAGAGACACTATGACCCCAGCAACTCTTATAAAGGAAAGCATCATCATGGTGGGACATGGCGGCGTGCAGGCAGACATGGTGCTGGAGAAGGAGCTGAGAGTTCTGTATCTTGACCCACAGGCAGCAGAAGGAGTCTGTCCACACTGGGCATAGCTTGAGCAAAAGAGACTGTTCGTCATCACCCCTCACCTACAACCTATAAAGTCTCCCTGCTTTCATTTGTGGGTACAGCTTCTCAGGCCTCAAACTCTGGGACTGGAGAAACACTCCACCCCTGCCCCCCAGGGAGTTGCTTTGCTCAAATAAACCTGTTGATATATATATATATATATATTTTTTTCAGTTTGGCTTGATCTGGCTTACTGCATCAGTGGAGAAACCTATTATGGGGTGGAGGGCAGAAAACCTATTATCTTGGTGCTGAAATCAGGAGGAGGTGAACTGGAGGCCTGGGTCCTCTGGCCATGTCGGGGACTGTTCCTCTCCTTTATCTTTATCTCTGCCCTTCCCTCTGTTGCCAGCACTTGGCTGCCCAGCTTTTGTTGGCCAGGGTTGTGGTGGCTCCAGATGGCTTTTCATCCAGAGGCTGACCCTGAGTCCTCCCCTCCAACTGAGATGCCTGAGTCGTTAGCAACCCCTCCCCACCTCTGTCTGCCCGCCTCTCTCATGTCCCCACCACAAGATGGTCTTTCATTCTTTCACACCCCCCCATAAACCTCTTGCACCCACTCTACTGTGCCTGGTGTGTTCTCTTAGTGACATACCTTGGTGCTACCCAGTTTTTTTGTTTTGTTTTGTTTTGTTTTGCTTTTTGTTTTTTTTGAGAAAGGATTTCTCTGTGTAGCTTTTGTGCCTTTCCTGGAACTCACTCTGTAGTCCAGGCTGCCCTCGAACTCACAAAGATCCGCCTGCCTCTGCCTCCCGAGTCCTGGGATTAAAGGCGTGTGCCACCCCTGCCCGGCTGATTTTTTTTTTTTAAACCTTTTTATTAGTGCCAAAGAATCACTAGGCTCTCCCGGCATTTGCTCTGGCCGTGCTGGGATCCTACCTGCCCGCTCTTCCTGCAAACAGATCTGCTCTCTTTATCTCTGTTTGCTCTCCCACCCTAAACTGCATAAATGGCCCATCCATACATTTGTGACAATGTGGGAAGCAGAGCAGGAGAGGCCAGCAGCTGCATACCCACCACACACCTGTTCTCCCGTGCTGTGTCTACTGCACAATAAGGTATGTATGGATCATTTTGTCAATGAGTTTGATTCTAAATTCTAGAGTCCGATTCTTCAGCGGCTGCTCCCCTCTGCCCTGCATTACCACCCAGGTGGGCACATGTGTGCTTGTCTGGCTCCTGCAGCCTCTTCCATGCACGTGGACATCTCTCCTGTTCTCTCCCCTCTCCCAGCAGTCTGGGAGATACACAAGTTACTCTGTTTCTCTTCCTCCACAGACTCAGTTTTTATTGCAATAGCTTGGCCTCAATACAAATCAGTGGACAAAACTGGCAAATGATTTCCAAATTCTCACAAATTGTTAACGGCTACAGTGGCAAACAAATGATCCCCAAATCTCTTACGCCTAAACTTGCTCTTCCAAAGTTCCTTACTTCTAAGGTTCTACTTCCTTATTCCTAAAAATCTTTTATCCCTAGGATTTCTTTGCACTCTGCTCTATAGCTCAAAATTATGCTGTAAACTCTTATCTCAGGATTTGTAAGTTGCTCACCTGGCATGGTTTAAAGTCTATGTTACCAAAGTCTGGAAAATTATGTCAATTTTGGATGGATGGATGGATCTGTACAGTGAGTCTTCTTGCAGACATGGAACCACACAGGCTCAATAAATGTATAAAGGTATGTGACCAGTGTGTTTCTGACTTGTCTTGGATGTGTAAGTTTACTATGTTCCATGTGAGAGCTCAGCTGTTACAGTTGTAACTGGCCACCTGGGCTCAGAATTTACCTCTGGGCTTTCTTGCCACTGACTCTGATGTAATAAGAGATTTATATGTCATTTGGGTATAAATAATGTTAAAGTTGCTTTATGCTGTTCTACTTCATAAAAAAAAAACAACAGGAGAATTGGTTAAAAATCTGTAAACAAAAAGTTAACATAAAACTTGTAACTCTGAATTGGAGTTGTTCTGGGAAATAACGGTTTATTATCTTAACTAAACTAAACTAAATACAGCCACTGGGGCAGTTGACATTTTGACAAGGGTTGGAGGAGAGGGAGATCATGTGATTTCACTACCATCTTGACTAAAGGTGACCACATGGAGTGAGCCCACCAAGAAGGCAACAACAGATCTCCAAGGTAATTTTGATTAGGATTTATTTTGTATAATAATTCCTGTCCTGTCCTGAAAACAAGGTTTATGAAAGATAGCATTTAAAACAATGCTGGTTTAGTGAGATATTAAAGCTGCACCTCTGTGTGTTCATGTAAAGGGACATATCTTGCTGGTAGCCAGATTTTGTAACGTAAGAGTAATCTACTTGGTATTGATTTTTATTGAAACTTGATTTTGCCTTCTATAAATTACGGTTGAGTTCTTGGTCTTTCTTGAAAGAAAGAAAAAAAAGGTGCTTTAGTTCAATATTACCAGAACACACAGTTGAGAGATCTTAAACTTCTTTAAAAGAAAATTTTAGAGTTTTACAGAAAGTTTAAGTAAACTGGATATTTTTAAGAAATGGTTTTTGAAATGCTTAAATGTATAAGGCTATGGGACATTTTAAATTTATAAGACATTTTATAATAATGCCTTTGCTAGTATATAATCTTGATAAATAGGTAAATAAAAAGCTAAAACTTAGGACCACAACTAGACACCAGAGACTGAGGTATTCCTATTTTATGATTCAGCAAGACAGTGACCTGAGCGTCTGGCAAAGGGTCTCTCCTCGCCTAAGGTCTGTTCAGGCTTACAGAGACAGATTCAGGACTGTTTGTCTAACCCCTTGCTTTTCCCAACATTGTTAAGCTGTAGCTACTTTAGTAAACGTTGTATTCTATAGTGGTGTACTATAAAAGGATCAGGAAAGATCCCAGTCTCTTTGTGGACTGTGTTTGAGTTGAAAGTTTTATCTTGGTATTAAAAGAGCTTCAATTCAGAAATTATTATTTTTAAGGCTCCACTTAACAGGGATAAAGTTATAAAATCCTAATCTTATAAGACATACAAGTTAATAGTCACCTCATAAAGGATTGACTTCTTTGATATGTTCAGATTTAGCTTGTATATGTGTTCTCAAAGTTAAGCCTAAAACAAGTAACAAGAAACAAACAACATTTGTCTAGTTTAGATATACCCAATGGATAATGATCCTCAAAAGCTTCGGAGATTTGAGAATATGGCATTTAAAATGTTTAATAAAAAAGCTTTTCATGGTAGAGACATGCCAGCTGCTAGCAGCACCCCATCTCCTCCAAAGAAGTTAGGCACAGAAGAACTTCCACCTGGAGCTTGTTTTAAATGCAACAAAGCCAGTCACTTCCCCTCAACTGTTGCCAAGACCCTGTCCAGACTGTGGACAGGCAGGACACTGGGGAGTCAATTGCCCCACTTTGCCTAGACAAGGTAGGCCAGTCCCTCCCAAATTCCTACTCCTCAGGGGAGTCTGTCAGATCTTCTGGGCCTGGCAGCCAAATACGGATGCTGCCCTGGGACCTCTGCCCCCAGTGACGGTGGAGGAACCTGGGGTAGATGTGCAGGCAGCCAGTAAGTCCCTGTCATTTTGATAGGTCTGGAAGCTGCTTGGTCTGCACTTGTGGTTATCCAGGTGAGATTTATCCTTCTCAGGTTTGATAGCATTTGACAGCTAGGCTAGTAATACTTCACCACTCTAACAGCTCCTTCTGCCCAAGGCTACAAGCACCTCCGTAGTTCATTAGCTAAGTTTCTCGTTAAAAATACAGACAGGTTTACTTAGCTCACAGGCTTCATAGAAAAGGATAAACAGGTTTTAGATGTAGCGTTCCACTAAAGAAATACAGAAAAAAAAAAAAGAAACATAGAAAATGATTTAAGATGTATAAATGCAAGTTGTCATGGTAAATGATTGAAGGTGTGAAAAGATGTTTTGGACTTCTGTCTCTTTCTATGCAAACTTGGAGGTTCGGAGTTTTAGCACTGATAAATGGAGTTCTGATGAACTGACAGGGCACTGAATACTTACTGTTTGGTCACAAGCTCAAGATTTTAAATTTCCTTTGGTTGCCTTCCAAGTATAGTCTTAAAGGTGCATTTCATCAGGCTAAAACCGGGCTCTCTAGACGTAGGGAAAGTGTTCACGCATTTTTAACGCAAAGCCATGGCCTTTGCTATGACACTGAGATGAGAATCTGTCCCAACTGTTTGACAGACACCCGCATGTTCCTGGGGAAAGAGCGCTGCTACTGTATCAATGAATCTGGACTAATATCAAGCCACTCCAGAAATTGTCTGAAGAATTTTGCCAACACAACCAGAACACACCTCTATTCCATTCTAGTCCTGTTCATGGGGCTAGTGGTAATAACCTGTCTGTTCTTTCTCCTAGCACCTTGCCTTCTCTGCCTCCCCCAGGAATGGATTCACAAGGTCTTCAGGGTGGTAGTTAACTGAATGCTACTTCACCCATACCTCCCACTGAGCATGAGCCTATTGACTCCTGATGCTCCCTCCACACATGGTCCCCTGCCAACAGGTGTTCATATATCCAAAAATGTCGGGGTGTTTGGTTGTAACCTCCAGCCTACTCCTGCATGATCCAGAAAGCCCCATTCCTGTCTCTCTCTCCAAACATCCACCCTCTCAGAGAGTCTCCAGCAAAGAAAAGGCGCCGAAAAGCCCAGTTCCCCATTCTTGGTAACTATGGCAACTTCCTCTGCGGTCAGCTTTTGACCATAGTTGGGTACAAACCCAGCTTGCTGCGGGCATGTCATCATCCCTCACCTCCAACCTATAAAGTCTCTCTGCTTTCGTTGTGGGTGCGGCTTCTCCAGCCTTGATCTCCGGGACTGGAGAGCCCATCCAAGAGTTGTTTTGCTCAAACAAACTTGTTGATATACTCTTTCAATTTGGCTTGATCTGGCTTACTGTGTTGGTGGAGAAACCTATTATGGGTGTGTGTGCAGAAAACCTGTTAGAGATCCCAAAGCCCACCCCACAGTGACACACTTCCTCCAAGAAGGCCATACCTACTCCAAGAGGGCCACATCTCCTAATAGTGCCATTTGCTATGAACTTATGGGGGTCTATTATATTCAAACCACCACATTCCACTCCCTGGCCCCCATAAGCTTGTAACAATATCATAATGCAAAATGCATTTAGTCCAACTTCAAAAGTCCCCGTAGTCTATCATAGTCTCAACAATGTTTAAAAGTTCAAAGTCTCTTCTGCAATTCATATAACCTCTTAACTGTAATCCCCTATTAAGAAAAAACAGATCACATATTTCCAACATATAATGGCACAGGATATGCATTACCATTCCAAAATGCAGGGAAAGGAGCATAGTGAGGAAACGTTGGGCCAAGGTAAGACTAAAAACCAACTGCATCTCCATGTCTGATGCCAAAATGCTCCTCAGATCTCCAGCTCTTTTTAGCTTTGTTGAATGCAACACACTTCTTTCTCTTGGGCTGCTTCCACTCCCTGTTAGCAGCTTTCCTCAGCAGGTGTTCCACAACTCTGCCATCTCTAACATCTTGGGTTCTCCAAGGCAATCCAGACTTCAACTTCCCAGCTTCACATAATGGCCTCTCTAGGCCTCCATTCAGGGACACCCCTGACAAAAATGCCTGGCCTCAGTGTCTTTCCTTAGTCTCAGAGGAAGATTCCATAACTCATTTCTTCTGTTCTTGACTCTTAAGCCAGAATTACATGGCCAAAAGCTGCCAAGTTCTGATGTTTGGTTGGGCTGGAACATGGTCCCCTCATTCAATTACATCTTCACTGGCTTTCTGTTCTCTATGGTTTCTTTTACTGCCTAAGCCTGGCTGTCCTGAAACTGGATTTGTAGACTAGGCTGGCCTCAAACTCAGAGATCCAACAGACTCTGCCTTCTGAGTGCTGGGAGTAAAGGTGCGTGCCACCACATCCAGCTGTAAGCTTTTCTTTAATTATTTCTCACATGTTGGAAACTTAGCTGGGTGGGATCTTGCCCTGAGGCCCCCACTCCATTTATTACATTTCACAATCTGCTCATCTCCTTGAATACAGAGCTTAGTACTATTCATTTCCTGGTGCTCCTTTTCTCCTCAAATTTTACGTTTTGTGATTTCCCCTGCTCAGCTTGCTCCTTTTCATTATAAATCTTTATAAGCACAAACTGGTAGCCACATGACAGAGTCTACATTAGGCTGGCTGTTTTGAGATTTCCTCTGCCAACAGAATTAATCCAAATCTCTTTACTTTCAGGCAGACTCTTCAGACAAGGGCAAAAGGCAGCCTCGTTTTTCATCAAAATATCATAAGTGCTGTGGGATGTTCTGTATGAATGTGTTGCTCTGATTGGTTGATAAATAAAAAGCTGATTGGCCAGTAGCCAGGCAGGAAGTATAGGTGGGATAAGCAGATGAGGAGAATTCTGGGAAGAGGAAGGCTGAGTCAGGAGACACCAGCCTGCCGTCCAGGGAGCAGCATGTAATGGCACACAGGTAAAGCCATGGCACACATGGCGAAATATAGATTAACAGAAATGGGCTGAGTTTAGGTGTAAGAGCTAGTCAGTAGTTAGCCCGAGCTAATGGCCGGAACAGTTTTAATTAATGTAAGCCTCTGGGTGCTTACTTGGGTCTGAGCAGCTGTGGACTGATTGGGACACATAAGACCAGTTGTTAATCCCACTGGTTGAGAAAAAGGCTACCACCACATTTTATAGCCAAATTTGAAGCAAGCTTTAATTAAATACTGGCCAGGAGGATAGGCTCTGGCCAAGTCCATACCCAGGTTCCCAGGAAATGGTTCCAAATCATGGTTTGCAGCATTTAAAGAAGGAAATGTGGAATATTCCTTCATGCTGTGTGAATAAATGATGCTGTGACTAGTTTAATAAAGAAGCTGAGCACCACTGTTTTCCATGTTCCTACTAGTACAACCCATTAAACACCAAAGCATTCCACTTTTTTCCTAACCCAAACTCCCAAAGTCCAAATTTCTCCAAACAAAACCATAGTTACGCCTATCACAGCAATACCCCACTCCTTACACCAACTTCTGCCTTAGGGCTTTCATTGCCTTGAAGAGACGCCGTGACCATGACAACTTTTTTTCTAAAATATATTTATTTATTAATTTTTTTCATTTTACACACCAACCCCAGTTTCCCCTCCCTCCCTTTCTCCTGCCTCCTCACCTCCCTCCCGCTCTACCCCCCTCCACTCCTCAGAGTGGGGAAGGCCTCCCATGGTAGTCAACAAAGTCTGGCATACCAAGTTGAAGAAGAGCCTAGGCCCTCTCCATTGTATCAAGGCTGAGCAAGGTATCCTATCACAGGGAATGGGCTCCAAAAAGCCAGTTCATGCACCTGGGATAAGTCCTGGTCCTGCTGCCAGGGACCCCACAAACAGATCAAGCCACACAACTGTCACCCACATTCAGCGGGCCTAGTTCAGTCCCATGCATGTTCCTGAGCTGCCATGACAACTCTTACAAAGGAAAACATTTAATTGGGGTGGCTTAAAGTTTCAGAGGTTTAGTTCATCATCATCATGGTGGGATATGGTGACTTGCAGGCAGACATGGTGCTGGAAAAGGAGCTGAGAGTTCTATATCTTGATCTGTAGGCAGCAGGAATCTGTCCACACTGGGCGTAACTTGAGCATAGGAGACTCCAAAGCTCTCCCCGACAGTGACACACTTCCTCCAACAAGGCCACACCTCCTAATAGTGCCACTCCCTATTGTGGCATAATTCTCTTGTCTACTGTAAGGATTTGTCACTGGAACTGGTTTAATAAAACAGCAATGATTGAAGACCAACAGTTATAGTTTCAGTCTTCTCGTATCTTAGCTAGAACATGTTAAATATTAGATTCAGGTTCTTCAGAACAGGGCACCTTTTGGAATGATCTCTGTAACGTGCCATTTACCTATGCTCCAGACTTCTCTGGATGTTAGTATGTGTCTCTTGGTGGTGGTAGTTCCATTTGTTTATGTCATTACCCTTTATTTCTCCTTGATAATTATTCCTATTGTATATAGTTTAGAACTTTCTTACTTAGACAAAAGTTGGAGGTGTAGGGGTGGTTGTCTCCCCTCCACCCCCAAAGCACTACCCCTAGCAGGCGGCAGGTAACTGCTAGGTACCTGCCTGTCCCCACCCCGGGCATGCCCAAGGGGGGACCCCTTAAGACCTGGAATGCATATGTGCTCACTCTCTTGGCTACCTCTTGGTCTTGAATGCTGGATGCTGATGCTGTGGAAGACAGAATTCTCCAGAGAACCTCATTGGACTACTCCACACCCCTCCTGGATCCTGCGACAAACTCCCTTATGTTTATCGTAAGTTAACACAGAATAAATCCCTTTTGACCATCAGACAGACTCCGTGGAATTACCACTTTAACTCCCTTTGAGCTTATGGGGGCCAATTACATTCAAACTACCATACTGTCTCACCTTTATCTGAGGAGAGCTCCACTACCTTAATGCCCCTCATTCCATCTGCTTTTCCATGTGAAGAAGCCACTACACAGACCCTGACTATTGAATGGTTTTGCTTCTGATAGAATCTACAGGAAAATGGCTAAGTTTTCAGGTCTGCTAATGTAACCACTGAAATAGACAATAACTTATGATCATGATATGTTTATAGATACTCATTGCAACCCCAGGTACTGGGCTTCACAGACTAGACACCCAATAAATGTAAGTTGAATGAGTGACTGGATGGCCTTTGATTTCTCAGATGGATTTATAAACAGTTGTAACTGGTAGGCTTGTAGCCCAGAGGAGGGCTAATCAAGTCAAGCTTCTCAGGTTCTCCTAGACTGACTCATCACTCACCTTTGTCCTTATTATTCCCTTATCTCACCCACCCACCCAAAGTCTCCAAAGTGTTGTGGAATATTATCTTAATGTGTGTTACATGTTTTTTCCCTACTACTTTTGTTAACAATGCAAAGACATGTTATATTTTTAATCAAACGATTAAATAAAATTAGCCCGTGGTCAAGAGGCTGAGTCAGCAACTAGCTGACAGGAAGTGGTAGGGTGGAACCATGTGTAGCTAGGGTTCTTGAGTGGGCATGGAACAGAAGGTTGGGCTGCTTTGGGGGAGCCCAGAGCAAGGAGAGGTGGTTAGCTTTTTGCTCTTCAGCCTCTCTGAGCCTGAGCGGGCAGAATTTCACCTCAACCTTTGAATCTTGTGTTCTGTAGAAGGGTAGAGATCTAGATAAGGTTTTCGTTGGTTGCCTGGAAAGAGCCGGTGCTTGAGGAAACAGAATCCCCGCTGGCTGCAGCCCTGCTGCCAAACCGCAGCTGACAGATGTGGAGTTGCTGATTAGCACAGCCCTTGCTCAAAGGGCAGCCACGGAGCTAAGAACTACAGCGAAGGGTGCATACTACGCGGCAGAGTCAAGAACAGATACGCATTAACGGACACCAGCCCTGGTCCAGCTGCCTGCCCTGAACTCTCAGACACAGCGTTTAGGAAGACTCAGGCAGAAGCAGCCGTGCCCGGGTGGAAGGAACCGCGAGGACCGTGCGTCCCAGAACACAGAGAAGTCAAGGAAGTTTGGACGAAGGAGGTCACAAAAGGCCAAGTTCAACTTGTGAGCAATAGTCTGGAGGTGTGAAAGAAGCTCGGGCGTCACTTCAGGCAATGATGCAAGTGGCATTTTGCAATTATTCGTTCGCACTAAACCCCGGACGAGCCTAATTCCATCACGCTAGTGGGTTGTTGTTTGATCCCCCATAGGTAGATGGGGTAATGACAAAGTAAGCAGAAACTCTATGAATAATCCATTGCCGTGAATGCACAGAGAAAAGGAATATCCTGGCCTCTGAGACCAGCCAAAATGTCTATAAATGAGAGACTGACTTAATACAGTGTGAGAATCTCTAAAATATAGTATTATACAACCAGTTAAAATGGTGTTCCATATTTATCGATGAGGAAAGATGTTGACGTGGCAAGCCTATAGGTGACTAAAGCCTATGCAACTAAACCCCAAAGCTGTGCACATCTACTGTGACATTTTTGTGAGGAAAAAAAAAAAAAAAGAAAGAAATGAGGTTTTAATTTCTTTCTTTAGGTTTGGGAAGTATGTGAATTTTAAAAAGTAGGGTGTTGAGCTGGAAAAATCGCTCAGCATTAAAAGCTCTTGCTAAGGGCCCCAGCCTCATGATCTCATTTCACCTCAACTGCCTCCGTCAGTTTACAAATTCATAGTGGGGACTAGGGACTCAACATACAAACTCTGAGGAGGACACAAATCAAATGATAACAGGCTATGGTTGTCAATTTCATTCCCAGGAAAGATATGAAACTAAAAAATTGCAAAATAGAGACTTTCTCTCTCTTTCTACACACACACACACACACACACACACACACACACACACAGATACACACACACACAGACCCACACAAAGATACACACACAGATACACACACAGACACACACAAAGATACACAGACACATACACAGATACACACACAGACACACACAAAGATACACACACAGACACACACTCACACACATACAGAGATACACACACAGATACACACACAGATACACAGACACACACACAGATACACACACAGACACACACACACACAGAGACCCACAGACCCACACACAGACACACAGACACACACAAAGATACACACACAGACACACACATAGACACACACACAGACACACACACAGACACAGGCACACACACTCACACACACAAATAAACACAGATACACACACAGACACAAGACACACACACAGACACACACTCACACACATACAGAGATACACACACAGACACACACGAAGATACACACACAGACACAGATACACACACAGACACACACACACTCACACACATACAGAGATACACACACAGGCACACACACAGGCACACACATAGGCACACACACAGATACATACACAGACACACACACAGATACATACACACACGCGTGCACACTTATGCGTAATTGTAACCTAATGTTGGCTGTCTGAAGACTCCTAAACTTCTCCAACCTTCTGTAGGCTACCTCTTCCTTTAATGTCCAGACAGCCTTTCTGGAGATCTTTCCCAATGTCTAGAGAGAGAAATGAAATCTTTCCCACTCAAAAGTCCACGTTTTGTTTTTTAAAAACTTTATATATTTTTATGTGTATGGGTGTTTTGTCTGAACATGTGTCTGTGCACTAATTGCTTACCTGGCACCTATGGAGACCAGAAGCAGACATCAGACCCCCTGGAACCAGCGTTACAGATGTTTGTTACCTGTTACATGGATGCTGGGAAACTGAGTCTCCTCTGGAAGAGCAGCTAGCAGTTTTAACCACTGAGCCATCTCTCTAGCCCCTGTCCATTAAGCTAGTGTGCTGCTACTTTGAATAATCCATTTTTTCCTCTCACGTAAGAATTCTGTAGTAACTCCATCTTTAAAAATAGCAGGTTCCCTCCCTCTTAAACATATGCAAATATGGGATTTTTTTTGCCCCACCTGTGTGATATTTGCTGTATTTGTGTATACACATGCTTATGACTGACTACACCTCCGAGGTTCAGTTTTTCAATACTTGAAAGGGTCGGTTTCTTCAGAGTTTCTTCCTGTTGCTGGTGTACCAGCTTCCAAGCCACACAAACCAAACAAGGACACATGGCAGAGTATTTTGGGTTTGGCACAGGGACTTTTGTAAGAAATTTCAAAGCATCTATGTCCCAGAGTCTATTTGCAGACTAGAATTCGGAGCCATGGAAACCAAGTTTCCATTCTGCAGGAGGCATGCATGGCCATTAAACAATAAATCCTGAAGGAGCCTAATTCCATCATGCTGGTGGGTTGTTTGAACCCCCCACAAGTAGATAGGGTAATAACAAAGTAAGCAGAAACGTGTATGAATAATCCATTGCTGTGAGTGCACAGAGAAAAGAATATCTTGGCCTCTGAGACCAGCTGAAATGTCTATAAATGAGAGACTGACTTAACACATTGTGAGAATCTCTAAAATATAAATTATACAGCCTCGTCTTTGGGGAAGTTCGCCTTGAGAGGTTTGGGCCTTGCGGATCCTCACAGCTTCCCTCAGGTCGGAACGCTCCACCCTAGTGGACGGGACTCGAAGATCCAGAAGAAAGCTGACATCCTTTGAATCTCCCCCAGGGTGTTTAGTTCCGACTTATTCTCTCATGTCCCAAGCTACGGATCTAGGACAGGCTTCACCCTCTGGGGCCCCTGATAATTTAGCAAATCTGATCTTCTACTCCCTTCTACCTTTGTCCGCCCTGGAAACATTTCACGGAGTGTCTGGCAAAGAGTTTGTGCTCAAGCATTCAAAAGACATGATTGGAGCCATCATAAATACTGCCTCAAAGACTTGTCCAGGAAGTGTGATGGACTTATTGTGGGTATCCGTGTTCTAGAGAGGCATTTATGGCAATAGCAGAACAGGCCAGATAATGACCCCATTTAGAACAGCCATTTAGTACCATAAATACGTTTCCTCAAATAAATCTGCTGATTACCTTCACATCAGCCTGACCAAGTGGTTTGTTCCAAATGCTGCAAAAGACCCATCCATATCAGGTTTGCAGATGAAGAAATACATTCAGCAGGGCCCCCTTCAGAAAAGGTTTGCACAAAATGAAAAAGGACAGAGCATACGTGTGGGGCTTGGGGGTAGCTTGCAGGAGTCAGCCTTTAATATCAGGCCAGTTACCGCCACTGAATCATAAGGATTGCTTCTGGAAAGGTGGTTCCCAAGTCCCTCACAAGCATTCTGACTAATACGTCCAAGATTTAAACAGCAAACCAAGTGGGTTTTCTTTTAGATACAGTAAGGGTGAGGGTGGGCAGGGGGATGCTGGGATTGCTAACCCTTCTGAGGCCAGGTTATTTTAAAATACTTCAGGGGATTCCTGTGGCATTTAGGATGAAATTCATCTTCCTCGGTCTGGCAGAAAAAATCCATCCTGGCTTGACTGTGTGCTCTCTGCACCCAAGGAGTCTCCGGTGAACTCCAGCCAGGCAGAATCACCTGCAAATGTTTCTTATTCTGTGGAGTCTTCTCCCTTCTTATGTCTTTCTTCTGACAAAAGATTGTTTTCACTTGGGTTTGTTTTATCACCCCAGACTGATGTGAATGCCTGTTCATCCAGGCACCAGGGTTGGTACTGCTCATCTTTCATGCCAGAGCCTCATCCTTGTAATAGGCCATCAGAGGGACTAAATGGACATTTTTGTTTTTTGGACATACAGGGACACCTTTTGTTTTTGTTTTTGTTTTGTTTTGTTTTTTGAGACAGGGTTTCTCTGTGTAACAGTCTTGGCTGTCCTGGAACTATCTTTGTAGACCAGGCTGGTCTCAAACTCACTGAGATCCACCTACACCTGCCTCCCAAGTGCTGGGATTAAAGGCGTGTGCCGCCACCACCTGGCCAGGGACATGTTCTTAGTTCCTACTGTGTGCCATGCATTATTCTCAAGCTCCTCACACGTTTTATCTCCTCAGGACCCCCCAACAGCATCTCAGTGCAGGGGTTAATAGTAGCCTCATCCCACAGGTTAGAAAATGAAGGCATGAAAAATCTGAGTAACCTTTTCAAGTTAAGAAGCAAGGAAGTATTAAGGTCAGGAATTCCACCCTTACAGTTGACTCCTAAGTCTGTGTCCTGGCTGGTTTTATGTTAATTTGACACAAGCTAGAGTCATTTGAAAGGAGGGGCCCTCAATCAAGAAAATGTCTCCTTAAGATCTGGATGTAGGGTATTTTCTTAATTAGCAATTAATGGGGGAAGGCCCAGCCCACGGTGGGTGGTTCCATCCCTGCCCTGGTGGTCCTGGGTTCTATGAGAAAGCAGGCTGAGCAAGCCATGGGGAGCAAGCCAGTAAGCAGCACCCCTCCATGACCTCTGCATCAGCTCCTGCCTCCAGGTTCCTGCCTTGCTTGAGTTCCTGTCCTGATTTCCTTCAGTGATGAACAGCGCTGTGGAAGTGTAAGCTGAATAAACCCTTTCCTCCCCAAGTTTTTTGGTTATGGTGTTTCATCACAGACATAGTAACCTAACTAAGACAGACTGTGGTTTTTTTTCCCTTAAAAAAAATCTTTTCAGTGCTATTTATACGATGCTTGTGTGGTCATACACCTGAATGTAGGCATGTGCATGTCTCTGTGTTTGTCTGGGGGTTACAGGATAACTTTGGGGAATTGGTCCTCACCTTCCACTTTTTTTTTGAGGCAAGGCAATGAATGTGCCAGACTTACACTGGCCCATGAACTTCCAGGAGTTCCCTGTGTCAGCCTCACACCTCACCACGGGAATGCTGGGATTGTAGATGAGTACAACCATGTCCAGGTTTAGGTGGTTTCCTGGGATGCAAATTCAGGTCTTCAGGCTTATGCTTTATCTGCCAAGCCATCTCCCAAGCCTTTTTTCCTTTTTTTTTTTGGGGGGGGGGGTGTTGTGAGCCTAGCTTCTAATTGCTGAGCTATCCCTCCAGCCCTCTTTTTTTTTTTTTTTTTTTTTTTTTTTTTTTAGTTAGCATCCAGAATAATGGGTTTCACAGTGACATTTGCATACACACAAATTACTGCTGAGCCTGTGTTTCTAAGCAGCATGCTGGGTGGAACAGATACATAGAGAAAGGATACAGGATAAAAGATGTTGTTCTTGATGTGAGTTTTAGAGAGCAGAGTGAAGGAAGATAGAGTGGAATATTATTTTAGCTAGACAAAGGTGTGCTACATTTGTGTATGCTGTGGAATATTTAACTATGTAAAGGTGTGTTACTTTTGTTTCGGCTGCGTTTGTTACATTATGTAAGGATGTGTTGCTGTTTCCCCTTGCCTGCCTAAGGCACCTGATTGGTCTAATAAAAAGCTGAACACCCAATAGCTAGGCAGGAGAGGGATAGGCAGGGCTGGCAGGCAGAGAGAATAAGTAGGAGAAAATCTAGACTGAGGTTCGGGAGGAGAGGAAGAATGAGGGGAAAAGAGAGGGACACACCCAAGTCAAAAGCCAGGCAGCCACCAGCCAGACACGAGAAGCAGTGAATGTCAAACGACTAGAAGAAAAGAAAGGTAAAAAGATGGGCTGGGGATTTAGCTCAGTGGTAGAGCGCTTGCCTAGCAAGCGCAAGGCCCTGGGTTCGATCCTCAGCTCCACATATGGGGGGGGGGGGAGAAGAAAGGTAAAAAGCTCTGAGGCAAAACATAGATAAAGAGAAACAGGTTGTTTTAAGAGTCAATGGGACACACATAAGAAAACGCCGAGCATTCATAACTAATAGGTCATTTCTGTGTCTTGATTGGAGCTGGTTGGTGGCCCAAAGGAGAAGCCTGCTACAGGAAGAAGCATCAGTTTTGTGTTCACACACAAGATAGGCCCTGATTCAAGTGACCCTAATGCCTATGTGTTGTGACTGAAGGGCAGGCTGGGGGAGAGGTCAGTGGCATGGAGCACAGTCATACTCTTTTTCTTCGATGTCTTGTTCCATTGACCAGTCATCAACTCTCCCCCTCAGAGTAAACTGTAGAATAACAGGGTAGGTATTTATTTGTTGTGTCAAACCAGAAATAATAAGTTCCACCTGTCCTTGGAACACCTTGGGGTGGTGGTGGGGGAATGTCCTTTCCCTCCACTCCAGACTCCTGTACGCCACCCATGCTTTACACACACACACACACACACACACACACACACACACACACACACACACACGGGTTGGGGGGTGGAGGGGGGAGGCTTAGTCACGATCATCCAAGCAGCTGCTCTAGAACTTCCACCTTCCAGGATCTTTTAGTGTCTCTGATCCAATTGGAATGGAGAGAAAAATGGCAGAAGCCAGCAGAGGAGGTGACCGGGGTTTGATGGAGACGAAGGGATACATGGACTCAGTTTTTGAAGAGGTGAGCGGAGCCATGCATGGGTGGACTCTTCCCTCCTTTCCTCTTTCCCTCCTTCCTTCCTTCCTTCCTTCCTTCCTTCCTTCCTTCCTTCCTTCCTTCCCTCCCTCCCTCCTTCCTTCCTTCCCTCCTTCCTTCTTTCCTTCCTTTCTTCCTTCCTTCCCTCCTTCTTTCCTTCCTTCCTTTCTTCCCTTCTCCTTCCTTCCTCTCTCTCTTTCTTTCTTTCTTTCTTTCTTTCTTTCTTTCTTTCTTTCTTTCTTTCTTTGTTTCTTTCTTTCTTTCTTTCTATAGAATCTCTTATAGCCCACACAGGCTCAAAATTTCATGTATGAGGATGACTGTGAACTTCAATCTGCTTGCCCCTGTCTCCCAGACTCAGGGATTCCAGGCATGCACTACTGCCCCTGGCTAGCAAACATGCTAGGCAAGAACTCTGCCAACTGAACTATATCCCCAGCCCTAAGGTAGACTCTTTCTGAAAGTGGAGCTGGGTCATTAGAATGGTAGGTTTTAGTTTTAAATTTTATTCCATGGTGGTGGGGGGGGGGTTGTCACTCAGTGGTAAGTGCTTGCTTAACGTGCACAAAGTCATGGGTTCAATCCTAACCGCTGGAGGCAGGGAAATATCACATTTTATTTCAACTTCTCTTTCCTATAGTTTCTTGTCTTTTTTAGATCTTGAATGCATGCTAATTTTCTTGTTCATTTGGACTTGGATTTTATGAATGAACAAATCACCTCCTTGGGATCTTAAAGAGCCCTTTCAGGTCACATGATAAGTCAGAGCAGACCATCTGTACCTCTGTCCAGCTCTTTATTTACCCAGCACCGGGGGGGGGGGGGGGGGGGGGGGGGTGGGGCTCAGAATTGCTGGTGCTGCTGTTTCCAGCAGGTGCATTTTAATTTTAGGCATAAGTGCTTTTTAAGTAGTAGAGACCTGCTCTGAGATTCCAGACTAGGTAGTGGAATTAGTTCGAGGTGACCCAGCGTCTCTCCATCCATCAAAAAGCCTCCTAATGAGATTAGATCTAAGCATCCCATTTGCCCATTTGTTGTGCTTCCTCAGTCCATCCAGATAGACGGTGATGACGAACCTGAACTGATTATTTTATCAGGATGAGGTCAGCTCATTGAGAGAGGTTGTGGCCGAGACCCAGAAAATATCATAATTCACTAAAGATAAGGTCAATGTCATGGACTAACTCACAAACTCCTTGGTTAGAACAACCCTCCCATATACACTGATGTCTATTTCCAGCAGGTTCTGAATCAGTTCTTCTGAACAATGCATGCTCTATTTGAAGGGCTTGCTGCCTTAACCTCAGACAATAATAGCCATTCACTACTCAACCCAGCAGCTGCTTTCTCCTTGCTAGTAAAATTCCTTAATTGGAATCACCCCATTGTTGACCTAAACCATCCATTACAAGGAGCTTCAGACATACTTCTGATAACTCTGGAGGAGGGTGGCACTGTCTCTCTCCCCTTTAAGCTGCTTTTTCATTCCAGAAAGCTCTGCTTGACACTCAGAAAGGAGATTTTATGTCCTTCACTTACAATGAACAGATTTGCATTTGGAAATAAAGCCTGAGACCCCTGGACCTTGGACCGCAAGCCAGTTAGTAGTCTTATCCTCTACCGTTGGGAGTGTAAGTTAATACAGCATTGCAGGAGGGCCTTGTGATCCTATGTGTCAGGAGCTCTGGCCAAGATTACTAAAGACTATTAAAGAGTTACAACCTTATGTTAACTATTAGCATTCAATAAATTATCGATATTGTAGGTTATTTGTTCAAATAAATGTGTGCCTGGAAATTGATCTTAAAGAATCGTGGCTATGTCAAGTGATTTGACGACAAAGATGCTCTCACTGTTTGTGAGTGAAAAGCTGGAGCCACTTGTTTGCAAAATAACAAAAGGGCGGTTAAATTAACTTGTATGTTATGAATACATTTTGGTGACGCACCACACAAATGAACTGGTTTAATGTGGTGGTGAAAAAGTGATTTAAGATACAGTTGTTAGCCAGGGTTGGAAATATAAAGACAAAGCCAAAACTTAGGCCAAACATCAGCCTAGCTGGTTTCCACCCCTGGACCAAAGGGACATGGGGGGGGGGGGGGGGGGGGGGGTGGCACACCAAATTTATAACAAGAGAAGGTTGTGCAAAGACTTGGGGGAATGACCAACTGTCAAAAGACAGAGTCAGTTGTGGGGAACCCAAAGACCTCACAGATAAGAGTTGAGGGGAAATAGATGTTCCTCCCAACCCCCATCCCTCAGTACCAGCCTCTGAGCTAACAACACTCATAAAGTGGCATGGGCTGTATGAGTGGCGTTCATCTGGGTGAGGGCAGATGAGGAAGGTGAAGGTGAGTGGTTGGTGAGGTAGGGGTAGGGAACGAGTTTTTGTGTGTGTCTCCCATAACAACTTCCCACAAATGCTAAGGCTCAAAGCACAGACTTTTTTTTTTTTTGAGCTGAGGATCAAACCCAGGGCCTTGTGCTTGCTAGGCAAGCACTCTACCACTGAGCTAAATCCCCAACCCTCAAAGCACAAACATTTACTCCTCCCTAATTCTTAAGGCCCCAAGTTAAGGTATTGTCAGCCCTCACCTTGCTCCTGGTGGCTTCTAGCGCTGTGGCATTTCTTGGGCTTGTATATATGTCCTATGGTTCAGATGTGTCACCTCCAAAACAATCCTTAATACAATATTGTTACAAGGTAGATTTAAAAAAAGATTTATTATTATTATTATTATTATTATTATTATTATTATTATTAATTTAATTACATGTGTGTGGGTGTGTGCAGATGCCCTTGGAGGCTAGATCATCAGATCACCCAGAGCTGAAGCTGCAGGTGGTTGTGAGCGGTCTGTCACTGGCGGCAGGAATTGAACTTGGGTCCTCTGCAGGAGCAGTGAGCACTCTTAGCTGCTGAGCCGCCTCTCCAGCCCCATGATGTGAACCCTTGGGAATAGTCATGAGCCATGGCACTCTGTCCTCACAAATGAATTAATGAACACTATTCAAGAGCTTTGGGGCTGGGGTTTGGATCTCTGGCTCTCTCTTGCCCTTTCTTCCTCTTCCACTATGGGATGGTGGAGCAAGAAGGCCCTCACTCAACGTGCTCTCAGTCCTGACCTCTCACCTCTAAAACCTTCGGTCAGGTAGATTTCTGGCTATTGTAGGTCACATAGTCTGGAGGGGAGAGCAGGTTCTCAATGTCAAGTGGACTGAGAAAACCTGGTCTTCCCACCTCTCTTCTATACTTTTCTCTCCTGTACTCCTCCTCCTCACTCTTTTTAATAAGATGATTTATTTTGTGTGTATGAGTGTTTTGCTGGCTTGTGTGTCTGCATACCACATGTGTGCCTGGTACCCATGGATATCAGAAGTGGGTGTTGTGTCCCCTGGAACTGAAGTCATGGATGGTTGTGAGCTACCGTGTGGGGAACTGAACCCAAGTTCTCTGCAAGAACAAGGGCTCTTAACCACTGAGCTCACTTTCTCCTAATGCCCCTGGTTTGAGGACCACACCAGCAGTCTAAGATTTCTCATCTTACATCTGCAAAGGCCCTTCTTCTAAATAAGCACACCGTCCTAGTGGCGGGATAGACGTCTTCTGGTGAGCACTACCAAATACAGGCCAGCAACTGATGTCTGGCACAGCCATAAGATGTTCATGCAAACACAGACATGTAAGGGTAACAGAACAAAAAACAGTGAGCAGGTTCTTATTCCTTTATTCTACAGGAAAATCACACACCCAGATATGCCCACAATGCTGCTGTTCTCTGTGATAAGACCAATTTTTTTTTCCGTTTTTATTTCTTTGTAGTTTCCACATTTCAAAGGGGATGGTCATTTAAAAACATTTTGAAGAAAAAAAGTGCAATTATGATGCTGTATTAGTTTTAATTAATTAGTTAATTGATCATTTGTTTATTTTGGTTTCTTGAGACAGGATTTCTCTGTGTAGTTTTGGTGCCTATCCTGGATCTCATTCTGTAAACCAGGCTGGCCTTGAACTCACAGAGATCCACCTGGCTCCGCCTCCCGAGTGCTGGGATTAAAGGCATGCACCACCACCACCTGGTATTGTATTAGTTTTGTTGTGTGAAAAAGTAAAAACTAAACCAGATGTGGTGGATTGCACCTATCATCCTAGCATTTGGAGGGAAGGCTGAGGTCAGAGGATCGAGAGTTCCAGGCCAGCCTGGGTTGCATAACAAGATGCTAGGGAGATGGCTTGGTTCGTAAAATACTAGGTGTGCTAATGAGGTTCAGAGTTCACATCTCCAGCACCAAGAAAAAAACCTAGCGCAGTGACATTTACCTGTAAGCCCAGCTCTAGGGAGGTGTTGACAGGAGGGCCCAGGGATTTAGCGGCCAACCAGTCTAGCGTACTATTGGACTCCAGGTTCACTGAGAGACCCTGTCCCTCCAAAGTAAAGTGGAGAGGCATTGAGGAAGACACTCTGGTTTCTATATGCATGCATGTGCGTAAGCACTTGTACACACATGTGCACACACATAAACACAGACACACATATACACCCACACATATACACCACATTTGCATACACACACAAAAATTTAAAAAGCAAACAACAGAAGAGAAAGAAAGAATAAAAATAAAAGTAAAGAAGTAAATTTAAAAGCCTGATAATATCTAGTATTACGATCCGTGCCAAAAAAAAAAAAAAAAAAAGAGAGAGAGAGAAGTTGCTCACATATATAGATAAAATGTGAACACATAATAGTCTTTGAGTGTGGTCAAATCATAAAATTATCTATGTTATAATTTGACTCAGGCTCCCTTCATGATGATGTGAAGGAAAACAGACATTTATGCTTCCTTTTGAAAGAACAATTTGTGTTCTGTGGAGCCATCAACCACCAGCTTTTGTGCCTTCCCAATAAAGAAAAAGGCTTCATCTTGGCTTTGACAGAACTGATTTAACTGTATTTGTTGGCTTGAGCCAAAAAGTGAGGGCTTGAGAATGCCATGACTACAGTGTCCAAATGCTTTGACACACACTTGGCCTTCAGCCACACGGGAGGGGAGAGATTTCTCCGTACTAATGTGTGCATCCTACAGAGTTGGCTCTGACACCGGGTGGACCCTGGGGTCGGGTAGAAGTCCTTAGCTCCTGGCAGTGTTCAACCTCAGTAGGTAGTCTGACCGCCAGACAACTTCTAATAAGATGAGATCTGCTCCATGTGGCATCGCTTCAAAATTTGTCACAATCTCTCCAGGTTACCAACTGCTGTGCAGAGGACCTGGATTTATCAAAAGTCTGTGCCTTTCCTTTCTCTAACCTTCAAGATTGGTGAGGGAAGTTAGCCTAAGTGTAGTCTTTGTGAGGATCAAGAGGCACAGCTGAAGCATGATCCTAATTAGTCTTAATAATAACAATCTGGAGTCAGAGATTGAGGCCAGAAGCTGAAAGATCAGAGAAGCAGAGCAGTAGCCACTAGAAACTTCTTACCTCTATGAATCCTCAGACCAAATGGGGACCGAGAGCCTGTCTCCACCATTATATTCCTGTCTCTACCTCCCTAGTGCTGAGATTGAAGGCTTGAGCCACCCAAGTGCTGGGAGCAAAGGCATGATCATCCCAAGTGCTGGGATTAAAGGTGTGAGCAACCATTGTTTGGTCTCTATGGTTAACTATTGCCTAGCTCTGCCCTCTGATCTCCATGGAAGCTTTATTCGTCAGAACACAAACGAAGTATTATACATTTCCCCCTTTCTGTCTAAAAAAAAGTGAAGGTTTTAACTAACATAGAAAAACTATATTCAATAAGTAGAATAACTATATACAAATATATACAGGAAATAATTACATTAATAATTTCTAGTCCATTTGCATTTGACAAATTCAGAGAAAATACTCCCATTGTCTATCCTATCTTGGTGAGTCCAAAGTGTTGTATACCTAATTCACTGTCTATCCTAACTTGTATCACCAACCCAAAACTATCTTTTTATATCTCTCAACTTTATACACTTTATACCTCTTATGTGAGTTTCTCTTCTGAATTTGTTAACAAGGAAAACTATAACTATCTAGTCTTCAACTCCATCAGAGATCTGAGGATATAATATTACCTTAATAAATAGGAGGTGTAGAGCAAACAACTTCCAAAAATAAGAAATGACAGAAACTGTTGGCTACCAGGACAGTCACCTAAGGTTCCTCTGCAACACTGGGCATCCATGTTTGGCCTACAGGTCTAGAATATCTGACAGACTTTTCTGTGAAGCAGGATATTCTGAAGGGCTGTCCTACCTTGTCTTGGCAAAGTTCTGTAGTCACTTTCTTTTCTGTCCTGCTTGTCCAATTTGGACAGCATATTGTCAGCAGTTGAGGCAAGGGCACTTTCTTGCCCAGTGGCTAATTTTTGCCACAGAGAAAATAAACTCCATATGAGGTTTCTTCAATGCCCATCATCTTCTCTGAAGTAGATTAGTGCTGCCAGGAGGAGTTATGTCTCATTGTCATAAAAACTTATGTTATTAAAACATCTTAAATGTCATATTTTATAGATCTCTGAAGTGTTTGAAGACTACCTGTCTATCTAAAATAATCTTTGTTTGACCTTGAACACATACCTAACATGACTACAAGTTTGATTGTAATAGGTGACTAACTACTGGCCTACATTTATTTATTATCCTAAATAGTAATAATAACTTTCAAGGACTAGAAATTTACATTACATTGCTAAGTGAGCTGTATAGATACAATGCCTTGAATAAGAGTAGAAACATATGTACAGTATGTTCTAACCAAAATAACCTTAAATTTGTATCAATATATAAAAATCATTATCAATGTAAATATTTAAAACAAGTAGTTGCTTTTTTTTGGTTTAAAAGTAGATTCAGGGCTGGAGATATGGCTCAGTGGTTAAGAGCACCGGCTGCTCTTCCAAAGGTCCTGAGTTCAATTCCCAGCAACCACATGATGGCTCACAACCATCTTTAATGAGGTCTGGTCCCCTCTTCTGGTGTGCAGCCATGCATGTAGACAGAACACTGTCTACATAATAAATAAATAAATCTTTAAAAAAAAAGTAGATTCAATAATCTACCCTTTTATCCTATGGCTTTCTTTTTAGAACAAGATCTCTGAATCTAATCTCCTTTGTTTAGCTTTTTTCCTAACTATTACCAATAACAACTTGTAACTAATCACCCTAAAGAGCAGTGAGTGTTCTTTCTCAGGACCTGGGTTCAATTCCCAGCAGCAACATGATGGCTCACACTGGTCTATAACTCTAGTTCCAAGGGATCCAATGCCTTCTTCTGGCCTCCATGGGCATGAGACATGCACATGGTACACAGACATACATGTAGACACAACACCCATATACATTAAATAAATAAATAAATAAATAAATAAATAAATAAATAAATAAATAAGGCAGAGTCCTGTCCTGCATAGTTTTGGATTGGGAGAAGCTGGGCACTTTGCACACTGAACATAAGAGCACTATCATGAGGGCTTCGAACTCTGGACCTTCTTTGAGCAGCAGGATAGAAAAGGGTTGAGCAAAGCAGAAGGTGGGAACTTCCACTCCCTGACTTGATTCTTCTACATGTCAGCCTGCAGTGGTCCACATCCCATCAGAAGGGACTCTCCCTCCCTGGGATTATTTTACATACATGATCATGTCCAAGTTGTTGATACCATCTCCTAATGGATGCAAGGATTTCATGCCTCATTAGAAGGAAGTATTTAAGTTATCTCAGGGCTAGGGCAGAGTGGCAAAGTGCTCCTCCATCATGTAATGTGCAAGGCCCTGGATTTGATACTTGACACCACACATACACAAAAGAGATGTTATTTTTGTCTTTAAATTCTTATTCTTTCAACTGCAGCATGTAAAACATTTGAAGTAGCTTTCTGGACAGGAATGTCATTTGCTTCACCAGAGTAATACACTGTATAGTCACAGGGGACAGTGGGCTGAGGTGTGTGTGCATGGGCAGGTGTGGCTCTGGGAGCCATTTCCCATCACATCTGTACACTCAGTGGAATAGGAAGCACAGGCATGGGACGCTTTTTCTGTCCCTCGGGTGGGAGAGATGGATGAGAGGACCAGGAAAGGGGAAGGACTTCCTGAAGTCACGTCCTTAGGGAAGAGGCAAATAAATGTTAGAGTTTTTTTGATCCTTAGAACATGGCTTTTCACATGTCTTGTCCTAACCAGAGCTCCCATCATTCACTGGTGATTTACCCACACTCCAGTTCTGACCAGTTGTGGGAGTCACCTAGGAGCTGCTCTCTGGCTGTTTTGCTCTGGAGCAGTGGTGTGCATCCGTCCAGGACGGGGTTGCTTGCTTCTGCATCTGCATATCCCAGCATCCTTGGCAGTGTGTAGTTCCACTCAATGTCACATTCACTGATCAGGAGCAGGACTAAAGAGCTGTCTAGAGGAAGATTCATTTGATTGCTTAAGAGAAACTAGAGAAATCAGTTGAAACCACTCTCATATTGGGTGTGGGTGAAGCAATTATTAAAAATCACAAGTGGGACTGGAGAGATGCCTCACTGGCCAACAGCACTCTCGGTTCTTCCACAGGACCTGAGTTCTCAGTTCTTGGTACCCAAGTTAGTCAGCTGCCTATAAGTCCAGTTCCATGGGATCTCATACTCTCTTATAGCTCTTGTGGGCACCATACACACAAGCATGTACAAACACACACACACACACACACACACACACACACACACAAATAAAAAGAAAGTTAATGTTTATGTATTTATTTTTAGGGGGAAGTGGTGGGGGACAAGAAGGAGCAATGTGTGTGTGTGTGTGTGTGTGTGTGTGTGTGTGTGTATACACATGTGTATGTATGTATACATATATGTATTAAATATATGTATTAATGAAGGTTGGCACACTCTGCTCCTGGATTGCTGGAATGCCATCTATCTGTCTTCCACCTTTAACCCTGGAGGGCAAGTGGCAGGAGCCTTTATACAAGAGCCAGAGCCATGCTGCACCCGGAAGGCCCAGCCTAAGCACAGGCCTGGCCTGATGTTGCAAGATTAGTGTGTGAATGTGTATTTATATCTCTGAAAAGTGAAACAGTATGATTAAAGCAAACACAGATCATTTTTTATCACTCCCTGAAGTAAGCAACTGTTTCCTTTACATGACTAATTACCAGCCTGATGCTGTGTGATCGGAGGTGGATGTTCTGCTCTGCAAAGTTTTCATCCCTTGTCTCCAGCTTACACAAGAATTTGCATAAACCAGCAGTGGCTGTAGGCTCCTTCTAATCTGTCCTCGTTCACCACGGGCCTCGGACTCAAACCCACAGTTTCTGATGTTCAGATTACAGCCTTACACACTCACAGGGGTCAGGCAGATAATACGAATGAGTGATGCAAGAGCATCCACCCAGACATGCCTTACTTCCGTTTTAAATGGGTAGAACTGCATTTGGAGCTTATCAATATAAATACACATTTTCCTATTTTGTTTTGTTTCATTGGTAGAAAAATGTGTCTCCTTTTCCATTTATCTTTGCTTTTCTCCGACTTTGGCTGGAGACCCAAGTACCAAGCAGAGACAGAATCAGGTGTGTGGGACCTAAAACAGACACAATTTTAGATTTTACTTTAAGACGAGAAATGCAATGTTGAGACATACTCATGAGCTGTTGGCTTGCATCTTAGACTGCTCTGTTGCCTCTGTCTGCACAGGCATGAAATCAAATAGTGTCCCAATGAAACATAGTCCCCTAGCTAGCAGGTGAATGTGTGCAGTCTTGCCTTGGGGAACACTTGTGTCCTTGGGTTATTTCACTGCATCCCTACAATTTTGTAGAAGGTGCCAGACTTCATCAGGGCAGGGGATGTGCTAGATACCCCAAGACCTAGCATAATACTTTGGATGCCTGAAGCATGCATCTCTTTTCTGCTTGAAGCATCACAAGTGATTTAAAATTGATAAATCCAAGCCAGGCAGTGGTTGCACAAGCCTTTTATCCCAGTACTTGGGAGACAGAGCCAGGCGGATCTCTGTGAGTTCGAGGCCAGCCTGGTCTACAAAGCGAGTTCCAGGAAAGGTGCAAAACTACACAGAGAAACCCTGTCTTGAAAAAATACAAACAAACAAACAAAAAAATTGATACATCCTACTTCACACAAATTCCAAAGAAGAGAAAGATGCTGCAATTATAGTGGCGTGTGTTAATTACAAGTGATATTTCAAACAGGGGAGACCTTTTATTTAGACAAGGCATTCATGGGAACCGGAGGCACTGCTTACGGATTCCATAGCTGTTCCGGTTCGGCACGCTTCACACCTGTTTTGCCTTTCTGGTTCTGGTCCTCTGAGGTCATTCACCTTGCCGGTGGGCCTTCAGGCCCCGGTGTTGGGGGAGTCGATGGGTAATGGGGGATCCCTAGGGCCTCAGATACCACAGATGCTAGTAACGTTTGATACATGAAATAACTCAGAATGTGATAATAGAGTGGGAACAGAGCTATATCAAGATTAACACGTCAAAATAGCCTGAAGACGGGAAGTCCCTACTGACCCTATTACCATCTAAGAAACAGGGCGTGCGCAGAACAGTCAATGCAAAACAATGAGAGAGAGAGAGAGAGAGAGAGAGAGAGAGAGAGAGAGAGAGAGAGAGAACCAGCTAGAAAAGACCCTACCCGTGGCCCAATGCTTTGGGGCTCTTCTTAGCTCACTAGCCCCCTGTCATTCCTGAGAGTGCTTTTCCTTGTTCTCAAAAATCTCTTATTTTAGGTATACAGACATTTTGCCTATATGTATATCTAAGGCACCCATGAAGGCTGGAAGCGGGTATCAGATAGCCCTGGGACTGGACTTGCAGATGGCTGTGAGCTCTCTCTCCCTCTCTCTCTACACACACACACACACACACACACACACACACACACCCACACACAGACTCACACACACAGACACACCAGAAATAATGCACCCCTTAGCCCAGCGTTTAACATTGAGCCATCCCAAGGCTGGTGAGATGTCTCTGCAGGCCGAGGTGCTTACCACCACGTCTGACTGTCTGACTTCATCCCACAAGATGGAGGGGAAGTTTGTTGTCCTGATTTCCACACACACTGTGATAAATGTGTGCCCATACATATATGCACATGTGCTACAATACTAAATAAAAACAAACAAACAAATAAATAAACGTAAAGCAAGCATTACGAGTAGGCTAGTCTGGATCAGTGGAGCCTGGTTTGCGAACTGCTATGTCCACTGTTCTGTGACGTGGAGTTCTCTCCTCTTCTGGGGTGTGCGTGTGTATGTGTGTGAAGTGTGTCTTTGTATGTGTATGCATGCTTGCCTGTGTACATTTGTGTAGAAACTGTTGGTCCTCACACAGAGTTCCTCGTCTTGAGTCTGGGGTGACAATAATGCTATTTGGGCATCATGGCCCTTCTCAAAAGAGGACAGTGAGGAAATTTTCAGTGTAATAGACGCCACTGAGATTGGCAAAGGACTGGAACATGTGCAGATAGGAGGACTTGAACTTTGCATGTTGTCAGTGATTTGAAAGAAAACAAATTTAATAAATGCAAATTCTGTAAGAAATAGTTGATAAATGCAAATTATGGAAGCAACGACACTTTTAGTTAAGTAACAAACAGCCCTCACCCCCAGTCCATGCCAACTTCTTAAAAGTCTAGGATCTCCCAGCTCTGGTTCCCAGCTTCTCTCTCAGTCCTTCCCAGAGCCCAGCATTCTGCAGGACCACCCTCCTGGTGCCCAGGGAGATACACAGGCACTTGGGTTAGAGACTGATGGGGGAGGATGGGATGTAGCTGGCCATATTCCTTGTATATAAAACCAGATATGTACCACGGTTGTGTAATCCTGTAGGGTTATGACATGACCGTGTGTGTCAACCAGGGTGGGAAGGTGCTAGTTGAGCGTGGTCAGGTGTGGCTGGAGACCTGGCCCACATCAGGATGTGGGAAGTAGAAGTCAGTGAAGAAGAAACGCTGCAGTGTTTGGTTTGTTCAAGGAGGGACGGCACTGTCTTAATCAGCTTTTTTTTTTTTTTTTTTACTCTACTGGACACAGGCTGCGCATGAGGGGAAGAGGCGTATTTGGCTTGTGTTGGGTAGTTTGAAGTTCTAATTAGAGCATGGCATGGCTCCATGATGAGGGCCTCCTGTGTTCATGGTAAGAAAGCCAACAGCAAAAGCTAGGACAAGGAATAAGCCATAGTTACACTGTGGCCCAGAGAAGAAACACTTGTAGTTCTTGTTAAATAAGAAACACAGAGCCAAATGCAGAGTTAATAGCCAAGAGGTCAGAGCAATAGCTGAGAGCTGAAAACCTTTCCTTACCCTTCACAGCTGCTCTGTCTTTCCTCTCTGCAAGAGACCTACTTCCTATGTCCTGTCTTTTTTATAGACTTTCTATTCTACCTTCTCATTGGTTGTAAACCCAACCACATGACCTCCTCATCACTGCCTGTCTGTACAGACCTCCAGGTCTTCTATGGTTGGTATTGAGATTAAAGGTGTGTGTCGCCATGCTGGCTGTATCCTTGAACACACAGAGATCTGCCTGTCATGTGATCTGGATTAAAGGTGTGTGCCACCACTGCCCAGCTTCTGCTATGGCTTGCTCTGACCCCAAGGCAACTTTATTAACAACTTGTAAGTCCCAACTGTCTCTTTGGAGAGAAGGCCCCAGTGACCTACAAGTCTCTCACTCGGCCCCATCTCCCAACAGCGTCACTCTGGAGATCCAGTTCCCAACCCATGACGTTTCAGGGAGACCATGTCAGGACCGTAACACAAGGGCTGGAGATGCCTGTCCACTCCCAAGACCGTAGAGGGCAGATGGGGTAGGGAAGGGAGCCATAGAATGCAAATGAAAGATGGCGGCTATAGGTATATTAGACAGGATGGGGTGTGAAGGAAAGTGAAAGAGAGGGAAAGAGAAGGGAAGGGAAGGGAGAGAGAGAGAGAGAGAGAGAGAGAGAGAGAGAGAGAGAGAGAGAGAGGAGGGGAAGGGGGGAGAGAAAGAAAGAGAAATCCTGAGAGCCCTGAGTTGGCTTCCTATAGTTGAAGACTTAAGTGTGGATAGACGTGGGCAGAAATGAACTGGCCTACCTACCCAGGGTGCCAAGATCAGAAGAACAAGGTAAGATGGGCACAGTGGCACATGCCTTTAACCCCAGTACTTCGGAGGCAGACAAACCTCTATGAGTTTGAGGCCAGCCTGGTCTACATCACTAGTTTGACAGCAGGCAGGGTTGCAGAGCGTTAAAGAACAGAAGCCTGGGTGAGGTTGGGAATAGCCAATGCTGGGTTAAGAAAGAACAGCAAAGAACAGCATGATAGCAATATCTAGGCTAGCCAAGAAGAAGGACCGACCAGAACGTCTGTCAAGCCATGAGTGGACAGATATTATACAATATAATAATTGATGTCAAAATGAGGCAAGTACCTGCTCCCACAGGGATTAAATGTGAAAGCACCATGCTCAAAGAAGTCAAACACATATTGTATGATCCCATTATGTGACAACCACCTTAGGTAAATTCATGGTGATGGAATGGTGGTTGGCTAGACTAGGGATTAGGGGTGAGTCTGGGAACTGTGGTTGAAGGCTGGGGACTTTCTTTTCAGGGCCGTGCAGATGCCCTGAAATTGACTTTGGTGATGATTGCCCAACTGAAATACGCAAAAGCCACTGCATTTTATACCTTAAGTAGATGGACTGTATGGTACATGGATGTAGCTCAGCAAAGCTGGGGTTCCTCTGAGCAGTAGTCTTTGGGTTGGACTCTGGTTGTCTCTTGTTTGCCCAAGAGTGGCTGTAGACTTCTGGCTGCTTAGTTATTTAGGCCGCTGCTCATTCCCTGTCACAGCAAATGCCAGCCCAGCACAGGCCGAGGAGAGGACCTTTTGCAGCATAAATCTTGTCTGTTCTTGCTGGGTACTGCACAAAGGAGTCAGTCTGCCCTTCCCATGTCACGCTGGCCTGGAGCTGAGAGAAAAGGGCCAAGGGTTTCCCGTCTGAGTGACGTGTGCAAGGCAGACATGATGTGTAAGGCAGACGTCATGAGCCAGTGTTTAGGAAACATCAGTGTTAGCTGGGCGTAGTGATGCATACACACCTTTGATCCCAGCACTTGGGAGGCAGAAGCTGGCAGATATCTGAGTTCAAGGCCAGCCTGGTTTACAGAGTGGGTTCCAGGAAAGCCAGAGCTGCATAGTGAGACCCTGTCTTGAATCTCCCCCCCCCCCCCCCCCCCCCCAAAAAAAAAAAAAAAAAAAGAAAACGCCAATGCCTGCCTATCACCTCTGGTCATGGCCACAGGGCTCCTGGGTTGCCAATCATGGCCTTTCTAAAAAGATATATTGGTTTTGTGTATGTGAGTGTGTGTGTGTTGTGCGTGCCTGTGTGTGTTTGGGTGTACATGTGCCACAATATGAACGTGGAGGTCGGAGGACAACTAGGAGATGATTTTCTCCTTCTACCATGTCCTGGGAACCAAACTTATGCCATCAGGCTTGGTGGCAGGTGAGCTCACCTGCTGGGCCATCTTGCCAGCCTCGTGTGACTTTTCTTGAGAAAGTGAAAACATTCTCCCAAGCCAACAGCAGAGTCCACTGTGCTTATTTCCTTGACATCTCACCAGTGTGAGCGTGTGTTTTATTTATTTAGCCTTTTCCACTGGGGCCTGACGGGAATTTGTTTGAGTTGACATTTCTGTCAGCGCTGGGGTTTGAAAGCCATCAAGTTGGCCCAGGACCAGATGTCCACAGCAGGTCTATGTAAGGATCCCAGCATAAACGAATGTAGCAGGCCACATTTGGAAAAGAATAAGGCTCGTCACTTCCCTCAAGAGTGGCCTCTCTTTCATATAAACCATGTTTGATCATACAGTTGGTGCTCAATGAATGCAGGCTCCCTGAGTTTGTCCTTGAGGGTAGACTCCAAGACCAATATTTCTCTCTCTCTCTCTCTCTCTCTCTCTCTCTCTCTCTCTCTCTCTTTCTCTCCATATATATATATAGTTTTTCTGAGACAAGGTTTCTCTGTGAAACAGTCCTGGCTGTCCTGGATCTCACTCTGTAGACCAGGCTGTCCTCAAACTCATAGAGATCCACCTGCCTCTGCCTCCTGAGTGCTGGGATTAAAGGTGTGTGCCACTACCAACTGGCTAAGAACAATCTATGTTAACCTGCATTTCTGAACATTAAGGTCTTGGTCACACACCTTTCTAGAAGGAGGCTGGGCAAACACAGTGCTTAGGGAAAATGACCAGTACAGAGTTCCCTGGGCTTTAGGGGCATTCTCTGAGAAAAGAGAACCCCTGCCTGGCACACTTATGAAAAATACTGTGTTTTCGGTATTTCGCCCTGTGAATACTGATGTTCTATTATCTACCCTAGACTAGGAGACAGCATGTTAAGCTGCCCAAGGCTGCATAGTTGGCAGTAGCAGAGTTAAGCTTTGAACCCAGGTCTTTCTGATTCTAGAGCCCAACTTCTTATGTTTTATTACCCTTACATCAGTTTGCGATATACAAAGCATCTACTCTACTTGGAGGCATATGTGGAAATCTTTGTGATACTTCTGAATGATAGCATTTAAAAGTGAGGGTTTGGGTGAATTTTCAGAGGTAATGTTTTGAATGTGAAATGTCTTCCACCATACTTTCATGTGTTTTTAATACTTGGTCCCCAGCTGGGTGGTATCGTTTTGTGAAGCTGGGATACCCTTTGCACACGGGGTCTAGCTGGCAGACATAGGGCCATAGATGCAGGGCTCGTGAGTCATATTTGGTTAGGTTCCTGCCTGAGCTCTAGCTGCCTGGTCCACTGAGACATAACCGAGCCACCTCACCCCCTGCCCCACGGCCTCAGCACCACCCTGCCTCCCCCATCATGATGGGCTGCATCCTTTCAAACTGCAAGCCAGCATAAGCAAGCCTTTCTTCTTCTAACTTGATTATCGGCAGGGGTTTTGGTCCCAGCAATGAGGAAACTAGCTAACAGAGATGGACAAGTGTCTCTCTTTGGCGTTGGTGGGTTTGATCCCTAATAATCCCCCACCCCCACCCCCCATAGCTGGGGGAGTCTGTTGCTCTGGAAGGCCGTTTCTGAATAAATGGGAGTCAGTGTTATAGGTGGTGAGTTTTCATAGGAGAAGGTGACCATTGAAAGCACCATGCAGAGCCAGATTTCTTTCTCAGTGAAACGGAAAGGTGAAAACTTCGGCCTTCCTTAGCGGATTGTTTTCCGGAAGCGGACATGGAGCCACCCACGGAGAGAACAACACTGTGTCTGCGGATGTTCCTGCAGCAGCAAGTGAATCTGCACCGGGAGGGAGACCCGGGCTTCCCTCCCACCCCTAAACCAAGCTGCATATGGCTCCTTCGCTTTGTGTGGAACTGCCAGAGTCCTGGGCTGGGGCTAGATCGTTCTGCTGCTTCAGAGGATTTCCCCTGGAACCCTCTAGAAAGGTCTGGAGGGCATGCAATCGGAATTCCTCCACTATGTCTCAGGATCTTTGAGGCCTGGGGAGTCAAGGAGCAATTGAAACAGGGCTTCCCCTCCTCTGCCTCCAAGGATGCCTGCCAATGATTGGCAGGCCAGAGTGGCGAGTCTGAGGACCCCAACATGGATGCTGGTCTAGCTTCTTTTTTTATTGCTGTCATAAAACATTTTGATCAGAAGCAGCTTAGAGGAGGAATGGGTTTATGTGGCTTACAGTTCCAGGTTAAACAGTCCGTCCTTGAGGAAAGTCAGGGCAGGGAATCAAGCAGAAACTTGAAGCAGAAATCATGGAGGATGAGGCTGGAGAGAGAGACGGCTCCATAGTTAAGAGCACTAGTTGTTCTTCCAAAGGACCTGGGTTCAAGTCCCAGCACCACACGATGGCTCACCTCTATCTGTTACTCCAATTCTAGAGGACCTGATGCCCCTTTCTGCTCCTTGGAATCCTGTACTCATACAGGGCACTTAAACTCACACAAACACATACACATAAAAATAAAAGTCAAATAAGACCGGGTGGTGGTGACACACGCCTTTAATCCCAGCACTCAGGAGGCAGAGGCAGGTGGATCTCTGTGAGTTCAAGGCCAGCCTAGGCTACAAAGCAAGATCCAGGACAACCAAAGCTACACAGAGAAACCCTGTCTCACCCCACCCACAAACAAACAAACAAACAAATAAATAAAAACCATGGAGGGATGCTGCTTGCTGTCTTCCCAGTAGGCTTCTGCTTAGCTGGTTTTCCTGTACATTTTAGGACCACCAGCCCAGGGAATGGTGCCACCCACAGTGGGCTGGACCCTATGACATCAATTAACAATTACTTGGGGCTCCCTTCTCAGGTGACTCCAGGCTGTGTCACACTGGGGGTTACAGTTAACTAGGACAGATAGGGAGGATCACAGACGCTCATTTAAATTCTTCCCCACAGACAGTTCCCTTTAGCCAGAGAATGTGTATTTTTCTACCCAAATTTCTGACCCCATTTCCACGTGACACAAGCAGGGACATGAAAGATCTGCTTACCCCATATGCCCAGGGCCTTGCCTGCGGCAGCTCAAGAAACCCTTGTTGAAGGGGCTGGGGAGATGTTCACGCAAGTGTTTGTCACACAAGCATGAGGACCCGAGTTCAGGGTCCAAGCACCAATGTAAAAGGCTGGTGTGGTGGTGGTGGTGGTGGGGATGCAGAAGCGGGCAGATCCCTGGAGCTCCCTGGCCAGTCAGCCCGGCTGAATGGATCAACTAGGTTCAGTGAGAGATGCAGAGTGATTGAGCTCTGGCCCTCCCATGGGTGTGCTGTCCAGAACCCCGTGTTCCCATCCTCCAAGCCCTTCTCTGCCACCACTCCCAGCATACTTTCCAGTATGTGACATGTGTTCAGCTGATATTTGTGTGGAATTGGGTCTCTGACCTGGAGAAGAGAACAAGTACCGTGTTGGTCAGGGCTTAAACGGGCCTGTGAATTCCTGCTGAGTCCACACCTTAGGAAACAGTGACAAGAGCCCAGGAATCGAGTCCTGGGGCCAGTGCTCAGTCCTGACCCTGACCTTCAACTAGCTTCTCAGAAAGGGAGTTGCTGTGATGTCTGGGGCATCTGCCGCCTCTGGGATCCCATGAATCACTAGACACCCACCTTGATGGGAATAGGTGCCAAAGGCTGTTTCTCCAGCCCGGTTTGTGATGATTTCCCCATCTGTTAGCTGGAAATTAGCTTAGTCAGAGAACTGAGAGCCTAGGTTAATATTTAGAAAGGATTTACAAGGTAAAGAACGCAGTTAATCCTGAGCAGGAGGGCTTTTCACTTCTATTTGTGGAACAGGTGGAGACTGTGTCCTAACTTAGGACAATTCTCATAATCTCCCTGAAGCCTGTTCCCATTGTAGTTTCTAACTTTACATCTACAAAGCCAGCAGATGCTTCTTACAATTGCTGGAGGACACACTTGGAGTTCAGACTCTGGTCCAAGAAATCACCACAGAGAATGAGCGCCAACAGGCAGCAAGCAACCTTTAAGACAAAATGGGGAAACTATTGTGACTATAACCAATGATGTAAAAGATTAAGGCCAGACACGAACAGGCCCGGACTTGTCTCTTTGTTATACTGTTCCCAAGCCAGGTAGTTGCCTTATTTAAATCTCTAATTCCTTATCTGTCAAATGGAGATGATGGTAGTGTTTGTATCATGGAATAAAGCAACCTCCACTGTGCACTTACAGGTTCAAGCAGCCATGTCTGGCCTTTCATGTGGATGCTGGAGATTTGAACTCAGGTTCTCATGCTTGAACAGCAAGCTCTCTGACTCACTGAAGCATCTCCTCAGCCCTGTTTTTTTTTTTTTTTTGAGCCAAAAAATATTACATCATGTGTATATACTCTATCTATCTATCTATCTATCTATCTATCTATCCATCCATCATCCATCTACCCATCATCTATCTATCTATCTATCTATCTATCTATCTATCTATCTCAAGGGCACTGAACTAATACACAGACTAGTTATAAATTTGAACTAATCAATGCAAGTAGGAAGTAAATGACTGTATGTGTTTTTTTTTTTTTTCCTCCTAACCACTAACATCCTCCACCTCAGAGGCAAGCTGGCATAGTTTGGAGGCCTGGGACAGACCATCAGGGACCTCATCAAATGTGTCCCAGGCTGGGGACTGACGGAGTCCCACTAGCTGATCTTGCCTTGACCCTGGCACTGGCTGAGACTGAGGAGCCAATTCTGCCTTTGACTTGCCACTGAGGCTAGCTTCAGTGGGTATGCTGGATCCCAAGGGTTCGGAGACCTGAACTCCAGGCAGTGAGCCTAAGGGCCATGGTGCCCCCAAGGTCAAGTTTGGTGTGCTTGAGACTAATTAGAAGAGTTTTCTAGCCTGCAGAATCCAGCCCTAGCTCCCTGGTGACCCTGATTTGGAACACCGGGGCCCATGACAGTGATGTTTTGGGTCTGTCTCACCTGCTGAAGGTCTTGGGGATACTGGGAAATGGTTATTGAACATAGCCATCATTAAATATGAGATTATATGTAAATGTGTATAAGTTACATTAAAAACAAAAATATTTTTAATTCTCAAAACATCACTTCTTGGGCTGGGGAGACAAGTTTAGTCAAAAAAGTTTTTGCTGCCTAAGCATAAAGGACCTGAGTTCGATCCCCAGAACCCGTGTGAAAATGCTGGGAGTGATGGTGTGCAGTGGTCATTCCAGTGCTGGGGGTGTGGAGACAGGAGGATGCCCCCAACTCAGATGGCCAATCTGTCTAGCCTAATTGGTAGGCTCCAGATTAATGAGAGGCCCTGTCTCAAAGGAGGTAGGTGGCTTTGAGCATGATGCCTGAAGACAACCTTTGGTGTACACACACACACACACACACACACACACACACACACACACAAAACAAAAACAAAAAAAAAAACAAAAACAAAAACAAAAAAAAAACAAAACCCCTTAAC
The DNA here is from genome assembly GCF_903995425.1 of Onychomys torridus. NCBI lineage: Eukaryota > Metazoa > Chordata > Mammalia > Rodentia > Cricetidae > Onychomys > Onychomys torridus. The sequence continues at coordinate 41,207,393 of NC_050459.1, forward strand.
ACTTCTTAATTATTTTGCTTCATTTTACCGTAGTGTATGCCTGGAAGTTATTTGTATCCACGGTCTCTGTGTGACAAAACCCTCTCCTGGTGGCTACTGTGCACTAGCTCCCAGTCAGCCATCTGAGATGGATCACAACGGGAATGCTCACACTGCAGACTGTGGCCAAACCTACCACCCCCAGCTATGGGGTGGAATCCAACGTGCTCTTGGAATAAGCTCCTTGGGTGGTTTCCTTAGGAGGGACAACATTCTAACAGAGATGGGAGGGACATCCCAGGTCACCTTTGGGTCCCGAGAATTCGTGTTTGGGCTTCAAAGATCTGGACACACCCTGGCACCATTTGTAAATGACTTGACCCTTCTGTGCTGTAGATCACTGGTACTAGGGTCTCTGTGCACTGTCCGGCATGCAAAAGGTGCTTTCACAATCACTACCTGTAACAGTGATTGACAGAAGGGAGGCTAGCCTAGCAGATTATTTTTTTCTTTTACAGATTTATTTTTCCACCTTCTGTGTTCTTTGCAGATTTTAGTTTTTCACTCCCATATGTTCTTTGCAGAGCATTTCAAAAATACCGTCAGTACCCTATGAATACTGCAATGTTCCTGTACTTTTCTAGTCTTTTACCTAGACCTCAAGAATGCCTATGCCCACCAATCCTGATATAGGATGTTCTTGTTTGCAACTCAAGAGGCCTCAGCTGTGTTTCCTACCCTGCTGCAGCTGGTATCACCAGAGGTGCAGGGACAGCTGGTGTTATCACCAGCATGGCATTGGGCACAGAATCCATGGTGTCGACAGTCTGTCCTTATTCTAGAGGGAGGTAGCAAAATCCATCCACTGCACAGACATTTTGATGAGTACGTATAAAACACAAGGCGTGGTACTGTAGAGCAGAGAGCACCAAGGAGCCTTGGCCTTATGAATGAGCTAAGAATTACTGTTTACTAGGATAAGAACATATTAAAAATAAAATAAACTATAGCTTTTCTTTGTTTCTTTTCTTTTTTGTTGACAGGGTATTGCTGTCTGGACCAGGCCGGCCCGGAACATCTGGGCTCAGGTGTTGCGCCTGCTTCCGTCTCTGGAACTACAGGCTTTCTTTAATCAAATGGAGTTGTGTTTGGCAGGAAGACTCCCTTTGTCTTTTCTGACATGTCAAAGTGACTGGGAGAAAGGGCAGTCCCTGCGGTGAGCACACACCCAAGGTCCTGGCCACAGAGGCGTAAAACGGCCTTTCCCATAGCTGGCTCCACTGTGGACATCCTTCTTGCCAGGTCTCCAACCATGACAGAGACTTCATCTTGTGCCTAACATTTGACCTGTATCCTGGCCCAGGCTGAGGCACACACCATGAAATGATAGGCTTGGAACTCTAGAGCTGGAGGAATTATTTTTATTTAATTATGTTTCGTTTTTATATCTGTCCATCTGCCTATCTATCTATCTATCTATCTATCAATCTTCTATCTATCATCTACCTATTTATTTATCTATCATCTATCTATCATCTATCACTATCTACCTATCACCTACCTATGTACTAATCTATCTATATGTATCATATCTGTCTGTCTATCTATCTATCTATCTATCTATCATCTATCTATCTCTACATCTATCTATCTCTACATCTACCCATCTACCTATCTATCTATCTATCTATCTATCTATCTATCTATCTATCTATCTATCATCTACCTACCTACCTACCTACCTACCTACCTATCATGTATCATGTATGATAATGTTTATATATGTGAACATTCCACAGCAGAGAACAACTTATAGGAGCCAACTCTCTCCTATCATGTGGGTTCTGAGGGTCAAACTCAGGTTGTCAGGCTTGACAAGTTCTTTACTTGCTGAGACGTCTCACCAATTGTGGAGGATTTTTTTTTTAAGGATTATTCTGGCAATAGGAGGCTTTGTCTTCCCTTTGGCCTTAGGCTCCATAGCCCTCCAGTGCTGTCGTATGCCCCTCCAGTGTCTTATGCTCCGTAGTCTCGCTCTCTCTGTGCCCGGGTCCCTGCAGCTGGACCTCTGCCGCCAGCTGTCGGAATGGGAATATGGAGCCAGCCCTGCCCAAGGCCCCGGGCACTGCCACAGTCAGGCCATATTGTTTGTCTGTAGACAGTTTGGTTGTAACTTTTGAGTGATACAAAGAAGGGTCCTGAGACCACCAGTTAGTTTATAAAATGCAGATGTGATCATGCCACATGCTTCCTTATAACCTTTCCAGGTTCTTAATTATCTTTATATTGAAATCCTGGCGCTTGGTATTAAATACTCTGCCACCCACTGCAGACTCACATTCCTGGGGCTTCCTTGCTCTTCTGAGTTCCAGCTGCTCTCACTATGCAATGTTGCCTCACTGCAGGCCTCAGAGCCATGGGCCAAGAGATCAGAACTAAGTCGAAACAAATTTTCCTATTTTTATTTTATTGACAGGCATTTTACTATGTGGACCCAAAGTCAGAATCCTGCCTTAGTGGTGCTGGGATTACAGGCTGTATCAGCAAATGTTGTTCCCTCCTTCTTTGAAACTTGTCTCCAGTATTTTCTTACAGTAAAATAACTTTAACACACCTACCTACATCAGTCATGAGCAACACAGTCTTCCAATTTTCTTTTTTTCTGAGACACTATGTAGCCTTGACTGACCTGGAATTCACTACATAGACCAGGCTGACCTCGAACTCCCTGAGATCAGCCTGCATCTGTCTCGAAAGCCTTGGGATCAAAGGTGTGACCAACCACACCCAAACTCTTTCAACACCTTTGTGTCTTCACGTGTCACTCAAATGGCAGAATCACAAAATACACGGAGAGGATTGTCTTGAATAACAGTGTATCAGGACAGTTTGTTACAGCATATGTTTATCTATGCCCTGGACCAAGTGCATTCTCCTGGCATGTGATTCTGAGTGTTAAACCTGTGACAGGCTCTGGTCAACTGGGATGGTTGTTCATGTTCTCTTTCAGTGCATGCTGACTTTATGAGTTCTGCTTCTCTGTCTCTCTGTCTCTTTGTCTCTCTGTCTGTCTCTCCCCTGAGATAGAATGAACATATATGGAATAGTGAGTGGATGGAAGTATTTGTCCTCCAGCTGAGTGTCCCCTCCCTCCACACTCTAGAGGCCTTCCTGGATCTGTATCTGGGGTCCCTTCCACTTGCTAGCTCCTTCATGGACCTTTGTGCCTTGTGGTCCAGGTATCCGCCTTTAAGCCCCTGGCAATTAATGTATTATTTTAGGACCTGGAGAGATGGCTCAGTGGCTGCTCTTCTAGAGGACCCAGGTTGAACTCCCCAGCACCTCATGGTGGCTCACAACCATATGCAACTCCAGTTCCAAGGGATCCACAGACATAAATATGTGTGCACAGACATAAATATAGGTAAAATGCCCATATGCATAAAAATAAGGTAAAAATAAATTTAAAAGAAATTAAAATTTATTTATTCAGGTACATACTGCATATTTTTGGAGATCAGAGGATGATGCCCAGGAGTTGGTCCTCTCCTTCCGCCATGTGAGACCTGGGGATGGAACCCAGGTCATCAGGCTTGGGAGCAGGTGTCTTTAACCACTGGGCCACCTGGACTGCCTCAAAGCTCTTCATTTTTTTCCCACCACCCTGATTTAGTTGTTTGCCAATGATCTTCCCCATTCAAATGAGGACCCCACAGGGCCCTGGGAGGGCTGCACCACTCTTCTTGGTTACATTTTAGGTACTGAATTCTAGGCCAGATCGTGCTCAGCAAACATTGCTTTCAAAGCTGTAAGAAGTGAGTGTTAAAGGTGTGTAGAGATTACAAAGGTCCAACTGACCTCATAGCCGAGCTTGCCCTAGGCAGGACATCCTTCTCTTGATTCAAACACATCTGGGACAGAGAACTCACTATCTCACAAAACAGCCTGTTTTCATTATGTTCTTAAAAAGAATGTCTCAATGGGATATCATGTTTTCCCCAACAGTGGTTGCTGTTTGGACCTCCATCACCCTGACAGTCTCTGCAAAGGAAATCTGAGCTCCGTCTTATCCCATCTCTTGATGACAGACCCCTAGCCCAGTACCAGCCCTTTCTGGATCATGTGCCTCTATGTATACACTAAGGACCTTGACCTAGCCCAAGGGATCCTGAAAAATCTGCAAAAAGAAGGAAACTAATGGTTGGGATAGCTTAATGGTAGAGTGCTTGCTTAGTGTATGTTGGCCCTGGGTTGAACCTAGCGCCCAGGAAGGAAAAAAAGTCACGTGTTGGCAAACCTAATTTTGAAGTGCTGAGAATGGAACCCAGGGCCCTTTGCACATTGGTCAGGTACTCTACCATTGAGCTACACCTTTAGTTTGACAACCTTAAAAAAATAAGCTGAATAAATAAATAAAATAAATAATTACACCTTCTAAAACTACTCTTTGGCTCCCAATGGATACACTGGGTTTTGGAGTCTGTATCAGCGTCATGAGTGATTTGTCTCGGTCCTGAACTAGCCTTGCTTTGTGAAGCATGGTGGTTTTCCTTCACTGAGCTACACTCATCCAGGCCTTGAGCTCTGAGGGGCTGGGCCCTGCCAGAGATGGAACAGCGCTGGGAATCTAGAGCATGCGGCCTTTTGTCCTGGCCTGGGAGGCCCAGTGTTCTTTGAGGGGGTCATGCTCGCCTGAGGTATGCTTTCAAGGTGTGTCCTGAACCAAAACAACAAGATAAAGCCTCAGAGGTCGGCCCCATCGTGGCTATTATTCTCATACCAGACATCTGTCTTGAAGCAGACAGACACCTTCCTGCCTGCAGCTCCTCTGCCTTTGCAGGTGAAAGGACAAAGAAAATGGAGTTCTGAGCCACAAACCGCTGCCAGAGACATCAGGCTTTACCCAGTGCCTACCGAGGATGGACGAAAGAGAAAAGAAGAGCTGGAGTTTCCCACAATGCCCCTTTCCTCACTGAGTTTCTCTGGGCATCAATCCAGGTCCTTTTCATTTTAATTAACACCGGTGAACCAGTCCCTAGCTTTCAAAGGAATCTGAGGAAATCTTCATGCCAAGTCTCAAGTGAATCCCTGTGACACTCAGGAACACGGGCCCAGCTCTTGTGTAGGTTGAGGAACGCCGAGAATAGATTATAGGGAAACAGTCTACCTTTCTTTACAAGGCCTTGTTTTACATCCCTGAAATCTCAGATGCAGCTATTACAATGAGGTCCTGTTGTGGAAAGAGCTGACCTTTTATCACCACTTAAAATCTAATTAATCCATATTGAAGCACAAAGATTTCTGTTGTACGTTAGGGTGAGGGGTCATAGAGACCTCTTTGTTCATCTTTAGACTTATACTTGTCAAGCGTTGGGGATAGAATTTTACCAAGCAAATTGGAAGGGAACAGATCAAATCCTTATCAGAAAGCCTAACTCATAGCTTTTAACAGAGTCCTTTACCCTTTACATGAAACACTATATTCAAGAGGAACAAAACCGTATTTCAGAGTACCCGGAGAGTTAATGGCCAAAGCTTATATTGCGGGTGGCATAGAATCAGGAGCATCACACCACTGTCAACCAGAAAGGGCAGCAGACCCTATAGAGGAGCTGAGTTACAACGTCTGTCCCAATGGTTTCCATCCTCAGAACGGCCATGCAGTCTGTAGGGCTTTCGTTCTCATTGCTGGGATGGGCTCTGGCCATTATTACAACCTATCTGCCACACTGGAAGACCCTCAACCTGGAGCTGAACGAGATGGAGAACTGGACCATGGGGCTCTGGAAATCCTGCGTCATCCAGGAGGAAGTGGGGAGGCAATGCAAGGCCTTTGACTCCTTCCTGGCTTTGCCAGGTGAACTCCAGAGCTCCAGGATCTTGATGTCTCTGTCGAATGGGCTGGGGCTGCTGGGGCTGCTGGCCTCTGGCTGTGGCCTGGACTGCTCGAGGCTTGGAGAGGCACGCAAGGGTCTGAAGAGGCGACTGCTCATCCTGGGAGGGCTCCTGCTCTGGACTTCGGGTGTGATGGTCCTGGTTCCTGTGTCCTGGGTGGCCCACATGACGGTTCAGGAGTTCTGGGATGAGACCATGCCTGAGATCGTGCCCAGGTGGGAGTTTGGGGAGGCCCTTTTCCTGGGCTGGTTTGCTGGCTTCTGCCTTGTGCTAGGAGGGTGTCTGCTGCACTGTGTAGCCTGCTCAAGCCCAGCTCCTCCAGCCTCAGGCCGCTACGCAGTGGCAGGGTTTCGAGACCACGGCTCATACCTGGAGAACGGAACTGCACGGCCTGAAGTGTAAGCCGCCAGCAGGGCAGAGTCATGTCCTTCAGCTGATGACTAAAAGGTCTCTGTTATGTAACTGAATTGTGCTGCTCACTTTTCTTTTTTTAAATTCAATAACTGTTTTTTCTTTTGGGCTATCCAAGAGGTTTGCCTCTCAAACCTGAAGGATGAAAGGAAGTTTATAAGGCAATTATGATGACATTACGTAGCTATGTGTGGAAAACTGTCATTGATTTGGTTATTTAATCCAGTGTGTGCTGGGAGTTGTCCAGTATAGTCAGTCTAGTGCTCTGACGTATTCACCTTGTGGGAAAGCCATGTTGCTGTTTGTAGCAGGAAAGGAGGATTACTTTCCACTTCCCAAAGAAACTAACAGTCTGTACTCTTTCAAGCATTAGGAGAGCCAAGGGCTAAAGCCAGTGGCCAAATGTCATCCAGTGTTTCTGCTCTTGCTTAGATGTTCCCAGGAAACTGTTGGACTCTCCCAGGACTTTAGGAAGCTGGATGTTCCTGGATGCTCTGGACGGACCACCAGAACATTGTGGGCCTTTGTGATTTTTAAGTGGTAGCCACCAATGTCTGCCTTCATCTCTCTACTCAAAAGCTTCAAGTTTAAAAAGGAAAAAAAAAAACCCAGAGGAATTGTTTTCTTGTTATTTAGATTATCAGTTCATTAGTCAGAAGGAAAACTTCTGTGTTCAGTGAAAAATCACCAACGTGGGGATAGACGGTGGAGTGGGGAGCAATGATGTTGATTTTGACCCAAAGGCCTTCTAACTTGTTTTTCCTCCAGCCTAGGAAGCTATTTTCAGCAAAGAAGCAAAAAGAAAAAAAAAAAAGAAAAAGAAAAAGAAAAAGAAAAAAACATTCCCCCAAATTCAAATTCTCAAAGCTCAACAACGATTTATGGCTTATGCACGCATGTGGGCTCAACACAATGGCATGCAGATAAGTGAGACCCGGCACTCAGTTCAGTATTGTTTCGTGTGCTCTGTAATATGTGCAGCCAAAGAGACTTTTCAAAACAGGCCTGACTTCAAGTCTAGAGGGATTCCTGATAAGACTGATTTATTTGGTTAAGAAATACTTCTCTCTGAACCTTTTTTTTCTTTCTTTTGCAAAGATGGTAACACCCAGTATTATCATACCACACGCACTGAAACCTGAAACTCTTTAACAGATGAAAATCTGACATGTGTAATTAGCACAGTGCAAAGCGGGAGGAGTTGACCCCAAACCTTCAATTAAACATTTTTTTTTTTTTTAACATTCAGACTTTAATTCTCCAACTTGTTAGGAGCCTCCGGAATGTGCAATGCTTCACAAAGGAAGGATTAGCACAACTTGACCTCAGGGGTTCACTGACAAAGTGCTCTGGACAAACCTCAGCCCACGGGACACAAACACGGCCCCGGGGCCACACCTTAGCATTACTGGTTCATAGCAGCGTTTCCCTGTCCTCTCCTGAAAGCTTTTCAACATGGACTCAGACAATAGTAGACCTGGCAAGCGTCCTCCTATACACACAATGCAGAAGTATGTCTGAGCTCTGCAGGTGAGGAGTGTCACACTTTACTGCAAGCTCGGGGCAGGAGTCGGGCTGGCCCAGGCTCACGAGACGTTCTGATGGGCTTAGATTTCCGAACGGCCGCGCAGTGCGCTGCGTTTCTGCTATCCCTGCTGGGATGGGTTTCAGCCTGCCTTACAAACTACTTGCCACACTGGAAGAACCTCAACCTGGAGCTGAACGAGATGGAGAACTGGACCATGGGGCTCTGGAAATCCTGCGTCATCCAGGAGGAAGTGGGGAGGCAATGCAAGGCCTTTGACTCCTTCCTGGCTTTGCCAGGTGAACTCCAGAGCTCCAGGATCTTGATGTCTCTGTCGAATGGGCTGGGGCTGCTGGGGCTGCTGGCCTCTGGCTGTGGCCTGGACTGCTCGAGGCTTGGAGAGGCACGCAAGGGTCTGAAGAGGCGACTGCTCATCCTGGGAGGGCTCCTGCTCTGGACTTCGGGTGTGATGGTCCTGGTTCCTGTGTCCTGGGTGGCCCACATGACGGTTCAGGAGTTCTGGGATGAGACCATGCCTGAGATCGTGCCCAGGTGGGAGTTTGGGGAGGCCCTTTTCCTGGGCTGGTTTGCTGGCTTCTGCCTTGTGCTAGGAGGGTGTCTGCTGCACTGTGTAGCCTGCTCAAGCCCAGCTCCTCCAGCCTCGGGCCGCTATGCAGTGGCAGGATTACCAGACCACTGCCAGCAACTGGAGCTGAAACACGCCAACCCAGAAATCTAAGCCTGAGGGATGAGTTGGCCTCTCAAAAGCAGGCGCTTGCTCCAGCCGGACTTGGTACGATCTCCTGCTATAATCACCCCACTCACTGTGATTTTGATTTTCTGAAATGCAAACTTCCTTTCTGTGACTATTAACTTCTCCCAATACAATCTCTTTCTACCACTGAGTAAAAGCATTTCTGTTTTCTCTTCGGAGGCCAAATGAATCAGGACCTATTCATTTAATCAGCCATTAATGAGCCTGAGCACTTCATCAACCTTTAAAATAGGCTGTGACTGTACACACACAGGGGACAGGTAAATAAAACATTCTATGAGCACTTCTGTAACTCTGAAAGGATCATTCACGTGGAGAGGAACCACATGGGAAAGAGATGTGATGGCTGAACATGTACTTTCAGGTGTCCAAGGTAACTTAGGAAACTAAGGTTTCAGTGGATACTTATTTAAAATTCATGACAACTAATGACTGCAAAAACAACACCACAAAACACCTGCTTGGTCTTTAAAGGACTCAGGGGGACACCCCCTTTTCAGAGACCTCAGTGTCTCTAGAGAGTCCTTCCTACATCAGCAACACCCATGCTTGCCTTTGGGCAGTCACCCTGGGTCCTGGGAATTCAGGTAGAATCTGCCACACGAAAGTGCACCTGCCTCTGTGCCCCGTGTTTCGGGGTGCGATGTCCTGCCTGCTTTGGCTCTGTGGCAGAGGACAACACTGGTGTGTGTGGGCACAGTGCCTCCTGGGAGGGCTGCCTCCTTTTGAAGAATTCTGCCAGCTCGGGTAGTTTAACTGGGGCCACATACTCGTCAGTCCCTGTTTCCCTTGGGAAATGAAAACACCCCACCTCATTTATCCTTGATGTACACAGTCTAAACAAGAACTATTCATGACAAACGTCTGGCTTGAAGAATTCTTCATGGAACATTTTATATTTGCTTGGTACATGGTTCAAGTAGATTCTTGTATTTGTGCCAATCAGGGAAATTAACCGAACAATAAGCAACATTAGAATACAGTATTAGGAAATAGGTATCTTTGTTTTTGTTTTTTTTTAAATCATTGAACTTATTTTTCATCCAGAAACACATGGAAAGTGCCACCATGCAAGGTCATCTATCTGTGTGATGTATTTGCAAACTTTTACAAACAGCACAAGTGAAAACAGAAACATTCAGAATTTAACCTGATGAAATATTTAGTTCAGTCCTGAGATTCTCATATTTAATATAATATAAATTCATAGCAAAAAAATTTTAAATGTATTTAATTTGTTTGCTACTGGAGACTCAGTTAAACTTTGTTCATTTGGCAAGTAATACCCTTCTTGTGCCTGTAACACTTGAGGGTCTGATCTATAAAACTAATAATATACTGATAATCCACATGTGAGAGCTAAATAGGAAATCCTTTTTATCCTGTGCAGAAGAAATTCTACCTTTAAAAATATTCTAATAATATTAAAATTTTTATGTGTCCATTGGGTTTTATGATGAGTTAGTAGGATGCTTTTGGAGTCATGGGTTAATGCAAATGTGACAGCCGGCATAAGGCTGCCTATAATGTCAGTACACAGCACCATCGCTGACTTTCAGAGTGTGGGCAAAGGCCTCTACTAGAATCAGTTTCTCCCTCATGTTCAAAATGAGCATGTTTTGTAAAAATAAAATCAAAGTCCCCCAGTCACAACCGTGAACTACCAGCCTGAGACACACTTTATTCTTTAATACTCATCTGAGACTTTTTGAATTACAAAAAGTTAGCAATAAATCTGATGAAGATCATAAAGCTGTAAATACTCCAATATAACCTCTTGTAAAGCCCAACATTTAAGATGGCCAGGACCAAACTATATATTAAACAGAACATAAATAAGGCCGCAAATAAATAAATGAAAATAAAATCGTACGGTACCACTACACAAAATTCTATGAACATTTTCATGGGTCAAATATGATGCTGAAGACAGCTGACCTTTATTGAGCGCTATATTAAATAAAACCCTGCTGTTCACATTTGACCTTGACAAGGATGGATGGCACTCTAGCTTCCTCCAGTCACCTACAGGGCAGTCTGGGCTCAGTCTGCCACTAGGCTGCTTTTTGTTCCAAGTGGTGCACCTCCAGTTACATCTTCTAAGAACTTGGGTAGAAGCTGCGGAACATTTAGAGGGAAAACGGTTGAAGTCTTAGGTGCAGTAACTTGATAATTGACGTTCTGGTTAAGTGTAAATTTTGATTCTGATAAAAGGAACTTTCTAAAATATGCATAGATTCAGGAAGATAAAAATTCTTACTAATGGGGGGATTCCAGCAGAACATAACTCTTCTTTAAACAAACAGGTTTTTTTCTTGCCTAAACTTTCTTTTTTAAAAATTCCTATAAAATTATTTTGCATTAAAAAATAAAAATAATTTAGCTTGCTATATAAGATGGCTCACCAAAACACGGCTTCTTCCAGTATGACAGACTAAGTATGGTTTAAATTACCTAAAAACTATGTATTTTAACACTTTTATGCTGGCAAAGCTATGCTGAGCCTTTCTTTCTTTCTTTTTTTAAAAGAAGTGCCCAGGTCTGGTCTGGAGAGTTAAAACCTAACCCAGAGAACAGGACACTTTGACCAATTTCTATCTCAAGCTTGTTCCCCCAGAATATGTATTTGTAAATGACGCAGTCCACACTGCGAGTCCCCTCAGGCACACCCTTTGCTTCTGCTTCCGACAGCTTTCTATGAGTCTCTGATAGAGTCTCCTAAAGATGACAGCTGATAAATAAGGTCTAGTATGTCTGATCTCATTAAGATGCACCCTGACCTCCGATCTTAGCTAGTGAATATGTGTTCCCTCTGCACTGTCATCAGAGCCCAGGGCCACCACATGCTTCTCCTTGGCTTTGTCTTTATCCCTAGGACAAAACCTGGTGTGGCCAGAAACGGACAAAGCCCTGCAGGTTCAGATTGCGTTAGAACTACTCAAGCAGGAGGTGAGTTTCCTTAGTGTATTTTTTGGGACCTGGGGGCCCCTTCTTTTCTCTCTGCAGTAGGAATATGCCTTTGCTTTTCGTATTCTTGCACCCAGCACTTCATACTTTGGTTTTCTTTAGACAAGTTTAGGAGAGCAGAAAGAGTTATCTTGCAGAAACAAGGTGGCCAGCCAAAGCCCACGGGAGGAACAGGACACCTGTTTCGGGTGCACTGAGAGCGATGCTTGCTTGCGTGCACTTTGGATGGAGAGTGTGGCTCTCTAGCTCAGGAGTATGATGTGGTACCCGAGTCTCAGCTCCTGGATGGCTGCCCCCTGCAGCTGGCTCAGCGCCGACCCGGGCACTCGCTGCCTCTGTTCCGCACAGTGAAACCCAGGGGTAACACACACACACACACACACACACACACACACACACACACACACACACACACACACACACACACTGTACAACACGCGTGGACCAGATCACCCCATTTTCATTCTGTGAAGGTTTTGTACTTCTCAAAGCATGGAAGAGTTACATTCAAAGTACTTGACAAATTAACCTGATGAAATCGGTGTGAAATCAAAGTTCTTCAAGAGTTGACAGTTGTGTTACAGGAAACAAGAGCCCCGCCCCCCTGACGAAAAAAATAGAAAACAACAAAAACAGTAAAGGTTCAGTCTTTGACCCTTCCTCGGACAGTGAGCAGGCGAGAAGTCATGTTAAGCCACGAGGTCACACGTCGTCAGCTGGCAGGGATGGGATGCTGATCTTCGCTCTCGTGAAGTAGGCAATCTTCTCTCTAGAGGGAGAGAGAGGGAGGGAAATTCTGAGAGCCCCAAGGCTGTCTCCACGATCCCAGAAACTGCACTTAAAATCACGGGAGCCTTCATTTTTTAGTGTTTTCTTTTTAGGGTCACTTTCATTTAGTGTGTCTGGGTGGGTGCACATGCCATGGTGTTGGTGGGGAGTTAGGGAACAATTTCTATTACATTTATATGTGTGTGTGTGTGTGTGTGTGTGTGTGTGTGTGTGTATACACGTGTGTGCGTGCGCATGCACCACAGCACATGTGTAAAGGTTAGACTTGGTTCTCTCCTATCAAGTAGGACCTAGGGATCAAACTCGGGTCGCCTGCCCTGAGGACAAGTGCCCTTATCCATCAAACCACCTTGCCAGCTCTTTACCTCAGTTTTTGAGAGGGTCTCCTACTGAACTTGGACCTTGCTGAGTTGGTGAGATTGGCTAGCCAGCAAGCTCCAGAAAGCCTCCTGCCTCAGCTCCCTCAGCACCGCGGTTTACAGGTCATGTGGCTTTAGTAGGCAGGTGGGGGGGGGACTGACCTCAGGCCTCCAAGCCTGAATAGCAAGTAGGACTCACTGAGCCATCTTCCCAGCCCCCACTTGACTATCTTAGGAGGAAAACCACCCCGTGAGCCAAAGGGACACCTACCAGGAGGGGGCGGAATGGTATTCATGTGAGAGACTGATGGGAAAAAATCAGATTTCAGGATTGTACAGTGGCCACCCATGACAACAGCTTATCACATGCACAGCGCGGTACCAATCATATGCATGAGGGTGTGTCCCACACTGAGCTGTGCTTGGCAGCTGAGAGGTAGGACTGAGCCTCCTCCTCCAACACACAAGACACAGGGCAGAGGGAAAGAGAAAAGCCAGAGTGAGAAGCAGGACACTGGACAGTTACTTCATGACACAGCTTCCTTTAAGATTGGCTAGTTCCCTAAAAGATGAGGAAAGATGTTAAAAGGCCAGAGACTGTCATCATGATGGGTGATCGCAAGGTGCTGCTGAAACCCGCAGGGATTTAACTACACGGTCAGTTACAGTTACAGCGTCTGCCTCAGAGCCACAAGGAATCCCTGCTGACTTGCCTGGGGCACCACGACATCCAGGGACTCTGGGCTCCTGGCTCCACAAGGAACAAGACGCTGTGGTAGGGCTGTGCCAGTGGCCCACCCGCTGACACTCCTTGACCCCTCACCACCCAGGCAGCAAGGGGCACATTGGGCTCTCACAGGTGTCCCGCAGCCCCACATGGTGTGTCTGATCTCACTTCATCATGCTCTTTCTACGATATCACTGGGTTGGTTTCTCACCCCCACCCCGAAGGTCTCACTATGTAGCCCCGGCTGCCCTGGAACTCACTACATAGACCAGCTGCCCTGGAACTCACAGAGATCTGCCTGCCTCTGCCTTTCTCATGCTGGGATAAGAGGCGTGTGCCATCCGACCAGGACAGGTGGGTTTCTTACGGGGAACAGCAATGTTTATGCATTCTTTACATTAACAACCGGAAGTTCACGATTTCCACAGCGGACAACGTTGCTTTCTGTGGAAGACTACAGCATGCTGGGCAGGAAGGGCTCCTGCCACCACACCGTAGCTAAAGAACCAAGCAGTAATAGCACTTCCTGCAGGTAGCCACAGTGGCTGTCTAGCACAGTGGGCAGGGAAACCCTTACATACAGGACCTCCCCATTCACCATGAGTCCCCCTTTCCCGTTCCCAAAGAGCTTTTCTCCCGATTTCTCTCCACAACCTAAAAGTTAGCCAGCTTTCTTTCTCTTTTTACATTTATTTGTGTGTCTGTGTGTGTATGTGCGTGTGTGCACATGTGTATTCGCATGTGTGAGTGCGTGTGTGTTTGCATGTGAGAGAGAGGGAGGAGCGGGAAGGGGAGGGACAGTCTGAGCACGGGGAGCTCGTCACAGTGCATGTGAAGAGGTCAGGGGACAGCTCATAGGAATTGATTTCTCTTCCCCGACGTGGGTTCTAGGCACTGAATTCAGGTCAGCAGACTTGGCTGCAAGCACCTCGGACCACTGAACCATCTTGCTGACCCAAGCTGAGACACTCTCTCAGGACTTCTCTATACAAAACCTAAGCCCAAACTAAGATGAACATAAACCAACAAAGAAAAAAAACTTGCCCTGTGACTTTCCTATCACTTGACCAACAGATACGGTCTCTGAGGCCCCCGTGTCACACTATCTGGGGACATTTTAATTCTCCTTTCTGTTTTGGTTCAGTGTCCAACAGTCTGTCCTTTCCAGTCCTTCAGCTCCAGGACCACACTCTCCTTCTAGTCGAGAGCACCCCTTATTTTTTCCAGTACCTCTCCTGGACACCTTCCCCCACTTGCTTGGATGTGTCACCCGTTTCCACCGTGGGAGCCACCACGCTGAACCTGCAGGCTCCTTTTTTTCTCTCTGTGACCCTTAAGAGTTTGATTTCTGACTGTCCACTGGATGGTGTTACCTGGGCTGTACTAGAGCACGGTTAGCCCAGGCTATGCGGACGCAGGATGCAGGAAGTCCTCACTGTGAACCTTCTCCTCTCCTCTGCTCTCTACCTCAGACTCACTCTCCTCTGTGCGGCCAATACCCCACAGGCTCCCTCAGAACCCAAAGCCGCAACTGAAATCCTTCGGTGTGGCATTCAGGCCCTGTGGAGTCCCACTCTACCTGCCAAGCTCGCCTGGGGCAGCTGTGCTACGCACTGGGAAGCTGGGGGGCCGGGCCTGACCCCCCAGGCTGGGTGGCTCTGTCTGTGCTGCTCCTCACAGCCACCAAGCTAGTGCCTGAAGGTCTGTCTGGTGGGATCCTGCCACCATGGACTCCAATGATGCCATTGGAGCTGACCTGTTAGCGCCTGTATACCTGGCCCCAACAGACTGGAATTCTTCCTCTATGCTCTCATAATCCTAATTTAACCACACAACAATGAACGAGCTCTACATGGCACTATGGAACTCTGTCTCTTCAGACTGGCTGTACTGTGGGGATCTGTGTGTGGAGGGGAGAGAATGGGACCCCAAGGAATGTCCAGAAAATGAGTGGACAAAGTCCCGCAAAGATCTATGACTTTTGTGTTCTTTCTATATCCTGGGCAAAGCTTTCTCAATGAGATGCATTCATGATGATAAGAGGTTCTGGGTTCTTGGGGAGACCGGCTCAGCTTGGGCGTCACCTCAGGATGGAGCACATGTGCGACTATGTTCATGCCAGGGACACAGTGGCCACTCTCCCTTAGTCCTGAGGCGAACAGCTGTGCAGTCACCCCACATGAGGGGAACACCACAAGCTGGTCCCACACAGCCGCTTACCTGAAGGACTGCACCTGTCGAGGCACCTTCCGGTTCTGCTCCCGCAGCCGGCACACCTCCTTGGAGACCTGCCTCATCAGCTTCTCTGCGTTCAGGTCTTGTTTCTGCTCCTCCTTTGTCTGCTCAGCCTGGCAAAGGACATAAAAACCGGGCAACGGGTAAGAGTCTTGATTAGAGACCTGGAGGCATGTCGCAAGGCTAAGCTGGGGTGCCAGGCCGCGCAGTCAAGCATGTCTTTTGTTGGGCAGTGGGGGACAACACCCACATGCTCAGCGGATGCCAGGGGAGGAGGTACGGCCTAATCCAGAGGTGAGTTATTAGAATCACGTTTAGAATGTTTACATCTGGAAAACCCCAGAACTCTCAAAAACAAAACAACAACACAAGACCCCAAACAACAAACACATAAAACTGAAAACCTACCAGCCTCTCTCTAAGACACTGAACCGGTAACATTTTGGCAAATATACTGGCAAACTCCTTCCCGCCTCTCAGCCCCCTTTGCCCATGGTAACCAGTTAAAAAGCTTCACTGAAGTGCACCCGACCTACTGGGCAATGGCACGTGTAAGTATAGAACTCCGAGACCCTCAACCAGGAACACATGTGTAACCACAGGTACACCATCAGTGCCCACATTCCCTTAGTCCCCTTCTGGCACCGAGTTCCCACTGCTGATGACACTTAGATATTTTGTATTATACACACACATACACATATATTACATATATTATTATATATAATTTGTATATATATTAATACAAATGGGCCAATAATATTGCTGCTTTTGCACTGCATTCCTTTGCTCACCGAATCAGCAAATACGTAGGTCGCCTTCAGTAGGGATTGTCTATGTTAGTGGGGAAGATGGCAGACCCTGCAGCTGATTGTCCGATTTCAAATTCCCTCTTGAGCACTGCCTGGCTATGAGTCTGAGTGAGGGATGTGGCAGACCCTGGACCTTTGTTTCTTTGGGCGTAAGTACTTCTGTGGGCTAGTACATGTCAATCACTCGGGGTCCGAGTCAACACATCATAAAGCCTGCTATCTCAGTGCTTGTCATTCCCGGTACACTGACCGGAATGTCAACGACGGTACAGAGACTATGCACTCTCTCAGAAGGAGAGCTGTGAGCAAAACAGGTCAAGTTTAATGAATGAGAAAACCAATAGGAAAGACTAGAGAGTGTAATAATTGGAAAATTAAAAAGAATGTTAGTTTTCTTGAGTTAACAAGTTTTGTTTTTGGTTTTTGTTTTGTTTTGTTTTGTTTTGAGACAGGTTTTCCCTGTGTAGTTTTGTGCCTTTCCTGGAACTCTCTTTGGAAACCAGGCTGGCCTCGAACTCACAGAGATCTGCCTGGCTCTGCCTCCCGAGTGCTGGGATTAAAGGAGTGTGCCACCACTGCCCGGCAACAAGTTTTTTTTTTTTTTTCCAACAACATTAAAAAAATATTTTTAGGAGCTAGGCATAGTAGCTTGGAAGGCTGACTAGGAAGATTGTAAATTTGGGACAGCCTGAGCTACATAGACAGCTGCAGAAAAACTTGGAGTATATAGAGAGACTGTGTCTCAAAAACAAACCAACTGAACTAATAACTAAATAAAAGTAAGAAGGCAGATGAGGTAGCTCCTGTCTATAAGTCAAGTACTCTGAAGGTTGCCATCAATTTAGGCTAGCCTGAGCTGTACATTAAGCTCAAGATCACCACACCCCATCAATAAACAACAACCATTAACAATCCCCACACCAGTAAAAACACAAACAAGGGGGAAAAGCCCAGAAAGAGAAAAAAAGTTAGGAGTGCTTTTAGTTGGTAACAAAACTGAGCAGAAGGAGTTCCCACAATGCCCTACCCAGGCATGGCCGATCACACATATGCCTCTACTCCTGGCTTTTTACATGTGTGCAGGGATCAAAAGTTAGGTGGTCATGTTTGAATAAAAAGCATTAGAGTCACTGAGCCCGACTCTCGCTTTCTCTTTTGAGTCTGCATGTATGGCTTTTGGCCAAACACAATTGAGTATAGAGCTGGAATTATGACTTTGGCTCAGTGAGAGATGAGCAGTAACTAGATGACTGTGCAGTGAGAGATGAGCAGTAACTAGATGACTGTGTACAGTGAGAGATGAGCAGTAACTAGATGACTGTGCAGTGGAGATGGGCAGTAACTAGATGACTGTGCAGTGGAGATGGGCAGTAACTAGGTGACTGTGCAGTGGAGATGGGCAGTAACTAGACGACTGTGCAGTGGAGATGGGCAGTAACTAGACGACTGTGCAGTGGAGATGGGCAGTAACTAGATGACTGCAGTGAGAGATGGGCAGTAACTAGACGACTGTGCAGTGGAGATGGGCAGTAACTAGACGACTGTGCAGTGGAGATGGGCAGTAACTAGACGACTGTGCAGTGGAGATGGGCAGTAACTAGACGACTGTGCAGTGGAGATGGGCAGTAACTAGATGACTGTGCAGTGGAGATGGGCAGTAACTAGACGACTGTGCAGTGGAGATGGGCAGTAACTAGATGACTGTGTACAGTGAGAGGAGCAGTAACTAGATGACTGTGCAGTGGAGATGGGCAGTAACTAGGTGACTGTGCAGTGGAGATGGGCAGTAACTAGATGACTGTGCAGTGGAGATGGGCAGTAACTAGATGACTGTACAGTGGAGATGGGCAGTAACTAGATGACTGTGTACAGTGAGAGGAGCAGTAACTAGATGACTGTGCAGTGGAGATGGGCAGTAACTAGGTGACTGTGCAGTGGAGATGGGCAGTAACTAGATGACTGTGCAGTGGAGATGGGCAGTAACTAGATGACTGTACAGTGAGAGATGGGCAGTAACTAGGTGACTGTGCAGTGGAGATGGGCAGTAACTAGATGACTGTGCAGTGGAGATGGGCAGTAACTAGACGACTGTGCAGTGGAGATGGGCAGTAACTAGATGACTGTGCAGTGGAGATGGGCAGTAACTAGACGACTGTGCAGTGGAGATGGGCAGTAACTAGATGACTGTGTACAGTGAGAGGAGCAGTAACTAGATGACTGTGCAGTGGAGATGGGCAGTAACTAGGTGACTGTGCAGTGGAGATGGGCAGTAACTAGATGACTGTGCAGTGGAGATGGGCAGTAACTAGATGACTGTACAGTGGAGATGGGCAGTAACTAGATGACTGTGTACAGTGAGAGGAGCAGTAACTAGATGACTGTGCAGTGGAGATGGGCAGTAACTAGGTGACTGTGCAGTGGAGATGGGCAGTAACTAGATGACTGTGCAGTGGAGATGGGCAGTAACTAGATGACTGTACAGTGAGAGATGGGCAGTAACTAGGTGACTGTGCAGTGGAGATGGGCAGTAACTAGATGACTGTGCAGTGGGAGATGGGCAGTAACTAGGTGACTGTGCAGTGGAGATGGGCAGTAACTAGGTGACTGTGCAGTGGAGATGGGCAGTAACTAGATGACTGCAGTGAGAGATGGGCAGTAACTAGGTGACTGTGCAGTGGAGATGGGCAGTAACTAGATGACTGTGCAGTGGAGATGGGCAGTAACTAGATGACTGTGCAGTGGAGATGGGCAGTAACTAGTAACAGCACAGCAGTCATTACAACACCTGCAGCCTTCAGTCCTTCATCTCTGCAGTTTTCTATTTAACATTTCTAGCTTACTAATGGTACCTGAGACCATGTACGTGACCGTGGACAAGGGAGACTGTGGCATAAGGATTGTGTTTGGCCTCCTTTTCTTTTGAAAGCTGCTTTAAGAGGAAGGCTTTCATGGGCAAATTGCAGTGACCTTCCAGGGTAACTTCCTCCCCCGTCTCCCCAGGGCCTGGTGATATGGAGCTGACCATGCAGCGGTTGTGACAGGCAACTGCTCCTTTCACACCAAGTGACAGACACACTGCGCTGTGCACGCGCAGGGACTGCTCAGTCCGCTTCTTGCCGTGTTTTGGTCCATCCCCGGACTACCAGTCACCTTCCCCTCCCCATGGAGTCGCCTTGAGGCCTGGCCTGCCTCGCCCTTCCTTCCTCAACAGCCATTATGGGACTTGCTTGCTTTGTGCCTCCCCCAGAGCACCCGGGACTTTCAAGTGGAACAAGACCTAACAAAGTATCTTTTGCAATTTTTTCAGTGTAGCCTAACTTTCAAAAGTGTTAGATATGTATCACTTGAAGTTAACAACAACAACAACAACAACAAAACCCCAAAATCCTCTAGCACTTCGGCATGTTGACAGGGAAACAATCCGAGGACCACCCTCCATGCATTAGACTCCAGTGTACACGAGAGAGCCTGACCTGCAGAAAGGTCCAGGGAGTCACTGATAGCCATGGTAAGCCTGACTAGACAAGGAACAGAGCCGTCTAAATTTACAGCCCGGCTTCTCACTCTGCCTCCTCAGGAGGAGTACAATGTGAGGCACGGACATTTGGTTTTTATTGTAAGCTATAAAAGACTTCCCACTGCCAACATGGTGGCTGGTTCAAGCTGCTGCTTCTCCAGGAGGCATATATTTTTATGGCAATTGGCAGGGTCGTCGTTAGGTACTTATGATGACCTAACAAAAATCAGATCCCTGGCACTGCAGGGAAATGGTGGAAAGAAAAGGTGTGTGTGCGTGTGTGCATGAGCATGTGTGTGTACAGGCCGCTGTGTCCATGTGCACACTGCCCAGTGAAGTGAAAGGGCTGTGTGTGTGTGTGTGTGTGTGTGTGTGTGTGTGTGTGTATGTGTGTGTGCGCGCACGTACAGGCCACTGTGTCCA
Source organism: Onychomys torridus (assembly GCF_903995425.1). Taxonomy (NCBI): domain Eukaryota; kingdom Metazoa; phylum Chordata; class Mammalia; order Rodentia; family Cricetidae; genus Onychomys; species Onychomys torridus. Next base: position 41,227,807 of record NC_050459.1, read on the forward strand.
TGTGCATACTGCCCAGTGAAGTAAAAGGGCTGTGTGTGTGTGTGTGTGTGTGTGTGTGTGTGTGTGTGGTGTGTGTGTACAGGCTGCTGTACCCATGTGCACACTGCCCAGTGGGTGTGAAGGTGAAGAAACAGCAGAAGACGTACCAGAGGTGAGTGCACTCTTCTGCAGCCGTAACGAAAGGGTCACAGCTGAGCAGTCTGGATTTTCGGAGCTGTTTCCTTCAAAGTTCAGTTGTGGAGGCAAAAAGTACATGGTACAAATAGTTTATCTACCCAGAGAGTTGGTAAAAACAAAGATAAAAACTCTCTGTGCTCAGGGACTCGCGTCATTTTCAAAGCGGTATAAATGGGCCTTGTCTTGTGAGTCCCGTGCTCGCTGTAAGGCTGTCCACGGGCAGAGGGGCCGACACTGTCTGGAAGGGAACGCTGGCCTCCAAACCTCATATTGCAATTTAACTACCCTTGTAACAACATGAAGGGGCGGGGCCTCTGAGGGCATCAGAGCACAGGACCTGCCCACATGGGGGGCGCGCCGCCTTAGGTCCTTAGTATCTATTCCCACTTCCATCAGTGAAAATGGCTTTATCTTGGGCTCCACCACAATCGCCTGAGCCTCCCCCTCCTTCCCTCATTATCTTGGTGGCAAAGCGACTCTGAAACCAAGCCCATCAGAAAGCACAGCTTGGGATTCTGGTAAGAAAATGGCATCTCCTCTCCATGCCAATGACCACAGTCACCATCAGACACCACAGGGCTAGGGCCATGCTGGTGAACGACCACAGATTAGCGATGAGATAAAGCATCATTTCACTGAAGAGAATTCTAAGGTGTCAAGTTTCCAACGCTGGAAGGGGCAGCCTGGCAGAGCAAAGGAGATCTTGGCCATCACCGCTTTCTTCCCCTATCATACGGTACAGAGCCCAAGGCCTCTCATGCGTTGGGCAAGTGCTTGACCCTGGGCTACAATTCATGTCTTGACTCCTGGGAATTCTTGTTTTATTGAGACCAGGTTTAACGTAGCCCAGGCTGGCCTTGAACTTGCTATGCAGCAGAGGACAGCCTTGGAACTTGTGGTCTTTCTACTCTATCTCCTTAGTGCAGGGATTACAGGTGTGCACCCTCAGGCCAGGGCCTCATTCATTCCACATCCCAGCATCCCTTGGAGTGTTTAAATCGAAACTGGAAAGGTCTGATCTCCAGGGTCTCCAGGCAGTTCTGTGCTCCAGGGATCAGATTTACCTCATATGTGTGAACATCACTTTGTGTGTTGCACGGGACCTGTTATGTGAGGGAAACACATGCAATGCAGCGTTAGCTAACTGTTGGCGAGGTAACGACGCTCAGCTGTTCTCAGTTATGGCTGGGTGGAGACTGCAGAATCACATGGCCTGTGAGACTCAAGGAGCACCTCTATGGCAACTGGTGCTAAGCATCGCTGGAGACACACCAGGCAGGGACTTAGGCCAGTACTCACTGTTATACAGGAACCTGTGATACAGGTGATAAAATGCTAACAATTAGGTAATTCTACAAACAGAATTACCTCCTAGATCATATAGTCGTTACACCAAAGCAGTCACTCACGATGGAATTACTTCAAATTCACAGTTTGCAGACCTGCCTGATGTTTCTAAGAGCTGTGTAATAGGCTGGTGTGATGTAGGGACGATCCAAACAAACAAGGAGTCCCAGGCACTGGGACCCAGGAGAAGCTAAGTGGCGACTCCTGTCCCTTCACGGCCATTACTTCCCCAGATGTGACACCTTGAGAGGTTGGCAACCAAGTGACAGGAAGTCTCCATTTCAGAACAGCCCACGGGAACCAAGGGACAAGTACAGCACCTTGCTTTACGCACGGACGCTAGGAACACGTGTGCGTGGCTACCCCTAGAGCTTGTTCCAGAGCCGCAAGCGCAGGTGGACTATGCACTCACAGCACAGTCAGTTCCGCATCACTCTGCTACGCTCATCTTTCACCCGGAAATAAAGGCGCAATACTCGGGTCTCAGAGCGCGCAGGGTCAGGCAAAACTGAAAGTCGGTTGAAAAAGGCCAGCAAGCTTCAACGAGCCCATGGAAACTGTTGCCAAGGAGGGTGGACTTAGAGGACACTATGATAAGAAGGTGAGTCCACTCGAGGACGCTGGAGTCTGTACCCAGGCTGAAGGCACCAAGAGGGACCATTTGCACCACGTGACTTGTTTTTCAAGGGAAGAACCATTCAAGGTTCTCAATTCATTGTTTGTTGGGTTTTATGTTTCCTCCACTTACCATGGGTGTGGCAGGAGAAGATGAGATACCCTAATGCCTTCTAGTCCAAATCATCCACCAACAGGGGAAACCCGGAAGAATCACACAGGGAAACACAATGTGCAAGCATTGGAAAACAGCGCATTGTGACTCTAACTTTTGAAAGATGCCTCCATCCTGCTTTGTAATTGGCCAGAAATATTGGCTATATTTGCCAGAGCTCCTCTAACTGTTTTGTGGGATAATGCCTGACCCAAAGGGCTTGGAAGAACCCTCATGCTATAGGTGCCAGACACACACATAATCACAAACATTGCCATACCACCCTCAACTAGCATCTCTTAGAAGCCCACAAGGGTTCTACTTCACTTAGCCTTCAAGACTCTCAACAATTACCCCAGCCTGACTTAGCTCCAACTAGGTAGGGCACAGAATAGGTATGGCAGATGTGGGATGACTCATCCCTAATTGGCTTGAGGGCCAGCCGACCCAAACAAGTAAAAAAGGTACTTTCTGAGAGCCAACCTGGATCTGCCTAAGGGCCTTAGCAGCAGCAGCTGAGACATGACTTGGAGATGACCAGGACCAATGAGAGACAGCCATGTCACACCAGCAGATTCACATTTATCAGATCTTCCCCCAGGGTCTGGTAGAGGGCAGATAAGGCTTGCCTCTTCCTAAATAAAATGAACTTGTTGTTTTGACATTCTCCCAGAGTCTGTGTCGTTGACTCTGCACCTACTTGGCCCCCTCCCCGAAAGGGAGCAACAGCACAGCACCCTGCCACAGGGACAGCTACCATCAAACCATGAAAAGAAGCAGTCCTGTTTCTACTGTTAGTGTACGTTTTCCTCTACGTTCAAATTCATGTTCTGCCTAGAGTTGAGTTTTATAGGCTGTTTTAGTCATTTTTCCATTGCTATGAAGAGACACCATGACCAACACAACTCGTATAAAAGAAGGCATTTCGCTGGGGGCATGCTTACAGTCTCAGAGGCTTTAGTCCATCATCATGGCAGGGAGCATGGTGGCAGGCAGGCATGGTGCTGGAGAAGTAGCTAGGAGCTACATCCTGATCCACAGGCAGAGAGAGACTGGGCCTGGCATGGGTTTTTGAGACCTCAAAGCCCATCCTCAGTGACACACTTCCTCCTACAAGGCCACACCTCCTAATCTTTCTAATCCTTCTAAAACAGTGCCACTCCCTGATGACTAAGCATTCAAATACATGAGCCTATGGGGGCCATTTTTATTCAACCCACCACACATGCCAAGCAGAGCTGAAATGGCACCTTCTGTGTGGATAATCTCTTTCCTGGTGCTGGAATCAAACTTGAGTCTTCATGAAACTCCTGAAAGTGTTCTGCCATCAGCTACAGCCCCAGTGAGTTCCCGCCCTCTGTCCTCTGACTGACATGTCTCTTGCCCCACACAGCAGTGCTCCACACACAAGTGTGCCTGTTCCCGGCTCTATTTAATACAGCTGTTCTCAACCTGTGGGTTGCAACCTCTTTGGGGATCAAATAACCCTTTCATAGAGGTCTCCCTAAAACCATCAGAAAACACAGATATTTACATTATGATTCATAACAGTAGCAAAATTACAGTTACGAAGTAGCAGTGAAATAATTTTATGGTTTGGGGTCACCACAACATGAGGAACTGTATTAAAGTGCTACAGCATTAGGAAGATTGGGAACCACTGATTTAATACCATGACCGGTTTGTTGCTGCTTCTCAATCCCACACTGTTGAACTACTCTTGACTATTTTAATAAATCCTGACTTCTGAAGGGAGAATCTCCTCCCTTGTTTTTCTTCTTCAGAATTTTCTTTAATATCCATGCAAGAGCAAATAGCTATTCTGCCTGGAAAGAGATTGTATGGTATGTTTTTGGAAGACAACCCCTGTATAGTGATTTTTCTATATTAGTGATTGATAAACTATGGTCTGTCATTTATTTTCCTAATGAAGTTTTGTTAGAATACTGCCATGGTCATGCATTTATAATTCTAATGATTTTATTTTAATTTTTAATTATGTACATGTATGTGCCTGTTGGTGGGCACATGCATGTGAGACAGGGTCCATGGAAGTCATAGGGGTCAGATGTGCCCCACCCCAGATGACTTACAGGCAGCTGTGAGCTGCCTACATGGGTGCTGGGAACTGCACTCAGGTCCTCTGGAAGAGCAGGAAGCATCCTTACTTAGAATTCCTTGTGGTTACTTTCGTGGTAAAATAGCAAAGGCTCATAATGGTGGCTTAGGTCACACGATGGCCCCAAAGTTGGACATATTTAGTAGCTAGCCCTTTACAGGAAGGCACCTTGAACCCTGCCTTATATGAATGTGGTATATTTCGGTAGGGGCTTTTGTCCTTATTGCCATAACGTTTGTAATTTTCCCTACACTGCATATCAAATTTACTACTTGGTATTATTTTTTGCTAATGGTATAAATGTCAATACTGAAGTTTTCTAGTTGCTTCTAGCTGGTACATAAAACATCTTACGGGTCAAATACCAAACTTCCCCCAGGGCTCACGTTGGAGGCTTTGCTGCTAGGTAGTGGCGCTGTTTCGGAAAGTACTAGAAATTTAGGCTGGTACGGCCTCCATGGAAGGCGTGGGCCCTTAAGATCAGACCTTGGCCCTGACCCTGTCTCTGCTTCCTGTCTGCCATGAGAAGAGTCCCCCACCCCCGTGTTCTCATAACCAGAATGCTCTGCTTAAGCGCAGGGACCACACAGCCACTGCCTGGACCCTCTGAAACGAGGAGCCCAGATGTGACCTTCCTCCTTCAGGATGTTGTTACGTCGGCCAGAGCAGTGCAAAGTAACTCACGTAGAAAGACGCAGAACAGACGGCGTCACTCCTTGTCACTCATCCCATAAAAGCTCTTACTATAGGTAATAACTTGTTCCCTTTTCCTGCCAACAACAAGAGCTTTACTTCCTCTTTTCAGCCATTTTGCTTTCTTAATGGCGCTGACTAGCACTGCGGACACAGTGCTGAAGAGGGCTGAGTACCTGTGGTGGTTTGAATGGGAATGCCCCCCAAAGGCTCACGCGCTTGAATGGCTGGTCATCAGGGAGCGGAACTGTTTGAAAGGATCAGGAGGTATGGCCTTGTGGGGAAGTGTGTCACTGGGGTGGGCTCCGAGTCCACACCAGGCCCAGTCTCTCTGCCTGTGGATCAGGACGTAGGCTCAGCTACTGCTCCAGCACCTGTGTGCCACCCTGCTCCCTGCCAGTGATGATCATGGCGTAAGTCTCTGAGACTGTAAGCAAGGCCCCAACTAAGTGCTTTCTTTTATGAGTCAAGTTGGTCATGGTGTCTCTTCACAGCAACTGAACACTGACTAAGACAGTCTGCGTCTCATTTTACACTGGTTGCTGTTATTCTGTTTGTTGAGATGGTTCTGTAGATGGCTTCCAAGTCACAGAGATCCACCTGCCTCTGCCGCTGAGGTGCTGAGTTTAAAGGCGTCCAGTACTTCACTCAGCTGATTCTAAAGAGATGACTTTGTGCTTGTTTTGCTTAGGATTACATTTGGTTCCTGTTAGTTTTCCTAAGGTTAATGTCCTGTCTTCTTGCTCACTAAGAGTTTTAAATATTAATGTCCACTGGGTTTTATTAGTATTTGCTTGCACCCATCAAGCTGACTGATAGTTTCCCTCTGACGTGAGCGTACTAGTAAAAATTTTAATATTAAAATATCCTTCCACAGTTCAATATGGTAAAAATGTTTTTAAAATATGTCATTAGATTCTGTTCACTGGTATTGTAGGGAGGATTTCTGTATTTGCATTCATAGTGAAATCAGCCTTTTAATAGTATCTTCTCCTTTAGACTCAAGGATTAGCCACATAGATTTAAGAGTGGCATGTTCCTTCTGAGTGCATGAAACTGAAACAATTTGTTCTTTAAAAATTGGGTAGAACTTATATATTGACTTGATGTTTTCTTTATGGGTAAACTTTAAAATTCTGCTGTCATTTCTTTAAGAGACATAGGATTTTTCAACTTTCTTAGTTCTTGTATTTTCCTAGATATTTGTCTAAATTGACTCTTTTAAATCTCAAATTTGTCTGGGCTGTTCTTTCCTCCTCTGTTGCTGTAGCAAAACACCCAAGAGAATGCCGTAAGGTGAAGAAAGGTTTCCTCTGGCTCAGGGTTGCAGATCCAGCCAGTGGCTCTGTCACAACTGAACCCAGGCACAGAGGCAGGAAATGACTGTGGGGTGGGCGGTGGAGCACAGGCTTATCTGGAAGGAGGCCTCTCAAAAGCACCCTGGTGACTCCCCTCTCCCAGCCAGACCTCCACTTTCCAGCAGCCCCTTCAGTCCTCTCCTGTGGAGTTTGGTGTCCATATGGCCCAGTCGCTTCTCAACACTGCCACCAGGTGGGACCAAGCCTTTCTGTTCAAAAGACAAACTTGTTACGGAGGATCCTTTTCTATTAGCTACTTCAAGGAATTATCTGCTGAGCTTCAGATTTCCGCCCAAAGGGCCACGTTAAAGGAATAATGTTTAGGCACTTGTAACATTTCAGCTGTATGAAAAGCTCTATTTAAAGATTATGTGTAGAAATGAATACAGATCGCACTAAGCCAAAATATAAATCCTAACCGAGAATAAATCAGTATTATTATACTGAGGCAGATTCAGTAATATTTAGGTGGCACATTAGAAAAAAAAATCCCTTTAAACTATTTGATTTTTGTTAGAAGGAATGGTGCATGCCTGTAATGCCAGCACTTGGGAGGCTGAGGCAGGGGGATTACATGTTCTCTCCACATAGCCCTGGCTGTCTTGGAACTCACTATGTAAACCAGGCTGGTCTCAAACTCAAGAGATCCACCTGCTTCTTCCCACTGAGTGCTGAGATTAAAGGTGTTTTTAAAGATTAGCCTGAACTATTCAGTGAGAAGCTGTCTCAAAAAACAAACAAATAAAACCCCCAAAAACAAAACAAAAAACCCCTGTAATAACGACAATACAACCCGTGTGTGGTGGCGTTGCACGCCTTTAATCCCAGCACTCTGGAGACAGAGGCAGGTGAATGAATCTCTGAAACAGCCTGGTCTCCACAGCAAGTTCCACGCCAGCCAGGGCTACATACTGAGATGCCCCCCCCACCCAACAAAACAAACTATTTGTTTATTCAGCCATCTTATCTTATTTTCTATTCATGTTTTTAGAGTGAAAGGCAAATGTATGCTATTAAAGTGAAATGTAATCTTTTTTTCAAGGAAGGAAAGTGAAAATTTAGAAACATGAAAGTTAGCAATGTATTTATAGTCACTGTGGCTAACTGAATCTTCTGAGTGTTGAAATGTAAACACTGTGTACCATTTGCTGAAACACGGAAATGCCGCCATGCTCCCTTCCTGTCAGGAGACTGCAGGGCTGCCTGGGGTTGAGTGCACAACCCCTATCACAGCAATACTGTGTGGGGTGGCCATGCCCCAAGTCCTAGGAAAAGGATGGGACGATGCCCAATGTTGGGACCCTGCTCCAAGTGCCCGCCACCCCAAGGATGCATCTGTACCAGTCCCTCTTGGTGTGTGACCCAGAACTCCATACCTGCTTCTCTGCTTGCTTCAGAAGCTTCTGGAATCTCTCATCCTCCAGCACACCCAGGGGAAGGTCAGTCTCTCCCTGAGCTTTCAGCTCCTCCAGTTTCTGCCGCAAGTCCCTCAGGGCCTGTAGTTCATCATTAAGGCGACTCTGGCGGGTCAGCGAGGCCTGCAGGTCCAGCTCCAGGTCTAGAGATGTGCGTACGGGGCATTCCTGAGCAGTCCTCCTGAGGGTGGGTTGGCAGACTGCCTGTGGAGGGAGACACAGCATTTCCCCCGTTACTATCTCTGCCCCTCCTCACATGACAGGGGGCACAGCTGGGCATGAGGCTCGCTTTGGCCAATGACAGGGTGGTGGGAGAGGTATCGCCTCCAGGCAGACGCTTGTCAAAGGCGCTGTGAGATCTGTACATTTCTGCCTCCTACTGGGGACACAGCAGGGAGCCAGAGATGGAAGAAGCTCCCTCAGCCTGGGTCCCAGTGAGGAGGCAGGAACTGCTATCAGGCCAGTCTGCTGTTCAGTAGGTAAGCATGAAATAAAGCTGGGTCATTTTAAACTACCAAGATCTAAAAAGTGGGCATTAGGCTGGGGAGAGGGCTCAGCCTGATGACCTGGGTTCTATCCCTGGGACCCACATGGACGGAGAGAACCAGCTCCTCAAAATTGTCCCCTGATCCCACCACCTTCTCCAAAGACACTGCAAACCAGTTTCCAGCCTTAATCAGCACAGGGCCAAACTGGGGCCCAACACATCCTCCCTGGCCCAGTACGTGAGTCAAAGCCGCAGCTCCAAAAGGTCCAGGGCCTTCAGTCACCAGCCCGAGAGCTGGGAATGCTGACACTTGACCCTGCTGGGGTTTACGTTCAAGTCCGGCTCAGGGAACACGCACCCTTTTAACGCGCAAGCTGCGCCGCTCCGTGGAGTTCCTCACAAACAGTGATTTTTTGGCCAAGGTCGAACTGTCGCTGTCGCTCCGGTTTAACTGGCAACCAAAGACAGGCAGGAAAGAAAATAATCACAAAATAACCAACGGAACATGGAAGGAAGTGTGAGCCACCTGAGCCACCCTCTCCTTGGCCCTTCACTGCTGTGCTGGGGATCAAATCCAGGGCATCACACGCCAGGGGCCGATCAACCACAGAGCCACACCCGCAGCCCGTGAACTCTACTTTTTTTTTGTTTTGTTTTTTCGAGACAGGGTTTCTCTGTGTAGCTTTGTGCCTGTCCTGGATCTCACTCTGTAGTCCAGGCTGGCCTCGAACTCACAGAGATCCGCCTGCCTCTGCCTCCTGAGTGCTGGGATTAAAGGCGTGCGCCCCCACCGCCCGGCTTAACTATCCTTTTATGGAAATCTCTCATAAATCATTTCTTCCCCATTCTTTGGTTTTCTCAACTTAAGTTTCCGAAAGACTTTAAAGAGCTGGCTTTTGGTGGCAGGGATCGAAGTCTGTGTGGAAAGAGGTCGTTTTCCGTGCCGGGAGGCGTGAGGCTCCGCTGGGGTCCCCTTATCAAGGAAGGCCACCCAGAGCCCCGTCCGCGCCAACCCCTTAGCCTGCTCTTCTGTTTCCCAGGGCACCGAGTCCACCAATAGCAACTCGCAGCTTCTTCAGCATGCTTATTATGGTCTGGCTCATTGACAAGAACAGAAGTTGTGCGAAGAAGGGGGCGGAGCCTTTGTTTCTAGGAAACGATTCTATTGCCCGAGTAAGTTCAGACCTATCTAGTTGCATGTAATATTAAATCCATTTACTGTACGGAGTTCATAAGTAAGTCATAAGGTAGACTTTGGAGAAACTGATGTGAATTTCACAATTTTCTTCCCGGGACTACGAGTCTGATTCAGGGACGCAAGGTCTTAGACCGTTAATTTTGTAAAATGCAATTCACATTTTCTTCTCGGCGAGATTAACACGGTTAGAAATGCATACGAAACATTCAAAAGACATTTCGTACGCCATCTTATGTTTCTAAACACAGAAGTTCAACAATTCTTCGCATCGAAATCCTTACACTTTACTTCTCTGCCAAGTCAACTACAGGAAAGCCAGCAGGATGCTGAGTGCATGCGGTGGGGGGGCGTGAGGGGGGGGAACGACACGGGACCACAACTCCCTGCAAATGACCCCCAGGGTGTGACATTCTACACCTGCTCGGCAGTGTTTGTACCGCTAGAGTCTCCAGTCAGCTCTGCAGCCCCTGTGCAGGGTTATCGGTGGGCCTCTCCCTGGCAGAGGGGAAGAGGCCCCACTGCTAGCGCTCCAGCCGCTGCTCTCCTTACCCTGCGGCCTCTGCTCCTTACCCTGCAGCCGCTGCTCCTTACCCTGCAGCCTCTGCTCCTTACCCTGCAGCCGCTGCTCCTTACCCTGCAGCCTCTGCTCTCCTTACCCTGCGGCCTCTGCTCCTTACCCTGCAGCCTCTGCTCCTTACCCTGCAGCCTCTGCTCCTTACCCTGCAGCCTCTGCTCTCCTTACCCTGCAGACGTACTGGCTTCGCTCGCCCGGGGAGAAGGTCTGCGAGCGCACTATCATGCTGTTCCTCACGAAGGGGTGCTGTCGAGAGCTCAGGCCGCTGCGGTCTTTGGGGCGAACCGCCATATCGCCAGGCACTGCTTCATCAGTATTTGTCTCCTTATCGACCTATGGTGAAAGTGGGTGATTCAGCAGCAGCTGGCAGGCACATGTTCCTACTACATGTGCCGGTCTTCGAGGACAGTGGTTCTCACCCTTCCCAATGCTGCAACTCTCTGATACAGTTCCTCATCTTGTGGTGACCCCCCAACCATAAGATTATTTTGTTGCTACTTCATACCTGTAATGTTGCTACCGTTAGGAATCATAAGTATGTGTATGCAGACTAACTGATTTGTGACCTGTGAATGTCTTGATTCCAAAATGGAAGTCGAGAAATATGTTGCATTGTGAGAGAGGTTACACCTTTGTTTACACAGGAAACAAAAAGTTATAGTTCTCTTCAACTTAATGAAGATCAGATCTGATTGGGGGAGACCTCCTGAAAATCTTGACTATAAGAAAGACTACAGGATAGGTGATGTATATGCTGATCCCTCAAATATGTGAACAGCACTGAGACTGGATGAGACATGATAAATCTTGGTGCTACAGAGTCCCCATGACTTATTATTACATATCATCCTTTCACATGGCATGGATAGAGATTTGGTTGCACAGTCCAAATGGACTTAGAAAGTTGACAGATGCCTTTTACATGCTTAAACATAAAACAAAAAAGTCACCTTTAACTGATTTGTGTACACAGCACAAATTCCACACTTGTGTTAATGCAGATATATATGTTACCTTTAAAAGCTTGTGTTTTCAGAAAAAAAAAAAAGAACCAGACATCAATGAAAACAAGTATCCCAGGTGATCCAGCCTCAGAAGCCTCTGTTGCAGTTTCTTCAAAAATTTGCATCCAGAACAAGTTCAAAGATGCTCATTGAGATGGTCCAGCCTCAGGCACTTCTCCAGTCAGGACTTCAGATAAGCCCTGCACTTTCTTTCCCATTACACGAGACTGCACAACAAATGATAAGCTAGCTCTTCCAGGACTTGACCATTCTCCCAGTTTTCTCAAGGTCCCCAAAGATGCCATTGCCCCCAGACAACAGGAAAATGTCTAGAGAACACAACACGCACAGTCTCAAGAGGTGAGGTGGGTGGTTTTAGTCATTTGATAGGTGATTGATGTTTGTCATGGTTTAGGGGGATTGGTTACAAGTTGTTATTGGTCATGGTCAGGAAAAAAGCTGAACAAAGGAGATTAGATTCTGGGATCTCTTTCTGAAGGGAAAAAGAAGGGATATAGTATAGAAGTGATGGGATTATTAAATCTACTTTTGAACAACCATTAGACTGAAATGTTTTACATTGGTATGGGTTTTTACATATTGATACAAATCTAAGGTTATTTTTGTTATATTGTATATATGTTTCTACTCTTGTTTAAGGTATTGTACCCATGCAGCTCATTTAAAAATGTAATGTAGAGTTCTACTCCTTAAAAGTTATTATTATAATCTATTTAGGAAAACTAAGGTTAGTAGTTAGTCATCTATAACAATCAAACTTGTAGTCACATTAGGTATGTTTCGAAGGTCATATAGAAATATATTTTAGATAGAGGATCTTCAAACACTTCAAAGACCTACAGAATATAGCATTTAAAATGCTTTAATAACATAAGAGACAATGTCACAACATTGAGACATGTCTGCTCCTGGCAGCACCAATTTACTTCAAAAAAGGATGGTAGGCATCGAAGAACCTCCAGAAGGGAGTTTGTTTTCAATGTGGCAAAGCTAGCCATTTGGGCAAGAATCTGCCCTTGCCTCAACTGCTGACAGTATGCTGTCCGAACTAGAGAAGCAGGACACAAAAGAAAGTGACTGCCAGACTTTGCCAAAATTCCTGCTTCACAGAAAAGTCTGTCAGACATTATAGACTTGTAGGCTGAAGATAGATGCCCCCACATTACAGAGGAACATGGGGTGACTGTCCAGGCAGCCAGCTGCTTCCATAACTATAGTTTTGGAAGTTGTTTGCTCTGTACTTCCTGTTTACTCAGGTAATATTATATCCTTCTCAGGCCTCTGATGGAGTTGAAAACAGATAGTTATAGCTACTGTTTTCCTTGTTACCAAATTCAGAAAATAAACTCACAAAAGAGGTATAAAGTATATAAGGCTAAGAGACTTAGAAGCTTTGTTTATTTAAGAAAAATGAGGTCTAAGAAGCAAGTTTTAGGATGGTAATACAAGTTGTGATAAAAAATGGTTTAGGTATAAAACTTTAAATTCATCAAGATAAGATAGATAGTAGAGTATTTTCTCCAAATTTGCCAAATACAAATAAACTAGACATTGTGAATGTAATTCTTATCTGATAATTGTTTTTATTATACATAGTTTTACTATGTTAGAATTAAAACCTTTTCTTTTTATTTAGACAAAAAGGGGGAAATGTTGGATATCCGTATACTGTGTGAAAATGTATTGCTGTGATTGGTGTAATTAAGAAGCTAAATGGCCAATAGCTAGGCAGGAAGAGGTTAGGTGGGACTTCCAGAGACAGTGGGGACTCTGAGAAGAAGAAAGGAGGACACACAGAATGGGACAGAGGTAAAAGCCATGTGGTAGAATGTAGATTAAAAATATGGGCTAATTTAAGTTAAAAGAGCTAGTTAGGAACAAGCCTAAGCTGTAGGCCGAGCTTTCACGGCTGGAGGGACAGAGAGAGACTCCTTGCGCCTGTGCCTAACCAAGTCAGTATCATCTTTCAGAGCAAGTTTCAGCGGGAACTCCAGCCAGCCAAGATGAACTTCACATTCTTACTTCATGTTTAACACTGAAATAGATTTTGAAACTTGATACCATTAAGTAGCCCCTGCCCCCTGCTTTCTCTAAAATAGAAAAATACTTGTTTGAGATAGACTTTTGCTGTGGAGCCCAGGCTGGCCTGCACCTGTGATCTTTCAGCATCAGCCTCTTGAGGGTTGAGATTACACGAACCCCACACCTGCGGCAGAATATACTTGTTTTTGTTGTTGTTTGTTCATTTTTGGTCATTGTTTGAAATGGAGCCTTGTATACCTCAGTTTGGCCTTGAACTCACTACACAGCTGAAGAACCTCCTGAGTGCCAGGGTTACTTACAGCTGTGCTGGGGAGCCAACCCAGGGCTGGAAGCACTGGACCAGTTCAGCTCCATCTCTAGCCCCAGACAATACTTTTAACAAGCACTCGCAGAACATTTATAATACAAAGTAGTGAGCACTGTTGCTGCCAGTTATAAAGGAAAAATTAATATTCTGAGCCCACGTGAAAACTGTAAAGTGTTTTCAATGCTCTTGGTGATATCCCCATAGACCCCTTCCATAGTCAGCTTCGGGGCCTACATCCCGATTTAGAATGTACTGGAAAGAGAAGACAAGCAACCTTGCGCACATGGCATCTACAGGGTTTTGTTTTAGCAGAGGGTAACAGAACATTTACCAGGGTGGGCATTCCAGTTGGTGGCCGACCAGGGCCTTCAGCATGATCATTTCCTTTCCTATACTGGTCTTCACTCGTCTCGGGTCTGCTTGTACATGAACTCAGGTTTCCTGTGCAGTGGCTGCCCTCCGCCGCGTGACCTTCAGCCTCCTTAGCAGCCACGGTTTCATCAGAGGCCTCTCTGAGCATTGTTAAGCTAGGTCAACACAAAACAAAACAAAACCCAAAAGCCATTTTCAGCCTGGCAGGCATACTCCATGCAGTGTGACTGGGCATGTTAATCCATTACTGGAGAAATAACAGATTCATACATGTGACTCAAGACATACTGTGACGGCTGACTACGTAGATCAAGGAAAATAAATTCTCATTGTATGTTCCAGGAATCCAGAGCAAATCACCACAGCATGGTACAAAAATGCTAATGTTAATGTTAAGTTAAAAGTGATGAAAATTGACCAAGTCTCCAGACTGTCAATAGAAATATTCAAGGACCACATACAAATTTTAATTTCAGCATGTAAAAACATGACATTCACTAGCTTGGTACTATTCAGTTGATTACAGAATTAATCATGTAACGGTTGGTTATTCCTAGCTGTGAGGATTACCCATTACTAACTGTTCATCATCAGGCAGGCAGAGACCTATGTAAAGGATTTGTTACTGAGCTATCTGATGACTCACGGTCTCTCAGGCTCATTAACAAAAGATTTGGGTGGTGATAAGAAAATGACTCACCACAGGGCTGAAGAGACGGCCCAGCAGTTAAAAGCATGAGCTGCTCTTCCAGAGGACCCGGTTTGGTTCCCAGCACCTGGGTAGTGACTCACAACCCTCTGCAACTCCAGATCCAGAGGGGCAGACGCCCTCTTCTGGCATCTGAGGGTACTGCATGCACATGATGCACATGTACATGCAGACAAAACACCCATACGCATTAAATAAAAACAAATAAAAATTTCAGAAAGTATTTTAAAAGAATATGACCGTAGTCTATACAGAATGGACACAGTAGGAGTATAGTGAAGGCTCACAACGCGGCAGGCTTTGCTGAGTTTCACGTCCTAAGAATAGAAAGAAGTCTTTCACTGACGTTTAAATGTCAAGGCTTAATTGCAATTGGTGACATATTGGCAGGTTGACACAGACTAGTTATTAAATGTCTAGCCGTGAAATGAACATGAGGGAGAACCAGCGAGGACTACAGGGAACTGGAAGCTCCCCCACCCCCACCCTGCCTTTAACCTAGTCAGTGCGTTCCTGCAAGTGTGAGGTACACTGTGCTTCACGTGCATGAGAAAAGCTCAGTGCTTGGGACACTATGATAAACCTTCACATCCCTCTCCGGGTGCAGACGTCACCCACTGAGTGTCTCCAAGCCTTTTACATCTCACTGCACGAGCCTTCCTTCCAAATGCCCTTGACAGGACCATTTGTGACCTTCGTCACTCTGAATTTCTAACATGTTTCATCTTTGCATGCACACATCCACACACGTGCAGACCATACATGATAACAGTAGTCCAGCCACACCTAACAGTACAACTACACATAAAAATCAATCCAGATGTGTTCATCTGTGGAAGAGACTCAAAAGGGAAGCAGTGACTAAAGTTTATTTTAGAGACTAGAGTGAAAACCTGCGAAGATGGTCTTCACTGGCAGAGACGTTCAGACACACAATATGGGCATCCTTAAAGGACGGGCTATTTATACAGAGGAGGAGAGAAAAGGATTAGGGGAGGGACCAATACTGCAATGGTTACTTGGACGCTCTTTCCTAAAGAGCAACTTTGCCTAAGAATGGCCTAAATGATACTCCTAGTCAAAAGAGAGAGAAAGAAACGGAAAAATGACAGGTACCTTTACCTAGCTATAACTTGGTAACAGTGGTTCTCAACCTTCCTAATGCTGCGATCTTTAATGCAGTTCTTCATGTTGTGGTGACCCTAAACATAACATTATTTTGTTGCTACTTTATAACTGTAACTTGGCTACTGTCAGAATCATTAAGAGTATCTGATAGGCAGGATATCTGATAGGCCACCCCTGTGATTAAACAGAGGGTTGTTCGGCTCCCCAAAGGGATCTGACCCACAGCTTGAGAACCACTGCTCTATAATTAGGTACCATATCTTTCTAAATAAATAGCTTAGACAAGAAACAAGAACACAGAAAAGTAGTGAACAGCATCACCGGAAGCAAGAACCGCCCATGTGTTGACTTTGCCACCGTCTCCCAGTTTCTTCCTCTGACACTCTAGTGACCAGGAAGGGACTCTACAGCCCGCACTCCTCGATGTCACACTGTCCGCCATAGTTCCAAACTAAGTTACGAGCCTGCAAAGGCCCAGAAGCTTCCGGGAAACTAAGAATGGAGTCCCCCCGCCGCAACCCAGGAAAGGCAGTGGCTGTTTACCAATCTCCCCCTGGACCCCGCTGTTCTTCAGGCCTCAGCTCCTCATCCTCCTCGTCCTCCTCCTCATGGGCCAGCTCTTGTTCCACGGCCAAGAGCTCGGCTGAAGTTCTTACAAGTAAGGCTGACACAGCATCCTGCAGAACAGAAACCACATGGCGGTTAGCACCAGACACTCCGAATATGATTCAGAAACTCTTCGGACGCAGACTTACACTTCCAGCTGTGAAGAAGCAGTTTGTACCAGACCCAGCTCTCCTGCTGAGAACAAATATGAATGCTGAACAAAATGAAACCAAAACAAATACGAACTCCCAGATGTTCTAAAACAACGAGACTGATGGGCTGTCAGTGCTGAAGGGCTGAGGTCCCAGGGAAAGCAAAGATACAAGAGAAGTGACCATCACTGCCAGGGTTTCCTCTAAAGGCATTTGTCAACCTAGGCGTGAGGCCTGCAGGCTAAACAGATGGGCTGCCTGGGATCTCAGTCCCACAGTTCTCTGCATAAAAAGGCTAGTAGGGAATGCAGACACCAAGGCAGTCCACAGAAGAGGGGCTCGGGAAATGAATGGGGAGTGGGTCCTACATCACCCAGGATGTTTCTAGTCAGGCTTTTGCCTTTCCTAAGTTGCATCTGTACAGAGCAAGACTGAGAAATAAAGCCAAAACCAGCTGCTAGCAGCCTAAACAGTAAGCAGATATTTCATGCCTCACAGGGTTTGGGAGAGAGAAAACTTGGAATTCAGAACCCCCAGATGATGCAGGCAACTTTCCCATGTTGTCACCTGCCTTCCAGAAGAACATCATCTCTAGAAGAACATTTCAGCTGGAGCTTTTACAATCCCTCCTTCAAAATAGCCAGCACTCCACTGACAGCTAATGGCGAGAAGCCAACAGAAATAACAGACAACAGAGGCAGACCCACAAGTGATTCACACACTGCAGATTTTCAGACAGCAATTAAGCTTTTACAACTCAACTATAGAAAACCGATGGGACTACAGATTATTCTTCCAGCATGAACACAAAGAGAAGCGCATCGGTGCCTGGAACAAAGCTGCTACAAGTTAAGGAAGAGACCCTTGCCACCAGTGGAAGGAGAAAGTGTATGTTAGATTGTAGGAGTCCTTACACTGTAGCGTGGCCACGTCTATGAGAGCACGAGAATGGATGGGAGAGAAGTCATGACAAGCAGCCACCAATGGAGAAGACAAAGAGCTATAGAGAGGTTAGTTGTGTGTGTCCCAGTCACACCAAGGTGCTTGTGCGGCACTCAATCTCGCCAAGGGACGTGTGTTCAAGGACTCTGGGCACGGATCACCCTGAGGACTGGGGGAACAGAAAACTGGAAGAATGGTCTGCACCACTGGAAACCAAACTCAGAGGCTGAGCTGAGTGTGCTGTGGGGAAAAGTGGAAAACATTGCCTTATGGGAGCCTGAGGCAGAGAGAGAAGCAAGGCTCTCCATCCCTCAACCCCTGCCCCTGCTGGGGAGATCTAAGGATCTGCACCACAGAAGAGCACTGCCCAAAGATCAGCAGAGACTGTGGAGATCCAGTTTAGTAAAGGAGTCTGAAATGGAGTCTTGACACCCTCCACCCTCTGCTATCACGGCCACTGCCAGGACGAGCTATGTGGGGACCCTCAGATCAGGGCCACAGGAAGTTGGTGGCAGGATTTGACTTGGTATCTTGATAGACTGGACAAAGTAAACACAGGTAGGTGGGCCCTGCACGCTCTTGGAGCCTGAGACACGGGCTTTGGACACCAACTGAGCCCCCAAACACCAGAGGCAGGGCTGTAATGTTCGGCCCGAGGAAATCAGATTCGGGGAAGGC
Source organism: Onychomys torridus (assembly GCF_903995425.1). Classification (NCBI taxonomy): domain Eukaryota; kingdom Metazoa; phylum Chordata; class Mammalia; order Rodentia; family Cricetidae; genus Onychomys; species Onychomys torridus. The sequence goes on from NC_050459.1 coordinate 41,245,906, forward strand.
TGGCACAAAACTCCTCCAGAGGACACAGTGGCTGAGCTCCTGGGACTAGCAGCTGTCCTTGCTGCAACCTTCGGAGTCTGATCAGAAAAACAAATGGGGGGGGGGGCCCACACTTCTCCAACTGGGAATCACACAGACAAAGGGTTAGTACTTTCTAGTTCATCTTGCTGCCTTTTTATTTTAAAAATAGTAACCCTTCCAGGACAGCCAGGGCCTTAACACAGAGAAACTCTGTCTAAAAAAAAAAAAAAAAGTAATCCTTTAAAGCGGTGGTCCTCCACCAGTGGTTATCACCCCTCTGGAGGGTCAAATAACTCTTTCACAGGGGTCACTCAAGACCACTGGAAACACAGATTTTTACATTACGATTCATAACAGAAAAATTACAGTCTGAAGCAGCAATGTAAACAGTTTTGTGGTTGGGGGTCACCACCCCATGAGGAACTGCATTAAAGGGTCGCAGCTTTAGGAAGGTTGCTTTAAATTTTTTCATTTTTATTGTGTTTATGCTTTTGTACTTCAGTTGTAGTTGGTATGTACAATCATGGAAAAGGGTTTGTCTGTCCTTCCTTTCTCCAAACCTAATACACAATATTTTCTACTGTTTTTTTATCCTTCTAACCATATACTTGCATCTCATTTTTACAGTCCGCTTTCCAGCCCCCTCCCACTACTTAAGTGTGGATACTCTTAGCCCCCAAAACCTATAAACTACATTTCCCCAAGCAGCATCATAAGGACCTACCTGGGACACAATGAGGTGCTCAAGTGTTGTCTGGTGCAGCTGACATGGGGACGGGCAGGCCACCGCACCGCTTCCCTCGGTCAGCTCCCTCCCACTGCTCACAGCACTACCTGACCAGTGACAACTCACCCGAGTGTTTATGTAAGATGAGCGAACAGAGCAGTGGGAAAGGAGGGAAAACTGTAAGAACAGAGGGTGTGGGGCACACCCACAGATGTGTAACACAGGAGGGTGTGGGGCACACCCACAGATGTGTAACACAGGAGGTGTGGGGCACACCCACAGATGTGTAACACAGGAGGTGTGGGGCACACCCACAGATGTGTAACACAGGAGGTGTGGGGCACACCCACAGATGTGTAACACAGGAGGGTGTGGGTCACACCCACAGATGTGTAACACAGGAGGGTGTGGGGCACACCCACAGATGTGTAACACAGGAGGGTGTGGGGCACACCCACAGATGTGTAACACAGGAGGTGTGGGGCACACCCACAGATGTGTAACACAGGAGGTTGTGGGTCACACCCACAGATGTGTAACACAGGAGGGTGTGGGGCACACCCACAGATGTGTAACACAGGAGGGTGTGGGTCACACCCACAGATGTGTAACACAGGAGGGTGTGGGTCACACCCACAGATGTGTAACACAGGAGGGTGTGGGTCACACCCACAGATGTGTAACACAGGAGGGTGTGGGTCACACCCACAGATGTGTAACACAGGAGGGTGTGGGGCATACCCACAGATGTGTAACACAGGAGGGTGTGGGGCATACCCACAGATGTGTAACACAGGAGGTTTGGGGCACACCCACAGATGTGTAACACAGGAGGTGTGGGGCACACCCACAGATGTGTAACATAGGACGGAATACAAAAGCACAAGCCAGCCTCCATTAGGAGACAGCACTCCACCAAGATACCCCAACACTCCAAAAATAAGATGAATTAGCTGACATGCCATAAAAGCGTTCCAGTGTCCTTCTTCTGAAAGGAAACGATGTTCATGTAAAGGATTCAAATCAGCAGATCAATAAAGAAAAGAAATCAGTCACCCACACGCGTGAAGTGGTCAGTGACATGCACAGCATGAAGGAAACAGAGAGAGCCAAACGTAAGTTATGCAAATTAATCATCAATCAGTTAGATAGCAAACACAGCTGAGTGCAGCATCCGTAAACAAGAACACATTTCAGGGAGGATGACAAGGTCGAGGCACTACATACAGACACATATGGAAAAAACCCTTTAACGACTATAACCCAAACTTCCAAGAACCCTGGGATATGTTCAAGAGACCAAACCACCACGTAAGGAGCTGAGATAATCTCTAAAGGCTTTGACAGTCTATTCAGTGAGGGTAGAACTAAAAATCCCTCAAACCTAAGAGGAAGAAATAGATCTCTAAATACAAGAAGCAGTTAGAACTGCAAACACAGTCAGAGAAGAAAGATCCCCTTAAGTCAGGGGACCAAGAGTACATGGAAGGGGCCTGGGAGACGCCCAGTCAGTGAATGGTTGCCTTGCACGCATGGGGGCCTGAGTTTGATTCTCTGAACCTGTGTAAAAAGAACGGCGTGGCAGCGTGCATCTGTAATACAGTGCTGGGGAGCTGGGGATGCCGGGATACCTGGGGCTTGGTGGCTGGTAGCCTAACCACTAAGGTGAGGTCCAGGCCAGTGAGGGCCAATCTCCAAAAATGAAGTGAGAACATCTGAGGAATGAGAGCTGAAGCAGTCCTCTGGCCTGCACAGGTATGCTTACACAGGAACACATGCACACACATGACCACACACATACTCAACATACATGGGGAAAACCCCGAATGAAACACAGCAAAGGAGCCACTAAAAGCTACAAGGGAAAAATACCAACCTGAATGCAAAGGCATAAACATCGGATTTCTTGTGAGCAACCTACACCCAGGAGAACACAGGATGATATAAACCCTGAAAGCAACTGTCCCCCGAGATTGCTACACTCAGCACAGTTGTGCTTAAAACTTGTGGGGGAATAAGACACGCACACACTAAAGCATTTAAACTAAGCCACCACGGCTGGGAATTCTGAAAGGAATACTATACACAGAGGAAGAGGACAGTCTTATCCCTTCATCTAGTTACAGCAACTCCAAAGCACAAGAGTAGTGATTCTGGCACTAGGTGCTATTGCGAGATATTTTGATCGTAATCTGACTGACAATAAAGTTTGTTTTGAATCAGAGGGCGGAGCTAGCGCCCAGCTGACCAAACTTAGCCACAGAGGTTTTGGAGGGCTGAGGACATAGAGAGACACCGGAAGTAGTAGGGAGGGGCTTAGAGAGAATCTCAGCTTTTTGGATCAAGGAATGAGAGAGAGAGGTCACTGGTCGATTCTCAGCTGCTTCTGTGACCATTCATGTTCTCTCCCTGACATCTGACACCCGAGTTTTTACTGATAAGGAATAATGAGGTCAACACTTCGATGGGGAAGCTGTAAAGTGCTCAGTTCCCCAAAGTACTCAACAAGGAAAAAAACATATGTGCAGAGTTGCAAATATCTCTGGAGAAAGTGAATCTTTTGTGAAATTGTGAGGAAAAACAGACATGCTGATTTTGCTGACACACTTTGAATTGAAAAAACAAAAATACAGCCACAGTGGCTGGAGATGCCAAGACATAGAAGGCCTTGCAGCTGTACGGGAACACGGGCGGGGGGGGGGGGGGGGGCAGAGAGCACATGGAAGGGCTGGTGTCGTCTGTAGGGCAACATGTCCACTAGTGGGTCATGGACCCTACCAGGTACCTACATCTGCCAGGATGGTGGCCGGGGAGCTGTGCTGCTGCTAAGCTACTGGGAAGGAAAAGGAAATGTAAAAACTTGGATTAATCCAAAGGGGTTGGGGACAATGCTGAGGCTAATAACAGCACCAAACTATAAGGCAAATTCAAATCCAAATGCGTGAATAGAGTGATTGTAACCGCACCAAACCAATTAAAAGATAAAGATACTGACTGGGCAATAAACCAACACCCATTACATGCTGTCTTTAAGTACAAACAATTGAAATGAGGTGGGTGGCGGCGTATGCCTTTAATCCCAGCACTCGGGAGGCAGAGCCAGGCAGATCTCTGTGAGTTCAAGGCCAGCCTGGGCTACAGAGTGAGTCCCAGGAAAGGCGCAAAGCTACACAGAGAAACCCTGTCTCGAAAAACCAACCAACCAACCAAACAAAAAAACAAAACAAAACAAAACACACAAAAAAAAACAACAACAAAAAACCAACTGAAATGATAAAAGAAAAAACGATGGAAAATGGTAAACCATGCAGACAGTGCATCATGAAAGGACTTAACACAGCTTTGCCACCATCAGACAAAGTGGACTTTCAAACAAAAGGTATTATTGGAGGTAGAGATAGTTCTTAAAAATAAAAGGTCAGTTGGACACAAAGATACAATATAAGGCTAAATTTATATTCACCTACTAACACAGACTCAAACGATTACTACAAAGTAAAAATATAGCTACTTCTATCATGGGTCAATGAGATTTAATATTCCTGTCAGTAAGTGATAAACAAGCAAATCAAAAACCCACTACGTGTAAGAAACTCTAAAAACAAAATTAGCAGCCTGATAGCAAAACACAGACTCTTCGCAGAGAAATGGAATGTTTATCCCAAACATGTCCATGCTGCGCCCAAAGCAAGCAAGCATGGCTGAACGGAGCAAGTTCTGTTCTCTGAAGACGGTAAAGTCAAACCAGAAACCAGCCACACAACTAAAGAGCTCTGACCACCCAGCAATTAGTAGATATCCTTTAAAAACTTACCATTAAGAAAGAAGCCATAGCGGAGACCGTAAAGTGTTTTGAATTCCTGATAATTCTGTCACACCACACGTGTAAAAAGCATTTTTCAGCCCCACATGCAATGACAATAAAACATCTACCTAAGCACCGTCTTAAGAAAAAGAGACCCAACTTAACCCCCAAGTGGTGGATTGAAGAAATAATAAGGTCAAAGCGGAAATAAGCAGAACAGTAAACATGCCCGTCCTTCACGTTAACTCAAACCAGCGCATCTAGGATGGGAGACGCGCCATTCTGGGGGATTCTACAAGCTGTCACCTGACTTTTATGAAGGGGCCACCTCTCTTACAGAGCCCTGGACACTTCAATGACACTTTTTTTTAAAAGGATTTCCCCCAAATAATTGAGGAAGAAATAGGTTTTAAAATTGGCATGATGTACTTTATTATCTTTTCACGTCTACAAGGACTCTGTCATTTTTTTTTTAATTCTTGATATCAGTAATGTGTGCCTTTTATGCAGTCTTATCAGGTATTTGTCAAACTTTAAATTTTTGTTTATTTAATTAATTAATTTATTTGTTGTTTTTTCGAGACAGGGTTTCTCTGTGTAGCTTTGCACCTTTCCTGGAACTTGCTTTGGAGACCAGGCTGGCCTTGAACTCACAGAGATCTGCCTGCCTCTGCCTCCTGAGTGCTAAAATTTTATTGAAATAACTAATTACAACAGTTTCTGTAGTAAGTAGGAAAGAAAGAAATAAGGGGTTGGGGATTTAGCTCAGTGGTAGAGCGCTTGCCTAGCAAGCGTAAGGCCCTGAGTTCGGTCCTCAGCTCTGGCAAAAAAAAAAAAAAGAAGAAAGAAAGAAATATTTTCTAACACCCAATGAAGTCTGCAAACCCTCAATGTCAAAGCGACAGTGACATCCTGAGAAAAAGACTAATATCTCCCATGAAAATACACGAGAAAAAAAAAAATCAGTTAAGCAAATTCAGTATATATGTTAAAAAAAAAAAAAAAAAAAAAAAAAGGACCATGGTGAAGTCTGCTTTATTCTAATACTTTATAGACGTGAGCATCATGGTATGCATGCCCTCATCTCCTGTGTGTGTGCATGCAAGCAACACACACACACACACACACACACACACACACACACACACAAGCTAATTAATAATTATGGCAAAAAATTAATAGAACTATATAATAATTATCTTAAGAGATAGGGTAAAAATATGTTTGATGAAGTTCAGTATTCAGGTATGATAAATACTGGTAGCAAATTAAAAGACAACTCCCTTCCTTTGATAATGATCACCTATGAACATCCCTAGAAAAATCACGTTAGATGATGACCTACTGAAAGCCTTTGGAGAGTGCAGTACTGAGACAAAGCAGACAACTCAGTCACGGGACAGAATGGAAGAGCACACACAGGTCACCTGGACCGTGACAAAGGCGATGGCCGCGGTGTGGCTCAGGAAGATATCAACACATGATGCTGGATGAATCAGCTACCAGGAGGCTGAGAGGAGCCCTGACCCGTACACCTCGCAGCCTATGCAGAGATTTGTTTCAGAAGGACTGCACACTAAATCTGAAAGAAAAAAAAAAATCCTAGCTGGGCGGTGGTGGTGCACGCCTTTAATCCCAGCACTCAGGAGGCAGAGCCAGGCGGATCTCTGTGAGTTCAAAGCCAGCCTGGTCTACAGAGCCAGTTCCAGGACGGCCAAGGCTACATAGAGAAATATACTGTCTTGAAAAAAACAAAACAAAAAGACAAAAACAAACATACAAAAATCCTCACATCCTGGAGGCAAATGGTCCTTAAAAAGGAAAGTATGGCACATAGGGGCAAAACTGAGAAGCAAAGTTTCATTCAAACTGAGTGTGTCCGTTCACCAAAGATGACGTTAAGAAAATGCATATGAAAAGGTAAGTCACAGAAAGTAACAGACACTCGTGATAAATTTATTTTAAAATATTCATTTCCAAACGTATGGATTCAGATCAAACAAAATACAAAAGACAAATTGAAAACTAGAACCCACACTTTAGAAAAGATAACACCCATTTAGTGGTGTGCTATTATAGTCAAGGAAGTGAATTAAAGTCCAAGCTAGAGCTATGCACACCCAGCAAGAGAAGAGCAGTAGTTTCATCAACTATACGTACACAGATTAATAGCAACAGTATGTTAAGCCCCAAATTCGTAACTACTCAGATGTTCAGCAGCAATAGAACAGATAAAGATACAATTATACAATAAAATATTGCCTAACAATGAGAGTGAATGAGCTATAATTACAGAGTAAAAAATGAATTTCACAAGATGCCAGATATAATCACATCAAACTCAAAGTCACGTAAGACAGACACAGGGGTAGGGAAGTTACCTTTAGGAGACGGTGGTAACATCAGGGAAAGGCACAAGGCAAGGTTCTGAGGAGATGGCAGCGCGCTATGATTTGATGTGGATCACAGTTACATAGGTGTTATTGCTTTGCAATAAATTCAGACTGTTTGAAGAAGATTTGTGCACTTTGTTATAAATCTCTCCATTGCCCTTTCCCACAAAATAAAACCAGAGACAGAGATTAGAAGAGGATAAAAAAGTGAAATAAAATTCATGTAACAGCACTATAAACCAGACAGAACTAACAAACATCCGTAGAACACTCTGAACAAGTATTTTCTCAAGTGTGCACAAGACATTCTCTAGGATACACTAGGCCATAAAAGTGGCTTCAGTAAATTCAAAAGGACTTAAGTCATGCTAAGTGTGGCTTTTTGGTCACACCGGGATGAAATTAAAGACCAGCAACAGAAAGGGATATGAGAAGTTAAGGAATATGCAGAAATGAACCTTCCCAAGCAAGCAAGAGTTTAGCGAGATCACAAGGCATTGGGAAAACACTGAGCTGAGCGAAGAGAGGTGTCTGGGACGTGCGAGCAGAGCTGTCAGGATACTAGGGCTGTAAGGAAGAGGAAGGCATGGCCAAGAGCCTAACTTTCCCTCTTAGGAATGCATGAAGAGAAGGGCAGTGAGTCCCAGAGCAAGCAGAACTGGGGAGTAGCAGACCAAGGAGGAAACATGGCAAGTAAAATCTAAGCTGCTTCTTCAGAAATCCCCAGAACATCAGCAACCCTGCAGTTGTCCTGTCAAGAAAACCAGTGAGGAGGTTCCCAATACTGATGACGTTTTGGTTACGTGCCTCGCTTTTAACGGCTGAACCTCACTATAGCCTTCCAGATACGAGCTCCATGTTGACAGAACATTATGAACAGTTACACAGGGCAAATTAAGATGATCTCGTTGAAATGAGTCTGCTCCCCAAAAGACAGAGGTACCAAAACAAATTCAAGACCAAAGTTCTGAGAGTCAGAACAAACAAGACATGGGATTTTGAACCAGAGCCCTCTCACAGCTAAGGCCCACATGGCTGCTGGACCCAGACTTTTAAGGAGTTAGTAGCCATATTCTTTCAAATTCCTCCTCACTGGAGATGAGGACGGAGTGCTTCAGTGCCCGTTCTAGGAGGGCAGAGGAGACGGCTCAGTTGGAAAGTGCTTGCGGCACGAACGTGAGGACCTTGGTTTGATCCCTGCCACCATTCAAAGTCTGGGAGTGGTGATTCACACTGGAACCTCAGAACTGGGGAAGCAAAGGCAGGAGGATCTCCCAGCTGGCCGCTCAGCCAGACTAGCCAAGTTCATGAGCCCCAGTTCCCATGAAAGACCTTGTGTAAAAACAAAAACAGACCAAGATGGGTCATGCCTAAAATGATTGACACCTGAGGTTGTCCTCTGGCCTCCACATACATGCACACCCCGTGGATACACACACACACACACACAGAAAAACAAAGACGGTGTAGAAAAACAATAAATATAGACACAAGAAAGCAATCTTCACCAAAGTATTAACAATCCTATTTCAAACAAACAAAAAACAACATGTTAGGTTGTTTATTATTATTTTTTTAAATCAAGTAAGATTTATCCCAGGAATGTTAGATTAATTTAATGTTTAAAATTAAACAGTAGCAACTGAATGAAAGCTGGAAAACTATATGGAAACCTAAGTAGCTATTTTTAAAAAAGCATTTGGCAAATTCAACAGCCTTTAATGATAAAAACATGCAGGTATCTAGGGAAAAAAGTCTTCTTCAATCCGATAAAGGGGATTTCTGGAAACCATCATTTCATGGAGCAAACTTCCCTTTACAATTAGGAGCACAGGGCTGGAGCAATGCTCAGTGGCTGAGAGCGTTTGTTTGCTGCTCCTCCAGAGTCTCTAGCGTCCAGACTAAGCTGCTCACAACTCCAGGGGATCTGATGCCCTCCTCTGGCCTCCACGGGTGCCACGCACTCATGCGTGCATGATGGGGCACAAACACACAAACACGCAAACCGGCACACACATCTTTAAAATCAGGAATAAGATAAAGATGTCTGCATTTACCACTCCTGTGTGTGTGCATTTGCACCCGTGTGTAAGTCCTCACAGAGCTAAAGGACAGCCCTGGCAGTCACTCCTTACGGGGCTTTGGTGGGCTTGGCTTTGTTTTTGAGACAAGGTCTCTCACTGGCCTGTGGCCCGTGGCTCGCCAAGTAGTTGAGCCTGGCTGGCCAGGGAAGCCCAGGGACTGTCTCTGCCCCTGTTGGGACTATCGGTTACTATTTCCTTTCCGGTCACATGGCTTTCTTGCCCATGCGCCTTGGCCACAACATACAACACGATACTGAAGGAAGTGGCAAGAGGGCCGGGAAGAGAACTCTGCTGGGCAAGTGCTGTCTTGAGAGATTGAAGACCTGAGTTTTCATGGCACTCTCTTGGAATCCCAACAGTGGGAGGCTCCGGGAAATGCAATTAAACATCCATACACAACTGAATGAAACTGGATTCCCCAACCCCTCATAGGCCATGTAAATAACCCACACGGATCAGCTGTCTATACAGAAGGCTGTATGACTCATGAGGACTACAGTGGCGGAACCTTTATGCAATGATGCTAGTCATAGATGCGGCACCAACAGAACAAGAAGAGCAGAAGGTGAGCTGGGAAGAGACAAGCTGCATTTCCATCAAAGTAGCAAGAGAACGAAAACACACCTTGCAAAACGAGAAAAACCTCTGCAAAAAACAAAAAAACGAAACAAAAAACAAAAAACCTGAAAAGGGACTTGTACCAAGACAGAAATTTGAGTGTGTTGGTACACACTATAATTCCAGCACCCAGAAAAACCGAGGCAGAAGGATTGCAAAGTTAGAGGCCAGCCTATTCTACACAACACACTGTAGGCCAGCCTGGGCTTTATCGTGAGACCCTGACACACTCTCTTTCTTACACACACACACACACACACACACACACACGCGCGCGCGCGCACACATTTTTATAATTCAATAGTAAGAAGGCAACTACTCTATATATCAAGAAGAGTTTGCAATCCTTCACAATGTTAAGTATAATTACTACGCAACCTGGGGAGTACAGTTCGACACGTCCCCACCAATGTTCGGATGCAGGTTTTCACAGCAGCCAAAGTGTAGAAACAACTGAGGTGCACCTCAGTGGAGTAGCAGTAAGCAGACAGTGGGACCTCTGCACCAGAACACTGCCTGGAAGTAAGAAGGAAGGAAACACACTGTGGCCTAGGGACAGACCTGATGCGACTGTGTTAAGTGAAAGAAACGAGTCAAAAGAGAGCAAACCTCGCGCTCCTTCACTGAAATGCCCAGAATAAGCAAACCTACAGAGCAGGGGGAAATGACAGTGACTGTTCACAGGCACAGGGGCGTCTCCTGGGACGACGACCATACTCTACTCTACTCAAGCCTCTAGCCCGGGTGGTGGTGCACACCTGTAATCCCAGCACTCAGGAGGCAGGGTCAGGTGGATCTCTGCAAGTTCGAGGCCAGCCTGGTCTACAGAGTGAGTTCCAAAACAATCAGGACTGTTACATAGTGAAACCCTACCATAGAAAACCAAAAACCAAAGCCTCTAATAATTATTTTTATGGGAGAGGTATGATGCCTTTATAAGTTCCACTTGAATCTAAGCTGGAAATGATTTTTTTTAGGACGCTGGGAGCAAAGAGGGGCTGAGAAAGGAGGAAGGGCCCGCTGTCTTCCACATCTGTTGTCCACATCTGTCGTCCGCATTGTGCTATGGCCTCTCAGCCATGATGATTTCCGGTTGTGACTTACCAAGTCTATAGACTCCAGTTCCGGCTCAGCTGTCTGAACTGCAGGTGCCTCGGTTTCTTCTTTCTTTTTGCAAGGCATTTGCTTGGAAGGAAGTAAATTATACCACAGCATGAAAATCTCGTTGGAAAATGGTAAATCTGCCAGGCTGATCTGAGTCCCAGCCTATGGGGAAAGGAAGAAATATACAGAGAGAAATGAAAAGTTTAAGTGAGTGTATGTTCTCCCTGGTAAGACAAAGATGACCGGATGAGCTTGTCTTAAAGTAGAACCAACACACTATTGGTGACATAAAGCACTGACGGTGCATTTGTGTGTGTGTGCGCGCCATGCGCGTGAGTACACTCCTGTGCTTGGTGCTTGTATGCCCATGTGTGTGCATGTACTTTCATGTGTATAGATATGTATACACAGGGGTCAGAGGATGACTTTGAGATAGCTTCCTCAATTTCTTTTCCACTTTGTATTTATTTGTTTATTTATTTGTGATAGGGTTTCTCGCTGAATCTGGAGTCAAGGCCCTAGGATCCGCCCGCCTCTACCCCTCCAGTGCTGGGGTTAAGGCATGCACCACAGAGTCCTGCTTTTACATTGCTGTGTGATCTGAACCCAGATCCTCATGCTCCTATAACAGGTACTTAACCCATGGGGCCATCTTCCCTGCTCAGGACTGGCGGGTTTTTAAATATCTGGGCATATTGATACCTTCAGCTGTGGCTCAGTAAGAAATAATGCCCAATGGAGCTGCCAATCCTGGGATTATTTTGTAACATTGAATTTTCCCAACTAATTTCCCCAATGACTAAACATGCAACTTTTTCTAAACATGGAATTATATTTAAATGAAATAAAAAAAACAAATAAATGGTTAACTAGAAACCAAAGGACTTCTTTTAGTATGTCAGAAGAGTGCCTTGATTATGACAATACATTGTAATTCAGAAAGTAGTTTAAAGACTGGGACTCTGTCTTGCTCTTAAACGAGAGTGTAGCAAGTTTTGTTGTTGTTGTTGTTGTTTGTTTGGCTCTGTGGGTCACTAGAAAGCCAAAAAAAAGGAAAGACAAAAGCAACTTCAGGCCAGGCGGTGGTGGCTCACACCTGTAATCCCAGCACTCGGGAGGCAGAGCCAGGCGGATCTCTGTGAGTTCGAGGACAGCCTAGTCTACAAAGCGAGTTCCAGGATAGCCTCCAAAGCTACAGAGAAACCCTGTCTCAAAAAAACAAAAAAAAGCAACTTCAGATCCCACCTAGCCACAGCCAGATTCTAATCCCAACTCCACTGCTTCTGAAAGGCTGCCAATGGACATAATCAGAGATCTTACTGGAGCCTTTGGCACATGGTAACAGTCTCTACTGTGCCAACACCTGTCCATGCCCAACAACCAACATATTCAGTGATCCTACTGGAGCCTTTGGCACATGGTAACACGGTCTCTATGGCGCCGACCCCTGTCTGATGCCCAACAACCATCATATTCAGTGATCCTACTGGAGCCTTTGGCACGTGGTAACACGGTCTCTATGGCGCCGACCCCTGTCTGATGCCCAACAACCATCATATTCAGTGATCTTACTGGAGCCTTTGGCACGTGGTAACACGGTCTCTATGGCGCCGACCCCTGTCTGATGCCCAACAACCATCATATTCAGTGATCCTACTGGAGCCTTTGGCACATGGTAACACGGTCTCTATGGCGCCGACCCCTGTCTGATGCCCAACAACCATCATATTCAGTGATCCTACTGGAGCCTTTGGCACATGGTAACATGGTCTCTATGGCGCCGACCCCTGTCTGATGCCCAACAACCATCATATTCAGTGATCCTACTGGAGCCTTTGGCACGTGGTAACACGGTCTCTATGGCGCCGACCCCTGTCTGATGCCCAACAACCATCATATTCAGTGATCCTACTGGAGCCTTTGGCACATGGTAACATGGTCTCTATGGCGCCGACCCCTGTCTGATGCCTAACAACCACCTCTCAGTTGGTGTCATTCTAATTTTATTATGAGACAGTATCTTTTTTTTTCCCCAAATGAAGGAAAAAGAGGAAAACTATATTCCTTTTTCCTGTGGTCATCATTAACTATGTGTTCATCCCCGACCATACAGAACAGCTGTTTTTGATCACGGGGGCTCCCATCTGGATGACTGTAGTTGAGCAGGTGTCTACAGGGAGACGGCGGCCTATGTGGGCATGACAGCATCCTAAACACAGTTAGTTCAGTATGAAACCTTTCTATCACTTATCACATTTAATCACACTGTTCCAAACGGTAATAATTCTATCCAGATGATCTAATACCATGGAAAGGCAAATGGGTTTAATTTCAATTTGAATCTGTGAATTTGGGTGGGATGCCTTTTGACATCCAGCTCCATTATCTACTATGAGCATAACCCACTTCAGACAGTTGTTTATCCCAAAATGGGTGACCAAATTTCCCATCATCAAACTTCCCTGATATTGTTCCGGTTTAAAGGAGCTCACTATAGAAAGCGCTCCACACACCACGTTTGGCACTGGGAACTGCAAGCATGCGCCACAGAGATAGTGGGAGCAAAGGCAAAAGTTCTTCCATACTTGAAGAGTAGCACTGGAAAGTCAAGCTTTACAGGCGTTAAAATTTATAAGCAGATTTAAAAAATCTGGAATGGGAGGAAAAACATTCTAGAAAAAAAGAAAAATCCAGGGCCGGTGAGATGGTTCAGCGGGCAAAGGTGCTTGCCACCAAGCTAAGTGACTTGTGTTTATCCTTAGAACACGGCGACAGAAGAGAACGAATTCCCAAGTTACCTTTCACCTTCACATGCGTGCCTTGGCACATGAACACACCCACCCCCAAACAAACAAACAAACAAACGTTTTTGTTGTTTGCTTGTTTTAAGCAGTAGCTGTTGGCAAAGCAGAAGCAGAAAACAGCTTTGCAGAACAGGATCACAGTGTTCCTTGAGAGCGATTGCGAAGGCACCTACCAGGCATTCTTCTCCACGGTGTTTACTGACAGAGCAAAGGTCGACTCTGAGGGTCTTCTGTTGCAGGGCTGCCTGAGAAATGACCACCCGGAACACATCATTGTAGAGCACAGATTCCGTGGGTGGATGGGCTTTTGTTCGAAACAGACAGCTCACATCTGCCGAGGAGGGAAGCACAGCGACCCTAAAATACCTGCGAAGAGCAAGAGCAGAATGAAATCTCACGGGTACGTCCATTACAGTGGATCCGCAGCCATCCCGCGCAATTAGCTGCAAAAGAGAGGAAACGAGGAAACATGGGCAGCATTATGCGTGCAGCTGCAGACATTCTCTTCTTAAGCCACCCGTGCCCACTGGGCCCCTCAACATGAAAAATGCAGCCTGCCGACACCACGAGACTGCAGCAAAGGCGAGGTGAGGAGGAAGAGTCTGCATGGCCAACCTCCCCACTTAAGTAAGTGGATTTCGAGCCGGGGAAGTGGGGGAGACGCTAATGTGGACACTGGTAGTTTTCTCTCCAAGAACATCCTGAGCATCAAATAACAAACTGTTGACGACCAAGCCAACGAGCGGAATATATTCCCCTACCAGAGACAAAGGAAGGCTAAGGAGCATATTGTTAACAAGATGGAAAACAGATGAAGTGCCACTTCCAAAAGATCATTGTCTAGCGTCCCCGCCGGCACAGACGAGACAAACTCGCAGAAGGATCTCACGCTGTGTTAAGTGCAAAGGCAAGTGTGAGACGGCAGTGACTCCCAGTGCTCCCCAGGGGTTCATCTGACAGCCTGAGGTGTTTTCCTAATTCAGAAAGAAATCCACTGAATCTCCCCACTTCCCATTTTCATTCTTGTCTAATTGATATTCTAAAATATTTTTTTTCTAGCTAGGGAAATCTGTAAATTCAAACCCATAACTAAAAATTTCACGTTAGTTTTTTATTTTATAACAACATTGATTACAAAGATTCAGCACATAAAACTCCAGTGGGCTGCAAGCTCAGGAGAAGGGAGTTTATGTTCCTTCTGCTTCATGTCAGCGAGAGAAACGGAAAGAAGGGATGTCTGTTCCTTCAGCCTTCAGCTCTTCTACACCCATGATCTGTTCGGCTCATCTCAAGATGTTTCCACATCAACTGGCTGAGTTGATGAGGCTCAGAAGTGAAGGCAGGGCTGGAGAGATGCCTCAGTGACTGAGATCACTGGCTGCTTTCCAGAGGACCTTGGTTCAGTTCCTAACAACCACATGGTGGCTCACACCACCTGTGACTCAGCTCCAGGGATCCAACGCCCTCTTCTGGTCTCTGTGTGTACCAGATATGCATGTGGTTGGTATATATATGTATACATATATATACCATGAAGTTAAATTAAAAGAAAGGAAGAGAGAGAGGAAGGAAGGAAGAAAGAAAGATAGAAAGACTAAAGCTAAACAAAGAACAGAATCCTCCAAGTCTTGGAACTATGGAACATTTCTGAGTACTATGTACAGCTGATACTTTTGGCGGCGTCATTATTCAGGCTTATATGTGACTTTAAGAAAATGCTGCTACGGGTTGGGGATTTAGCTCAGTGGTAGAGTGCTTGCCTAGCAAGCACAAGGCCCTGGGTTCGATCCTCAGAAAGAAGAAAATGCTGCTACATCTCAGCAAAGTTCAGACCAAGTAGACAAGCAATGGCGTGCTGCTGGGGAGTGGCAGTACACACTACACCACCAGCTGGCTCCTGAGTTACCCTGGGGTCACCACGCTTGAGAGGCCCTAGGACCTCCTGTGAGGTGAGGATAACTGGCTGGTGTGGCTGAGGTAGAGCACTTGGATGTAGAAAAGGGCATCGCGGCTGGAGAGCCGGCTTGGTGGTTCAAAGTATTTGCTGCTCTTCTAGAGGATCCAGGTTAGGGTCCCATCACCCACTGGCTGCTTACGACCATCAGTTCTGGAGGATCTGATGCCCCCTTCTGGCCTCCATGGGCAGCACAGACTGCACCTGGTGTGCAAATGTTCATGCAGGCAAAACATCCATACACACAAAATAAGGTTTAAATAAAAATAAAGAGAAAGACGGGACGTGGGCAGGAGAGATGGCTCCACGTTAAGAGCATTTACTGCTACTCTTGCAGAGGCCCTGGGTTTGGTTCCCAGCACTCACAAAGTGGCTCCCAACCATGTGTAACTCCCGTTCCAGGGGATCTGACGCCCTCTTCTGGCCTCCTTGGACACAAGGAATACACACGGTGTGTAGACATATATGCAGGTAAACACTCATACACATAAACTAAAAAGAATTTTTAAAAAAGGGGACATGGGCGTGGGCACACTACAGCTGGTTCCCACTGTTCAGACCCACAGTCTTATTAACTCTGACCTGGTTTATTAAGTGCCACTGATAACAGTCACTGTTATCACACAGACCGGAAATGAACCTGCCTTCCCTTCCCCAAATGCTGCTGTGTTGTTGCAGCTGGGCCCACCTCGTGCCCGCTCACTGTCTCTTGTTGACCATGGGGTCCCCATTCTCTACTTCAGGAAGTCCTCGGAGCCCACCTCCTCCTGGGTCCTAGGATGCACTGATTACCGTCCGTTGATCCTTAACCACCCTCCACTTTTCTGTTAGCACAAAGAATCTCCATCCAGCCCCGCCCCTGCACGCCCCTCCCCCTTTGGCTATGAGGATGTGAACTGGTCACTGGACGTGACCATGGAGAGGTGAAAGCATGCTCGTTCATGGAGCCTATTTCTGCAGCAATGCGTAATGTAGTCACTACATATTCAAGTGTAATAACAGAAAAAAAATTTCTCCAAACTAATAGTAGTAACTAGTATGCAATAATAAAAATTGAAATCATATTTCCAGCAATCAGGCCCCAGCACAGCCTCTGGTCAAGGAAAAGAACCATGGAGTCTTAATTGCTAACCTTAACAAGAACCATCGGAATAAAGACCTAATCTTTTTCCTCTCTCATACTCTCTTCTTCTTTCCCTACGGTTGCTTCGGACACAACCAGCCTGGCTATTTCTCCCCTTAGCTTCATTTTTAACAAAAGATCTATTTTGTTTTTAACTACGTGTATCTGTGTGTGTCCACGTGCAGGTCTCTGCAGAGGCCAGAAGAGGGCAGTCGTGCCCTGGAACTGTAGTAAAGGGTGGTGGGGCACTGTCCAATGTGGGTGCTAGGGAAGCAAATCTGGGTCTCCTGGACGAGCAGCAAGAACTTTTACCCACTAAACCATGTCTTGAGCTGCCCCACCCCCACCTCCGCCATGCCTTCATGTTGATAACTGTTGGATCATAGGCAGAATGATGGTTGAGAGAAAATGTTAAGGTCCTCTGTTTGTTTGTTTTTATTTTCTTACAGACTCTACTTACACTTTTGAAGAATGAGGTATCAAGAAGGCATGGAGATTTCGGAGTTGTACGACGATCACCATGAAGCTGGCACTTTTGGTCTCATATCTGTCAAAGGAGACAATGGATCAAAGAGAGTAACCTTGGCCGCTGGCCCCACCCCTACCCTCACTGGCTTACCTGAGTCCTATCTGCACCTGGGTGGTCTCCACAATGGTGACATCCTCTTCATTATAGGGAGTGTCCTCCATTTCACCAGGCCTAGGCCAGGAGCAGGTGGACAGTCGGTTAAGAGGAATATCCATTGCTACGGTTACTCTTTGCCTTCTCTCATGTCAAAGGGAACCCGAATGAACAGCCTTTCCATCCACTGCTGTGGATCGGACCCCCGTGGAAGCTACTGATTTGGGCTTCTTCAACTCCATCGAGAGTCTGACTCGAGCTTAGGGAACAGACTTTGTGACATCTGGCTTTCCTAAGCCCCATGAGGCTATCTCACTGTATCAGGGGCTTTCAGACACCTAAGCAAGGTATTCATGTGTCAAACAAGCATTAGCCAATCACCAAAATTCCCAGGAAAATCAGTGTCTGAAATCTCAGGTCAGCTGCCTCTGAGTACACCAATCTGCTTGTCATTTCCTTAACTGGCAAGAGGTTTCCGGTAGAGGACCACACTTTACAGTGTGCACCAGCCTGGCTGACGGGCATGCAGGGGATCCCCACCCTACAGTGTGCACCAGCCTGGCTGACGGGCATGCAGGGGATCCCCACCCTACAGTGTGCACCAGCCTGGCTGACGGGCATGCAGGGGACCCCACCTTACAGTGCAGACTGAACATGCCCCTGCGGGTTCCTTACTGTTTCATGGAAGCTTCGTAGACCCCACTGTCTCCAGCCACAGACTCATCAGAGGCAGCGGCTGACACACAGGCAGTTTTGTCTCCACGCAGATGGATCCCTCTTCTTTTGGGTAAGGACTTTTCCACATCTAAGGAAGAGAAAGTGATAGCATCATTCGTTTCTTATTGGGACAAGTGTAAAATACTCACACCACAGAAGCCCGAAGTACAATTTCCTTCTTAAAGTCGAGAACATTACTCCCTATCTTAACAAACGGGATGAAATAAGATGCTGGGGTTCACAGGGTCTGGGATTGGGTTACTTGGGAAAAACTGTCTTTGCTTTTGCCTACATTTATATAACTGCACCATGTGCATGCAGTACCCACAGAGGCCAGAAGATGGCGTTGGATCCCTAGTCTGGAGTTACTGGCAGCTGTGAATCACCGTGTGGGTCCAGGGAACTGAACTCAATTTCTCTGCAAAAGCACCAAGTGCTCTTAGCCACTGAGCCAGCTCTCAACACCGTCTCCCCGCCCGCCCCCCCAATAAAAAAAACAATAAAAAATTACATGTGTGTTTGTGTGCACACACGTGCATGCGTGCATGTGTGTGTGTGTGTGTGTGTGTGTGTGTGTGTGTATGTATGGTGGAAACATGTGGAGGTCAGAGGACAACTTGAAGGAGTCAGCTCTCCTTGCATCCTGTGGGATGGAATTCAGGTTGTCAGTCTTGGGTGCAAAAACCTTAATCCACTGACCCATCTCACAGGTCCTTGCCCTAAGACACTTTAAGGCAAGGGACCCACAATTTCCCATTATCCCCAGCTTCTCTGTTTCAGGCTTTCATGAACAACTACAGGCCTTGGCTAAGCCACCATGTGCCCCTGGGGAACTTCAGCAACTCCACAGAGGAGACTTCGCCCCTGTCTCCTTCCCCTGCGCCCCTCTTCTAACAGAATCTAAAGAGAAAACATCTTTGATTTCCATGAATTGTCACCAGCTAAAGCCACTAAAAAACAACCACCACAAAAAACTTTGTGTGTGTTACTGCATCTTTAGCGGCAGCTACCCCTTAACTTTTATCTCTAACTCATATTCATACACCAGCATCCTGCAGGGAGCGAGGAGCATGCATTGAAAGTTGCGCTCTGTACTGTAATAAGCTGTAGGCCCGTGGAGCGCTTTCATCCTCCAGTGAGTGAGCCCGAGGAGCGGCATTGGTATGCATGCGGCCCCCCTCTGAGCCAGGACTTTACATCCTGTTAAGATGTTTAAGTTTTAAGGCTTCAGATTACAGGATTGATTGCGGCATTTTCTTTCATTTCTGACAGTGGGCATGCTTTTGCCTTGAGGATGAAGTGCCTTCTCTGTGCCCGCCCCCCTTTGTGAGGGGTGAGGGTGATGACATGATTTATTGATTACCCCCAGGAATAACTACAGCAGTCTGAAAACTGACTTTGACAAAGACAGAGGCTGACTGTGGGAAGACTTCATAGTTATTCCACCTTGGTTTCTGTCATCCAGCAGGGATTGGTGCCGGGAGCAAACGGCCTAGAGATTGGCCCGCCTTCACCTGTGGAAGGCCCTAGGATGTTAAGACAGGAACAATGGCCTTCCACGTGCCCCCTCCCTTAAAGGTGGGAAGCTGTTCCTGGGGCCCGAACAGTTAGTCTTGACGGTTAAGACACACTTCCGCTGAAAGTGAGCTGCAAACGAAGCCTTGTGTGCATTTTCCCAAGTGACTGTCTTGAGGTACTGGAGATGGTTCGAACCCAGGGCTTCAGATGTCCTAGCCAAGCACTCTGCCACTGAGCCACAGCCAGGCCTACGGTGCCCTTTTAACAACAGTGGTGTGTAACACTTAAGAGGTTAAAAAAAAAATGGTCTCATGGGCACTTTCTCCAGGCACCTGTCTCCAGCCGCAAAGTCATCAACAAGGCCTCTAGCAAACTCAAACATTAGGAACTTGGCAGCCACTGTGTAACCGGGGGCCCAGGATCACTAGGTGACAGCCTTTATGCTGAAGGCTTTGGGACTCTGCTGCTTTGTGAGCATCTACCCTGATGGGCTGGGTTCACCACTTGATGAGATGTTGAGAAATGCTCACTAGAGGATATTCCAAACACGTAACGGGCAGACTCAGTTATAGATGCTCAGGAAGTCTCATGCCCCGAAAGGCACAAGAATGGCACAACCACAAAGGTGCTCTGCTTTCTCTCCCTGCCTCAACCGGAGTGTGGTGTGAAGAGAGTGGGCATGCCGGTGTTTATGTTTATCCTCCTCAGGACAGAGGATAACAATGACCACAAACTGCATGCGCGGGCACTCTTGGATGGCGTTCTCTGAGGGTGACTATGCAGATGAGGAATGGGTCTAAAAGGCAGGATAGCCTGCTCACCAAAACAGCCAAAGAGGCTAGAGAAGAGAGTGCAGACGTGATGCTCCGTTGTACTTCTTCTCACAGGCCACTGTGAGGCCCACAGCGGCTCTCTGTTGTGGGGAGCCATTATGGACACATCTCCCATGTGCTTAATGGTGTGTGGGAGAGGAAAGTGGGTGGGGGAGAGGGGGGCAGTTTTCTAATAGAATGGCCTGTAATGTTGGCACATCCCTGAAAGAGGGCATACAAACCGTAGGAAGGTCTCATCCACTCCACGTCTGTCTGGTCGCTAATGAGAACACAGCACTTCACTATTCAGCATCAGACACTCCTAAATCAAGTTGGATTCATCTACATCTTTAAAGATCTCAATGGACCAATCAACTAATACTTAGAATTCCTACGCCTGTATATACAAATAAAAAACACTCCGTAAGACAGCAAGGCCAGAGTTCTACAAGGGCTGTCCTTTCTGCATGCTGGGACGCACTGACACATGCTGACTGAACAGAGACTTCGCTCTGCACCTTGCTTTAAGCTAGCGGGAGAGTGGACTATCCTCGGAACACAGGATGCACTGTACAGCAAGGGTACCATCTGCTCTTTACACCTATGGCATTCACTGATGGCTTCCACAGGGCAGAGGAAAACAACGTTTTAATGAAAGCACGCTCAGGCCAGAGTTTCGGCATCTGTCAGGAAGGAACCACTTGGCCCATCTCTTCCCGGACCTGCAGCTGGGAGAGTGACCAGCAGATGGCAGAGTAACTCCGGACACTGGTCCACAGCCACCAAGTAACTGGGGCAGAAGGGGAGTCTGGGCACAAACCAGAACCGGTATTTATATAGAACTCCCCAAGGCAGCTAACCACTGAACCTTTGCGCGCTCATTAGCCAACATGCTAACGGACTTTGTTTTCATCTGTTTCAGGGCCATTTGAAAAAGAAAGTCTTTGTCTCTTTGCTACTTCTGAACCAGAGTCCAGGCGGAAGTGTGGACTTCTGATAAAATACATCCTAGGCATCTACCACCCACGGAGGACCCCTGGACTACAGAACAGGTGGTGTCTTCCTCGGTAACCCTCCACCTTACTCTTGGGGACAGAGCTGGAGCTGGAGCTGAGCAGATCGGGTTCTGCTGTCTGGCCAGGAAGCTCTGGCTCTCCTCCCAGCTCTGCCTCCCTAGCACTGGGACTACAGGTGGGAGCTGCCATAGCCCCTCGTGATGGGACTCTGACGTCAGCATCTCCTCAGCCCGTTTCTATTTTTTGGTACCAGGGTACTGAACCCAGGATCTGCACACACGAGACAAGCAAGCTGTCTACCAATGAGCTATAAATATGTCCCCCCTGTCTGCAATGGCAACTTTTATTTGACAGAGACAAAGTCTAGGTGTAGAATAAATGCTCTTTAAATGGACAGCCTGGAGAATGAGAAGGGAACCATACCCTTTCTTTCCATGTGGAAAGAGTGACCTAATCCCTCCTAAAAATGGCTGGGATTGGGGGTGGGGGGGTGGGTGGGAAAGATCTGTACTTACCTGTTGTCCCTTCATACAGCAGCTCTCCCGTGCACTCATCAAGGACCTTATCCTCTAAGAGAGACTGGGACACTCCTGAATCGGAATCCAGCAAGACCTGATTCTCCCCAAGGCCAATGTCAGCAAAGTGGCTACTTAATCCACAGTCCTCAAAGTCCACAGTGAATTGGTGCGGAGAGGTGTCATGAGAAGACACCGGAAATGTGCTGTCCAAGACCAGAGGAGAGCCGGGAGGGGACAAGGATGAAAGAGAGGACCTGGAGGAAAGGGACGTCACTGACTTGGAGGCCTCGGTCAGTGGGGGAGTGTGGCTGGTGGCGGCGACTGCCACCCCACAGGGTCCACTCTGCCCAGGCTGGCTGGGAGACTTGGCCACCTCATTCTCGTGGATGGTGGTGATGGGTCCAGAAGGAATGTAGCCGCCCTTCTCTTGAAGAAGGAAGTCCAGTTTATACTGATAATCTGCGTCCATCTGCTCGCCGTGGCTGCAGTAGTAGAGGTCACTGGAACTGAGCGAGTTGAGGGACCCTCTGCTGGAGGTGTTCAGAGAGCCCCGACTGGATGTCAGCGACCCCAGACTGCTCCCAGATGACATGGACAGGGTGCTGGAGGAGAGGCTGGGAGAAGAACAGTCCACTGTAAAACCTGACTGTACAGGAAGTACAGTCACAGTGTACACAGGCTCCTTCAGACAGGAAGGGAGTGGTAACAGTGATGCCCAAGTTAAATCCACAGCCCAGGCAGAGGAGCTCGCTGTTGGAACAACCATTTCCCTACTCACTCATTGATATTAGCAACCCTGCTCTCTCCTCAGACACCTCAGAAATTCTGGTCTTTTTTATTTATTTTTGAAAGGATTTATTTATTTATTATGTACACTGCCTACATGGATGTCTGGGTGAGGGCGCCAGATCCCCTGGAACTGGAGTTACAGACAGTTGTGAGCTGCCATGTGGGTGCTGGGAATTAAACCCGGGTCCTTAACCTTAACCTCTCCTCTGAGGCATCTCTCCAGCTCCCAATTCTGATCTTTTTAAACAATACACAATACACGGCCAGGAGGGTGGTGCACACCTTTAATCCCAGCACTTTAGAGGCAGAGACAGAAGGGTCTCTGTGAGTCTGGTCTACATAGCCTGCTCCAGAATAGCAAGGGCTCCACAGAGAGACCCTATCTCCAAAATAAATAAATAAATGAGTAAGTAAATAACCATTAAAGGCGGGTAAAGTGGTGCACACCTTTAATCCCAACACTCAGGATGCAGAAACAGGTGGGTCTCTGTGAGTTCAAGTCTAGTCTGGTCTACAGAGTGAGTTCCGGGACAGTGTGAGCTACACAGTGAGATCATTGTCTTCACCCCCAGAAATACATCTTTTGCAAAAGTTTAAGTCAAATCAAATGCATATTTGTAAGTCAACATGCAGAGCATCCACAGCAAATTCATACTTAAGATACTGGGAAAGACTGATGTGTCCCTGTAGCTACGGTGGTAAAGAAGAAAAGCTCTTATAAAGACGTCAGGCAACGGACCCGTGAGCTCACTCATGTAACGTGACTATTCTAATCAGTGTAAGAAAACCAGCAGCAGCTATTTCACGGCAGATCTCTTTATCTCCCTTGGTTAAAGGCGGGATGGTGGCAGAAATATGCCACTTCCCTAAGTTTTCAGTGGCAGATAAAGCTATTTCCAAAATGCATTTTAAACTTAAATATGAAGTTTATAGGGGGGGATTTTGTTTGTTTGTTTGTTTTTGTTTTTTTCAAGACAGGGTTTCTCTGTAGCTTTGGAGGCTGTCCTGGACTAGCTCTGTAGACCAGGCTGGCCTCGAACTCACAGAGATCCACCTGCCTCTGCCTCCCAAGTGCTGGGATTACAGGTGCGCCCCCCCCCCCCCCCCCCCGCCCCCGCCCGGTGGGAAATTTGTTTTTAGATTTGGTAATTTAAACATCAATTGAGCGGGCGTAACTTAATTGTTTACTTTTAAGCAGCTAAAACCAACCAGTGAGGACCCAGGTCCTGCCTGGATGCTGTGACAGACATTTCAGACATTTCCCTTTAAGGACCTGGGAAGCTTACCTTTTCAGTTGTGAATACAAATAAGTAGTTAATTTAGTAGTTTCTTCAAGTTTCTGTACTAGCTCTTTCCTTTTCTCTTCTAATTTCAATCTAGAAAAAAAAAAACCCAAAAAACAAAGAAATTAATTTTTCAAATGATAATGTAGAAGCCAAAACTAAACAACAGAAAAACTCAGTATCCCAGAATCAAGTGTAAGAGGGGGACGTCTGGATGAACTTGATAAAGGGAAAACAGACGAGGGCCAAAGCTTTATAGACGTATATCCAGTGCCAAAGCCAGGAAAAGTAAAATGTGGACGGTGTGAACTTTTCTCAAGTTGGTGACTGATTTGGCCCCGGTCACAGACAGAAGAGCAGCAACGTGGAGAACAGCAAATGCCTAAACAAAGCCCGAGGATCTTACAGGACTGCAGTTTGGCTCTCCTTTGGAAAACATTAGGTGGCAATAATAAGTCAGTGTAAAAGGCCACCTGAAGTGCTGAATTTAGCAAGCGCTGCTTAAAATAGCACTTAAGGATGAAAACCCCAATGCTGATTTCCTGGGAGGTTTAGCAGTTGAGGAATATCGGCTCACGATACTGTGTGAGCTAACCTGCCCTTACACTTTCAACAAGTCCAAGAACGTCTCAGCCTTCCTAGCCCCATCCTGCCTCGCCACCTGGAGCAGATTATCATAGTTACAGTACTGGAGAATTTTATCTCGAAACAGCAAATTCGTTTCAAAATAGGTCACACATGCAAGGATAAGCTTAGTGCCTACACAAATCGCATCAGCCGAGGGGCCTGATACGTCACCTGAGGAAGGCAGTGCCTGGCGCCTGGTCTGGGATTTGCTGTTTGTGAGCCCAGTATCCTTTGGCCAGCCACCAGCTAGAGGGGCTCACCTTTCTCGTCTGTGAATAGTGATTACAATCCTTCTGTGTCTACCTGATAAGGCAGTTAGAGGGATCAAACGGAGTAAGGCATGGGAAAGTGCTCTACAGACCACAGAACAATCACATCTGTTCACAGCCCTGCAAGGTGGTGATATACACAATTAGCCACATTGCTTTGGAGAAAAAGAAAATCTCCCCAATTTCCAACCCTTTGAAATTTTATGCATGTCTGGGGAAGTGAGGAGATGTACTCATTTTATTTATAGGTACCTATCCCTTTGATGTGCCAACCACAGTTTCCCTTATTTGTTACAATTAAAAAGTAGTTCTTGCCATTTCCTGGAATACTGGCATGATCAATTCTTTCATAACTATTATAACTCCATTTTTAAGAAGCGCAGTCTACTTTTTGAAATCTCTCTAACAAATCACTCACTCAGGAAGAAAAATTAACATAAAGAATCGGAAGGCACAAAGGTCTGGAGATAGTCCCAAACCCTGCCAAAGCACGTGTCTCTGGCAACAGGAGAAATACTTGAGAGATTAGTAATATTTTAAAACTAAGGATCACTTTTATTAATACAAAGGCATTTCCTCTTGTCCTAAGGGGCTCTAATACGACATGTCATGTAGGATGGTGTCCTCTGTTCTCAAGGCCAAGATGATGCTCTGGGGCTGCTGTGCCAGCTCCTGCTGGATGGCTCTCAACTGCTGGTGCTCAGCGTTTGTGCTCATGTGTACTCTTGTGTGTGTGCATGCGTGTGTGAGTGTGTGAGTGTGTGTGTGTGTGTGTGTGTGTGTGTGTGTGTGTGTGTGAATATCAAAGGCTGATGTGGATGTCTGGTATCTTTTAGAGATCATTTCCTACCTTATTTATTTCTTGTATGTGTATGGCTGTTTTGCCCTTGTGTATGTCATACATACATGCATCGCCTGTAGGGGTCCGAAGAGGTTGTCAGATCCCCCGGGACTGGAGTCACAGCCAGCTGTGAGGCAACGTGTGGGTGCTAGGAACTGGACCTGTGTCCCCTACAAGAACAGCCAGTGGTCTTAACCACTGAGCCGTCTCTCCAGCCCCTACCTTATCTTTTGAGACACCAGAGTCGCTGAACCTGGCACTTATGGATTGGCTAGCCTGTCTGCTCAGCTAGTCCCCAGGAGCCAGGCATCTTTGCACCAGGAATACAGACACTTGCAGCCATGCTTGGCTTTCTGATTCTTTAAATGCAGGTCTAGGGATCCAAAGTCAGCAGACACTTTACTGACTTAGCCATCTCCAAAGCCCCCACTTTGCTGTTCTTCATATGTTCTCCCAAACGACACTAAGGTCTTAGAAGGCGGGCACTGGCTCTCCCTCTCTCCAAACTTCTTGTTGGTGTCACTAGAAGGGTGATAAAGGAACTGTGAAAAGCCACAGAAATCTCGTAGCGAGGCAGCAGCTCTTGCCCATAATGTAATCATCAAGCCTTGCCAGTTGAGAGCAGCTCCAGGTGACAAGGTCCTCCACACCCAGGGAATTATGAACCTGGTCCTCTTCCTGAGCTTGGCTCTCTAAGCCCCTCCCCAGTCCTGCCCTTCTAGCTTCCTCAGCGAGATAGGGGCTCATAAAGAGCCCCCTGTATCCAACCTGTTTCTCTTCATCACCCTTCAGGCTGCCCTAGCGACACATCAGGCCATCATCTCTTTCTGTCTCTATCTCAGCACCTGGAGAGAGAGACAGACAGACACCATCTCTCCTGAACTCACAGCTTTGCACCTAGGAAAGCATTCACGCCATCGATACAGTGAAGCAGTCTCTTTTCCATTGAAAAATAAAAATAAATGGTGCTCACGTGCCCTGCCCATTTGTTTTAAATAATCTTCAGATGCCTTAGCGAAAAAACATTTAAATAAGCCAGGCACACTGATGATTCCTGGGTGAGCCCTTGGATTTGTGTGAAGCAGCAAAGGTCTGTCGGCTACAGGAAGTCACAGCTTATGGAATGCCAATGCTGTGGGCGAGGGTATGTATGAAAGGGGTACAAGAAGGGAGAGCAATGCAGTTAGGCTTTATTACCGCTAGAGGGAGACCTCTGCCACTGCTGTGGGGCTCCCTGCTATTATTAGACCCTGGCAGCAGAAACTAGGTCGGAAGGATACCTAGCATGACTGGGAACTCATGTGAGTTTAGAGTCTTTGGAGACCACAGTTTGAGTTCACCCCTGAAATCATGGGAAACCCACCATAGGATGGGAAAGAGGAAAGTGTGCGGCAAGGCAGCAGGAAGCTTTCTCTGGTTGTGTCAGAACCAAGAAGGAACCAAGGGTCTGCTGTTGACAATGAACTCCACGATGAAACTGTGAATTCTCCTTCCTAGTGTGTTACTGGCCACCGCCTGCTCTCCTGCTGAGGAGACATGGCTTACAGAAGCAGGCTCCTACTTACCAAGGTTCAAGGACAGCTGGATCGGAACAACTAGCAAACTCAAGTATATACAGTAGGAAGCGAGGATGAGGGGTAAAGAACAGGAGAAGGAGCCAGAGTGAGATGGTACAGTAAACAGGCATTACCAAGAACAGCCAGGCCTTGCTGGGCTGTGTCTGCTTGGGGAGCAGAGGACCTGGCGCTCACTGCAGCAGAGGCTCTGCTCTTTAGGGTATGTGGAAAGAAACTGTGAGCAAATGATGTTGGGCCTCAACCAGGACCACTGGAGTCCCTCCGCCTCGCACTGCACCCTAGCGATGGAATGCGCCCTTGACCACAGACACCAAAGGCAATTGCTATGCACTTACTGGGTATGCCAAGGGGCCTGACTTCCAGAGGGCTCAGAAAACCAGTATATTACACAAACAGCAGACAGACACAGCCCTTCCTGCTACTATGAGGTCAATGGCAGACGGGCTGTGCAGGTGAAGTCAGCTAACCACACTGCCTATTCCCCATATGGTACACACCCCACGGCTGCTTCTCACTAAATATTATCATTATTTTATGTAAGTACTGCATAGCTCCTGCTTCTGCTGAGGCCCAACCTGCCACTAGAAATTTGACAGTCATTATGTGTGTGCAAACAAAGTGTAAGTCACTCACGAACCAACCATCCCATTACGGGCGATGCCATGGCATGCCTGTAAATGTGGAGAGGATGAACATGCTCCCTGTCTCCCGGCAACAGAGATAAAGGAGGCCCAGAGGCCACGGAGGAGAAGAGAGACTTTTGGCAGGTCAGATGAGCATGACACTGAGGAGTCTCCACAACCTGGTTCTATAATCAAAGATTCAACCAACCATGGAAAACCCTGAGTTTGTACGTACCACATATGGACCTTGACCTGGTCATTGTTCCCTAAGCTACACAGTATTACAACTATTTCCATTATCAGGAATTCTACGTAATCTAGAAAGTGTCCAAAGCGTATGACAGGACATGTGTATGTTTTCTGTTAACACCACACACTTTGTACCGGGGAATTATGGCTCGGGTAGCAGGGAAGGGTCCTGGAACCAACCCCTTGGGACATCAAGGGAACAGTGCGTGGTATTTAGTAAGTGCCGTGCAAGGTAAAATGCACTGAGCCCACAAAGGCTACCTACCCACTTCATTACATTCCCTAGTGAGTCTCTGCTGGAAGTTGAAATGACAAACGCGGAGGCTGGAACTCACCCTTCCCTTCCCATCACTCACTCTTGTGCCTGTGAGTGCTTGTTACCGGGGATCCTTCCTCACACCCAAAACTAACGCTCCACCCGCACTAGACAGAGAAAGCAGAGGAAGGTTGGCCGGAAGTGGAAAGGAAGCCACAGGGAGAATTTGGTCAAATACGTGCAGTCTTGGAAGGATTTGCCTTGGGAATACCTGCTCATGTTCCCTAAAATGAGGATGCTGCAGCCACGTGGAGCATCTCCCCCAAATGGCTAATCTCAAAACATGCACACGCTAAGACCTAATCAGGAATGGAAGGATTTTCCCTTCCTGCCTCACTTTTCCCATACTTTCAAAATAGTTTAATGCTTAAAACTCAGACATTTACTGAGAAATAGGGACTAGAAGGCAAGAGGCAAAGACTGAGAAAAGAAAGGAACTGGGGTCTGGGTGGGTGTTTGAACTTGTGTCCAGGTCATCTGAGACACCTGTAGAGTCACTCGGGGCAGGCACTGCTCCTCCAGGGCGGCTGGTCTGTGATGCACACTGGTTCTGAAGGGCCAGTTTGTCGCCAAACAAGCACGCTGCCACAGCAGCCAGCAAGATCTCTCTGGGCACGGGGCTCTGCTGCAGGTGTGTTCACACCCGGGACACATACATGTGCCCTCCGATGAACACTCCTGCCCATCTGCTTGGGGCACTGGATGTTTTAGAATAAATAACTCCCACCTGCCCACAGAAAAATCAGGAAACTACTCGGAATGATTACCTCTGCTTCAGAAGCAGGTTTCAACTGACAAGTCACATATAAGGAACATCTTGTGACTGATTAAGATATCAAAGAGAGCAAGCTGTCTTTTCCTTTCCTTTTGAAATTAAAAGCAATAAACACGACTTCTTGTCAGTATTGAAAGCGAGCCTAGGAAGACTCATTTGTTGTATGAACAGTCTAGATCATCTTCCTCAGAGGGCAACAGTTTATAGCTATTGTTATCAGACTTGCTCTATGATGTACTGCGTTTCTGATTTTATGTCAACATTCCTTAGATTCTCGATATCGGTCATGAGCACTTTCACATCCCGGATAGACACACATTGCTCTGGGAAAGGAAATGTTTCGCTCTATTTCTGAGTCCACTAACAGCAGAAGGTACTTAAGATTTCCAAACCTAGAAATGTTACCATATGACATAAGCACAGGTTCAAGTCACCCTGTCCCCTGAAAAAAAACCAAACCACACCTCTCGGCCAGAGCCCTGCTCGGCAAGCCCCGCGTGGAAATCAGCTCCGCCTCCAGCCGCTGGCGCTCGGCTTCCAGGCGTTCCAGCTCGTCCTGCGTGCGTCTCTGCGGGGTGATGAACTGTAGCTCCTTCAAGAGCTCTTCCTTTTCATTAATCAGCATCAGCTTCTCCTTCTCCATGTCCAGGGCCCCGGGCCAGGCCTCGCTGTCCAACTTGGACAGTTCAATTTTCAAGTTAGCCATGCTATAAGACATAGAAGGCACACGTGGTTAGGACTCCCAGGAAATGGGAATCCAAGTCCAGGCTATGTCTGGGTGCAACTGCAATCTACATCTTCCCGGAGAGCAAGCGGCAGTCACACACTCCAGGTCACGTGAACAGAAGCATCTAAAGTAGGGTACCACAGGCAGGTATCCCCAATGTGTGTGGAGTAATGGGAAGGCTAGTCAGGGTGCCCTAAAATGCCACCGTTGTAGGTTAGAGTCCTCTGGGTAAAGCTTCCATCCCCCCTACACTCTCCACTCCCCCGCCCCCAGTCAAATGGTACTTCCAGAGCTGGGTAGAAACTGAGGCAGGTAGCAGATCACAGAAGGAAGAGATGAGAAAGGAGAGGAGCCTTGGTCAACCCATATTAAGGCAAAATCAATTCATTAAGGTTTCACATCACCAAGGACAATGGGCAGGGCCTCGCTTCCTCCCACCCCACTTTTCCCAAACCTCACACCGGGAAATCTCCCTTCCACTGGGGTCTTTGCAGGATAAGCATTCATTATTGAGTAATCTTGTACCGTTGCAGACGTTGCTGCTTCTGCCCTACGCTCCTATCTGCTTATCTGACTGCACAGGAGCAGGCACAGTGGACCTCAACCACCAAAGCAAAGGTGGCTGGTGTGGCAACCACAGAGACACGGATGAAGAAGGGGGAAAAGCAGCATGGTAAAGCCTCAGATGTCATGGTTTTGCCTGACCGGGGACTTCCCTCTGTCTAGAGTCCAGTTATAGATGGTCAAATTTACAGAACTCCCAGTTCGGCACAAACATCCGGTCTCCTGAATGAAATGACTTGCCCAGCAGCCCAGTGAAGACAATCAGGACCTCCCGCAAGATGAAAGCAGGTGGCTCACCGGCCAGAAGGCGCAAGATCCAGATAAGCTATGGGCAAACTGGTACTGACACAGGGAATCCATCTCCTTGCATGAACCGGTTGGTGGATGGCCACTTTGGCTACCGTGGCAGCACACACCACGTAAGAAAACCAGACAGCAAAGCAGCTGTGTTTCTCCTATTTCAAAGAAGAAACCACCAAGCAAAAACAGCTCAGAACAAGGATGTGAAGTAGGTCCGCACCCCTGTGCCTTAAGTTTCTTCTTGTGGTTTTTTTAAAAAGCAAAAGCTATCTCAGATTGATACACACCAGTGTGCTGCTTCTCCACCTCCTGTCTGGACGTACGAGAGATGTAACATCAGCTATTCTTCAGCTTTAACTACGAAACACTAAACAACTGTCTGCACATACTGGAAGGTTCAGGGAAGAAAAACTGACCTCTTTTCTTGTTAAGAATTGAGGAGGAGGGTTGGGGATTTAGCTCAGTGGTAGACGGCTTACCTAGGAAGCGCAAGGCCCTGGGTTCGATCCTTAGCTCAAAAAAAAAAAAAAAAAAAAACCAAAACAACAACAACAACAAAAAGAATTGAGGAGGAAAATGCATTTTCAACATATGCAAAATCCCTTGACAGTCACCTTGAACCTAAAACCAATCGCAAATAGCACACCAGTGCAGCCAGATAGCAAAAAGTAGCCTAAGTTTTGATGTGGCCAAAGCAGGCAGCCGAGCTGGGGGCAGCAGCGAGGTACAGGGAAGAGAGGTACCCGTTTATTACTGAGGGCACACATCAGACATTGGATTTTGTTCCGGAACGGGCACTCAGATCTGGTGGGCAGAGTGTGGAGGGGACTTCGAGGAGCTAGGAAAGGAAATGTCACCTAAGCTCTAGAGGTAGTTAACTGTCACAGTTGGTCACTGTCGAGGGAAAGCTCAAGGTGACCCAAAGGCAGCAAGGTGAAGTTGGTGAGAAGCCACGGCGTAAGCCCTGGTCCTCTTTAACTCTGAGTTACGGTCATTAGCCTGCAGGAAACCAGGCATGGATCTTGGGCTTTGTCCACGGCAGAACCAAGGAGTTCTGGCTGATACAGGGTTGGACTGCTTGTAGCAAGATGACCCTTGAACAATCCACCCTGGAGGTCACATCACTGGGCACGCCAAAGATCAACCCCCAAAACCTACTGAAGGCAAGCTCCCAGTTCTGTTCCTGGAAAGGAGATAACATAATTTAAAAAGCTTTCCTACCCCCAAGTCATTTAAAATCTCTTGGGGCAAGTGGAAGACATTAAAATGAGCTGAGTTAAACGTTGCTCAGAATGACCAGCGGACCTATTCACGGCCATCTGGTTAATCATTGGTGGGATGAAGCTTGGGTTTCTCTTTAGCAAATTGAAGACTCAAGTACTGTTTGAACACTGGCTAACACACAGGAAAACATTATAGTAATATTCATCTCCCTTTGTTAAAGCCAGATAATCTCTAAGACCTATGGTCAATTACTTTAAAATCTGATCATCTCTAGTAATAATGGACACATGTGAATGTCCGAGGGTCCTCTTTATGGTAGGAGCCACAACACTCTGGGAGGACCTCATGGTCTCAGGGGGAACAAGATAAATTCCTTGGTCTCCTGTATGTTGACAACACAGTTTCTCTTAATGTCTCCTAAATGATGAGAAACAATGGCATTTTTAAAGCTCTTGAAAGAAAAATAATGCAATCGATGGTATCAGAATGACCATCAGCCTCAGAATGAGGTATGATATAATAAGGAAGTAATGTGAGTATCCACCTGCTATATTAGGACCATGCGGTCTCTTGTGCTGTCCCCAGCAGAGTCAAGGAATTAAAAAGATGTGAACACAAGAGCTTATAAGGTAATGGAGAGATCCCCTTCTCCTTCCTGACCTGTCATGGAAGAGACACGCAGCACCTTCTAGGTAGTAACAGGAAGCATTCGGGACAAAGGGCCATTCAGAGGTAACTCACCAGCAAATGTGCAAGGCTGGACCACCGCGCAGGGTTTTGGTCTAGGAAGCAATCATTTTCTCACTTTCAACTGGATGTACTATACAAGCTCAAAACTTTTTTCCCAGAAGGGAAGGGGAAACTTTTATCCCCATACTTCTGATTAGAGTCTCCCTATAGTGGTCCTGTAATCCCAGCACCTGGGAGTCAGAGACAGGTGGATCGCTGTGAGTTTGAGGCCAGCCTGGACTCCAGAGCGAGATCCAGGACAGTCAGTGTTACATGGAGCAACACTGTCTCAAAAAAATCAATAAACAAATAAAAATAAATTAGAATTCTCTTCATTTTTCAGCTTTGCAGGGAGGAGAGCTGGAAGATGGGAAGCAACCTCTGCAGGTTAGAGCAGCAAGGACAGGCTTGGGGAGGAGGGAGGGGGCCACATGTGTCACCCCGGCAGGAAAGATGAATTCTGAGAAAGAGACCATCTTTGGAGCCCACCGACCACAGCCAGACAGCCCTGGCCCTCACCTTCTCTTGGCGTCTTCATACTGGAGACTCAGCCTGACCTTTTCAGCTAAATTTGATCTGCTCCGTACCCCAATCTAATAAAAACAGAAGGAAAAAAGTCAATTAACTCTGCTAATGAATGAAGTCAACTGCTTTTGTTTCTGGGAAGCCCAAGTAATTGAAAAGCTAGAGAAAATGGCTGTGAAATGGGGAAGTGTCTGTTAGAAGGACTTACTCAGCAGGGGGAAGGCATCCTTCAACCCAGCTCATCTGTGTGGCCAAGACTTTAGCACCCCTTTCCCCACAGATTCAATTCAAGACAAAAATATTAGGGAAATGGGTCTGGTATCTGAGAGTTTATGAAGGGTATATAGGTCAAGGAAATTTATGAAATGGAACTGATTTCTTTGCCAAAATTTCCATTATTTAACTCATAACTACACGAAATGTAAATGAAATGACCTCAGGAATTAATTTTTCAAACAGGCAAGCCCTACTGTCAGTGTGTATCTGCCATCTTTTCACATCACATGCCCGTCCGGGGCAGAATTCTAACCGGGAACCTAGCAAAACTAAATACTTGGCGGTGGCTTCTCTTGAGGGAGGGAGGAAATAGTGCTACACAGATCCCAGGAAACAGTTTCAAACGTAAGCTCTAATTTGCGAATACTCAACTTCAAATTTATAAAAACAATTTCTTTTTCACAAACAAAAACAAAGTCTCATGCACATGCATGTGTGTGTGGGGGTGCGTCTACGCTGTGAGTGGGTGTCCTGGCAGCCAGGTCTGGCTGTCAGATCTCCTGGAGCTGGAGCATAGGTTGTGAGCTGCCTGACATGGGGGCTAGGAGCTCTGGCAGAGCAAGAGACACTCTTGAAGGCTGAGCCGCCCTCCAGCCCCTCTGTGTTAGTTTCAAGAAGCACCTTTCTGTTCCTTGTGCCCTTGGAATGTTCAGGAGAAGTGACTCCAATTCACACGACTGTAAACCGAGTCAAGGAGAAGTTAAACTGGGTTGTAGCCTAGCTTTTCAGTAGCATCCGTAAAGAAATGCAGCCAGAGAAAGTTCCTACTGTGTGCACTTGGCACTTTGACAGAAAAGACGAGGCTGTGGTTTTTCCAATGAATCTGGAGGATGAGATACTGAATGCACACTCTCCAGCTCCTGTTCCAGTCCCCCGACCCCATTCCCCTGTCACTACCATCCCCCCTCCACCTCTACCCTCCTCACCACCCCACCCCTGCGGAGGACAGTACTGGGGCAGCGGATGCCCTCTGGCTACTTACATCTCCAGAAAGGCTTGTCTGTGAGCCAGCATCAAGGGTCTGTCTGGACAGGGAGAGGTGAGAGTTCCCAGGGCTAGATCTCAGGTCTGGCTCGGAACTGTCCATGTTCTGATCCAAATGAAAGCGTTCCTGCAGCTTAGCAAGACTCTGTCAAGAAGCACACAGCACCTCCTAAGACTGACGCACAGGAGGGCGGTCCCTTTCCATAGCACCACTGAATGGAAGGAGCCGTGCCGATGTACACCGTGTCTTTATCTGCATATTTTGCACAAGTATGTGATTCTAGAATTATGTGGGAGCATATTTAGCAGGTAGCCTCCCTTCTCCTGTGGACACTAGGATCTAGCTTTGTACTGATTTAGTGTATGTGTATTTTTTACGTCTCTGCATGTGAGAGCCACATGTGTGCAGGTGCCCATCGAGGCCAGAAGAGGGTGTCCGATCTGGAACTGGAGTGACAGGCAGTTGGGGACCACCTGACAGAAGAGGGTGTCCGATCTGGAGCGCGCAGGGGAGGGGGGTGTTACAGGCTGTTGGGGACCACCTGAGATGGTGCTGGGAATAGAGCTCAGGTCCTCTGCAAGAGCAGCAAGAATCCAATCACTGAGCCGTATGTGCAATTCTTATTTTTAAGCAATTTATTAAGCCAACTCTATTTCAACGGGAATCTGCTATAGTTTGAATATGGGGTATGCATTCCCTAAAAGCCGGTGTGGAAGATTCTCAGTGTAACAATACAATGTTACTATAGTTATGAAAAGACCTTGCTTCATTCCCAAGAAAGCACGTTGTTACAAAAAGTGCAGGTTTGGTCTCTGAATGGCTCTGGCCTCCTGTCTTGCCATCCATCTCTTTAAGGTGCAGCCTGTCACTGATACCAGCCACAGGAGGACTTTGCTACAGACTGACAAATGGGGCCAGTCTTGGGCTTTCGGCCTCTGACACTGAGTTAAACAAGTCTCTCTCCCTTATCTAGGCCTTCTGCTACAGCAACAGACAACAGACTGCTACAGACTGCTTACTTAAGCAAAAGGATGGGACCACGGACTAGTTATAATGCGATCTTCACTTTGGCTCTAGAGTAAAGATTACCATTTCCAACTTCACACCTAGGCAAGACCCAATATTCAGTCTACATTAATACTTGTGGTAGTTTGAAAGAAAATGGCCCCCAAAGGGAGGGGCACCATTAGGAGATGTGTCCTTGTTGGAGTAGGTGTGGTCTTGTTGGAGGAAGTGTGTCACTGTGGAGGTGGGCTTTGAGGTCTCATGGATGCTTAAGATACCACCTAGTGTCTCAGACTACTTCCTGTTGCCTTCCTATCAAGATGTAGGACTCAGCTCCAGCACCATGTCTGCCTGAATGCTGCCATGTTGAACCATGATGATAATGGACTAAACCTTTAAAAATAGAACCACCGCAAATAAATATTTTCCTTTATAAGAGCTGCTGTGGTCATGGTGTCTCTTCACAGCATTAGAAACCCTAACTAAGACAAAACTATAGATTAGGAAACTGAGACCCATAAGTTGTTATGGGATAGACCTGGCCTCCTTTGAGTCCATCTACGTGATGGTCCTGCCTGTGGTGTGATAGCTGGTTTACTAAAGTGGGTAATCAAAAGCTAATGTGCCTTTCACGGCTGCCCAGGTCTAACACACTAGGCTAATTTTAGAGGGGGAGGGATGTGTGAGTCAATCAACTAGAAAGGAAAATCCAATCCAATTTGCTTTTTGAAAACCCTACAGTAGCACTAAGTAAAGAACAAAAACAAAACCCTGTGACTGGTAACTTAGGGCCAGATTGAACCTGGTGTTTAGAATTTCCATGCTAAGAGAACAGCTGTGAGAGGCTGTGAACCTGGTGTGCACATCTGCAGCCTTGGCTATGGCAAGGAGGGTGGGAGGGTCCAGCTCAACCTGGGTGATAGGAGGTCATCATGTTCAAGGAAGGGAGGGAGGGAGGGATGGAAGGAAGGAAGGATATACCAGACATCCACTATTTAATTTTTCACCTTTCACAGGAACAGACATATACCATATGCACACATATGTGCATGTAGTAAAACTCACACAGACACATCAAGTTACATATTATAGAAAGGAACAAAGAAACATTTCAATGAATGTGGGCAAGTCTTTTCTACTTTCCTCTCTGTAAATGGCAAGATGAGTAATGTTTTTTCTTAGCTGTGATGATGACATAGTTAACCAGTTTAGAAGCTTGTGACAAATACATTTCAATGAAATGGAAGATACTGGAAAATAAAGTCAGGGCATATTACCAGCACGAGGAGAAGGAATGTTGGTGTGCAGTTGGTTCTGAGTGGCTGTGTGCTCATCTTTTGGTGTACATAATTGTGTTATTGGGTTTTCAGGTAAAATATTTGTCACTGTGCTCACATAGGTTTGAAAGTCATAGCCAATATCTGCCTTCCCTTCTAGCTCTACTGTTGATATTGTTGAGCTCAGCAACTGCTAATTAATTATTCCCTGTACTTTTGTAGCTAAAAGAATTCACTCTGACCTGTGGATGGGACCAAAGTTTATAGAAGAATCCAAAGGGATCCTAACCTGACTAATCACAGGCTCCAGTGTAGAAGTGTTCCTGGTTCCAATGACAGAACTACCATGTGACTTCAGAAGTCACCAACTGAATCGGCAGGACAATTGGGGAACAATGGTAAATGTGTGTGGGTAAAGTTCTGCATGTGTTATACATGTGCTTAAGGCTAGCTGAGCTCACACCTCTAGCTTGTGCTTACTGGCTTTGGGAGCTTGAGTAACGTATTGGGCTGCCTAGGCTATAACTCACCTAAAAAGAGGGCCATACTAACTACCTCAACATCAGCAAGGATTAAGGGAACTTCATGTGAGCGAGGCCCTCGGCAGACGCCCGGGCACAAGCCACACTTCCAAGGGTTTGCCTTTATCACTAGTGTCTTTTCCATCAGATCACTTCATGCAAGTTATTTTAAAATCCCCCAAATGAAAGATCCCATGGATTTAAGACTATCGTGTTCAGCTAACATCTGGAAACCAACCTGCTGAATGTCACATTTAAATGGGGAGGTTTGGTTAAGCACCCAAGTATCATTGCTGGCTCTAACACTAGGCAAAGGCCCAGACTGAAGCCTGACTAGATGGTGAAGAACTCCAAATTCTCTCTCTCTCTCTCTCTCTCTCTCTCTCTCTCTCTCTCTCTCTCTCTCTCTCTCCTCCCTCCCCCTCTCTCCCCCTCCCTCTCTCAATTATGAGGTAGAGGAAAAGGGACAGAAGGGAGATGTCTCAAGATGAGCCATGGCCCTGACAGGTGCAGATATACAGAATGCTCATTATCCAGCTGCTGTTTTGGTTTTCCTCTGTACGAAGATGGACCTGAGGAGTTAAGATCTGTAGGCTGGACACTGTACAGTGAGAGCAAAGGGATCAACTAGCAGCTTTCCTGGAGGCAACTGTGGCTGTCCACTGGCTGGGTCAACCTCCCCCAGCCCCAGAGATACACCCATTTCCTACTGGTGATGGTGACACATCCCATGTACCCTGGGTAAGGGTCGCTGGTGGGGAAAGCCTGATAATCTAGGTCCCACGTGAAGTTTCCAATGGGTTTAGGGGTGTGCCAAGATGTTAAGCTCTCCATATGGATTCCAGGCTCCATCTCCCCCGACTCCATTCAGTCTAAAAGGACATCTGAGTCCTGCCTTCACAAGGGACACCACAAGTTGAGAACCAACTCATTCTGCATGTGTCCCTCAGAGTCTGTAACCATCCACGGCGGGCATGATAGGTATAAGTAGGGAGAGCTTCCCAGGCTCCTGCAGACAGACACAGAAGCCCCACGACATACCTGCATCAGATCTTGCTTTTCTTTTTCTCCTGAGCTGATGGCTTTTCTGATGGACTTCAGTTCCGTCAGGATGGCTTTGGCTTCGCTAAGTTCATACCCACTCTGGCCTCCAGACATCTTTTCATCAATTCTATTAAAAGAGGAGGAGATGAAAGAAAAGAAATAAAAAAAAAAAATGAGTGCAGAGGAGCCGCTGGTTTCGGGGTCCCTTCCTCGGCAGATGACTTTGCATCATTGCTCTGCCAGGACACCACACAGACTGAGTGCCTCTCCCTTCTCCTCAGGTTAGAGGTCTCCATCCACTACATCCTATCTTACCCATTCCCAACCACTTTCAGGCACAAACCCATGTTCGGCTGCTCCTGATGCTGGCTGAACCCAGTCTTCACCACACTCAGCCTTGTCTGTAAGCCAAGAAAGAAAGCTGGCAGGGACCAATGCTGCTGATGAGGACGCGTATGCAGATGCAGCCACTGAAGTTCAGAGCCGTGACGCCCAGGCCGCACTGGCAGCGTGCGGGCAGCATGGTGAGTCTTTAGTAAGTACCTGACAAATGCTTATCTGTACTAGAGAATCTCTTACGATATTTGGATTATGTGGCTTCTTACTTCTGTCGAATATCTAAAAAGTATTTATTAAAGCTATGAATTGAGATGAAACTTCTTGCCTTGCTGAATGAATTCGAATTTAGGAAGAAGACAGATGGCAGATGTGCCCCTCTGCCAGTGTGTATTGAGTTAACAGCTCTTCAGTGAGTCAGTCTGTCCCGGGTCCCCATGGATGTACTTATTTTACATCATTATTACTGTAGGTAGAGGACTTGGAGACGTGTTGTTTTTGAAGGGCTCAATCAAATTTTCTACTTCTTTTTAAGAAAGTTGTTGGGTCTTCTGTTCATGATCAGCACCCTGTTCTCTTCAGTTACGGTCCCTCCAGGGTTCCTTACAGCTACGACTTGGGTTTTACTTACAGATGCTGCCTCTGCCCCACCAGCCTTCAGCTCCACACAGTTTCTCAGACCTGTTTTAGGACTTATCAACAGACCCTCCAGAGAAATCGTGGACACTAAATCGGAGGAAATGGACTCTGAGCTCATCTGGTTTACGCCATTTAATAATTAATACGCACTTTCATGTGAAAGGTGCATCTGAATAGAACGCAATACCATCTTAACCACGGTGCCAAACAAAGTTAACTCAAACAAGCACAGCGTGCAGATAATGCATCTCCCCAAGTACTATTTTCGTGAATATTTTATGCTACTGAACATGCAATTAAGCCTTTAAAAGCCTAGCAAAATAAACTTGATTATAAGGTCATTTGATAACGAAGTACAGGCAATAGGGTCACAAAAGTACTTACACACACACACACACACACACACACACACACACACACACACACACACACACCATGTTTAGGGTAGGAAGGGGCCTTTGGGGTTCTGTTGCTGTTTTTTCCAAAGGAAGAACTGGGACCAAGCTTATGCAAATTTAACTCTTCAACCACATAAAACGGCTAGCAGGGTGGCTATCCCAAAGTTCGAGACCCTGGCTGAGGAATTGTATGACCGCTGATCTCGAATATTTCATGAAAACAACATCATGAATATTGCTCCGTTTCACTTATCTGGGAAGGGAGCCTATGGATGCAACCTTCGGCTCCTCGAAGAACTATATCCACCAACTCACTACAGGTGAAGGCTCACTCACTGAAAGAAATGCCACCTCCGACCGCTGTCTTAGCATTTTCAAGCACGGTATTTATAAATTAAAAGCGAGCCAACCAACACTGGAGACTAGGCTTACACGAAACAGAAGCTGTGTCAAAGCCAATCTCCAAAGCCAGATTTCTCCCCATGTGTGAAAACCCTCAGCATGCAAGGGTAAAACATGCCCTTCATGCAGAAACACACTCGGCCATTTGAAAATAAAAGGCGGAGTTAGGCTAGGCTGCAGCCTACATTCCGGAGAGTTTTACATTCTGATGGCGATGTCTCGGCTACCTTACTGTGTTTGGAGCCCTCCCTCACGCCTCCCTGCTTCACCCCAAATGTGCATTTCCAGTTTTGGTCCCATGCTTTCATTTTCTCCACCCTTCACTTCCCACTTCCCTGCCTCTTTGGACCTGACTATAAAAACATGATGTGGTTTGGTGGCTTACTAACTTCCTGATGCCTCTCGTCAGAATGCCAAGGGCTTAGCCACGTTCTACACTAAAAATGAAGTGCCGTGCTGTTAGTTTTCTGTGTTTGAATGAAAAGAAGCTTTATTTTTCCCTAATTTTTTTTTTTAACTTTAAAACGTTTACTCTATATCTGAGAGAGATTTTCACTTGCATGCCTTCTCTGGAAAATGTGCCTGGGAGCCAGAGTTTCATGGGAACCATACCTGCTTTTGATTTGCTAAGTGCGGCTATCATTTCCCACCTGGGGAGGCAGCAGAGGGGTGTTCCTGGTACCCTCCCAGACACAGCCACACCACTGTTAGGCCACAGTCAAATTTGAGGGCATAGAGGAACAGACAGAAAGGTATTTGTTCACCCAGCATAAAACTGTTGTGCCAAGCAAAATGAAATCTCACATCATAATTCAAGATTCGGCAAAAATATCCCTGTCTATGGTGAAGAAGTGAAATGTTCCAGGAACCTGTCACAGCCACAGCAAACAAACAGTCTTCCATGGAGTTAGCCGTGAGGTTTGTTTTTAAAGTCTGGTCTCAGGTCCCAGCAGCTATCGGTCAGTGTTTTAGTGGGAGGGGACAACAGCTGAGGAAAAGTCTGCTTTGTCTATACCTAAGAGCTACAGGAGCGGTCTCTGTCCTTAGATAGTGTATCTTTCTGTTCTTGGTTCATTCCGAGAGGAAGCCGGATTTCTACACAGATGTCCATTGTTTTCCCGCGGAATGTCACTGACAAGCTCTTAGACATGCCTTAGATTCCCGTACAAAGTGTTTGCAAGCAAACTGCTCTAAACAATGGAGTGCTGTCACATCAACACAACAAAAACCAGCAAGTTTGGCTAACCTTCACCCTTGGGTGGTGACAAGGCTTATAATTTCATGTGTCTTAAAATGTCTACCATCTGGCTAAAAATTTTATGGCAATCTTTAAAAGTTTGTCTGATTGATTGCCTCTTGCCCACAAAGCCTTGCTTTATGCTGATACACAATTACTAAACAACACATCTAGGTCATTCTAGCCTGCAGCCAGCTGAGGCCGCTGCAAGTCTAAATTGCAGACTTCCCGAGAGACCATCAAATGCTCCTGGCAATGGAGGCCTAAAGCAGGTATCTTCAGACTTCCTCGGGTATCAGTCAGGTTTGAGAAGCACTCAGGCGAATGGACCTACAAGGGTGTCAGTGCCCCGAATCTATGAGGCAAGACGGCTGAATCATAACAACAGACGTCTGAGAAAACAGTCATGTGTCTGACGGCCGGTCAAGAGTAGTGGGTGGGCATCACAAGATACAAGTCACCATTCAGTACAAAGAACAATCAGCTCGTGTCAGGCCAGCGATATTCATGAGCCTTAATGGGGATAATGCCTTGGACGGCACCAGATTTCCTAAGAACAGAAGGCGGACTAGGATTTCACAGGCAAAAGGAACGGAGCCGGGTACTTCCCAGAGAGGTGGTTCCCGTGTTAGCCTGGCACTGCTAA
This sequence comes from Onychomys torridus, assembly GCF_903995425.1. Classification (NCBI taxonomy): domain Eukaryota; kingdom Metazoa; phylum Chordata; class Mammalia; order Rodentia; family Cricetidae; genus Onychomys; species Onychomys torridus. The sequence continues at coordinate 41,287,926 of NC_050459.1, forward strand.
CACACTGCTGAGGAAGCTGCTGGGAAGAACGTGAAACCTATCCGAACATGAAACTGGCCAGGAAAATCCCTAGGAACACTGCCCTGTAGCTGATGGCACCCAGCCCTGCCCAGGCAGAAGGACATACAAAGCAGCTGAATGCTGGTATAGGACAGCTTTGGTGCTCTCTGTGGACCTAGAGTTCTGAAAACCACAGGTGTCTTCCTCTCCAGGAGATATCTATGCACTGGGGACTGAGGGAGACAAAGGTCTCAGGTGAGCCTCGTACCGTTGGTTAAGCATTAGCCCCATCAGTAGAGGACAGGGGCTTCTCTAGCCTGGGAACAGCGGAGGCGTGGGTTCTCCCAGAACTGGCCCATCTTAACCCTACCCCAGGGGCCGGCCAGCATTTGGAACTGGAGTGCAGAACACCAGAGAAAACGTGGTAAACGAGGAAAAGCAGGTTCCTCTGCAGTGCCCAGCTTGCCCTGACTCCCTTGAGATGGGTCAAGCCGGACTCCACATGGTCTCCGGGACAGACAGAAAGGTGGACAGTATCCCAGGGGGAGCTCAGAGCCTCTCCAGTCCAGCTCACCCAGTCCAGCCATCGAGGCAGACCCATACCACAATCTGAGAGGAGGCCGGCAGTGGTCCAGGACACAAAGTGAAATTTTTCACTTCGGTTTCTAGGGTTCATCTTCAATGATTAAGACAAAGCTGAGATCTTTTCAAAGGGTATCGATTTTTTTTCTAAGTATTTTTCTAAGCTGATTGCTTTTGGACTTTTGGCACAGAGCTTTAAGCCTTTTACTTTCTATGTTTCTTTGAGAAATCTCTTATGTAATTGGTATATCTATTTTTTTTTTTTTAATTAGGGAGCTTTGACTTGCTGAGAAGTCAATTTTAGTATTTTAATACTCACTGTTGAAGTGTTTCAAAACCTTGCTCTTTATAGAGAAGTTCTTGCTTCATCTGGGAGAGTTCTCTCTTCAGCTTCTTAACCTTTCATGAGAAATCAGGGTGCCCATTAGTGTTTATATATAAATAATTAGTAACAGCACATTATTTCAGAAGATCATACATGAGTAAGCTAAGAAACATTTTACTACTTCTCCATCACATAAATCCTAGCGGAGGTCCATGAGTTTATTAAATTTATATTTAAATTATCAGTGACGTCACCGTCATGTAGTTAACACTGTGAAGAGCTGGACGGCATCCCGTTCTCTGCTTTGTGGCACAGCCAGTCAGGGTCACATTAGAACCTGTAACCATGCATCTCTAACCTGTGCCTGGACTTCTTCCCTTCCTTCCTTCACTGGGCTCTGGTGGGCCAGCCACACCCTGGTATCTCACGTGTGCCCACTGACACATGCCTCAGGGGCCTCACACGACTATCCCTTTGGTCAAGGCTCTGCCCAAGCCTCTCAAGGTTGTCTCCTCTCCCGTGTCTCTTTGAGTTAGTTCCCATGTCACCGTCTCTATTCCTGAAATATTTATTGACTTTCCACTATGACCTGGTCTGGGCCCGAAGCAGGGACAGACAGACACAACCTCCTACTCTTCCCACCCTCCTGATCCTTACTGAATCCCAGAGCCGGGTACTGTAGAAATACCCAGTGAAATGAATCTTCCTAAACACTGGAGGTTCTGTGCAGGAAAGTTCAGGATATCATGAAGACCATGACGGGTGTGTGGAGCCCAAGTCAGTGTGAGGGATTGGACAGAGGCCGCCTTAGGTGTGAAATGGAGAGAGTTAGTGAGCACTAACTTGGTAGGAAAGGAAGAGTCTCCGAGCAGGACAAGTGCCCAAAACCTAAAGCCAGGGAGGACTTAATTCTCGGGGCCTGAAAGAATGTTGCCAGGCGGTGGCGGCGCACGCCTTTAATCCCAGCACTCAGGAAGCAGAGCCAAGCAGATCTCTGTGAGTTTGAGGCCAGCCTGGTCTACAAAGCGAGTTCCAGGAAAGGTGCAAAGTTACACAGAGAAACCCTGTCTCGAAAAACAAACAAACAAAAAAACAAAACAAAACAAAAAAACAAAAACAACAACAACAACAAAAAAAAAAAAAAACAAGAAAAGAATGCTCCTGTGGCTGGGTCACAAAGGAAGAGGACGCTTGGGGCTACAGAGGAAGGTGTGAGACACAGTCTTGGAGCCATGTTGAAGATGATAAGATGCTGAGAGCAGTGAGGACTGTCCTGGGGAGGTGGCTATCCACTCCCAGACGGCTCCCCACAAATCATTTTCTTGATTAATGACTAATTTGGGAGGGTCAGTACCACTCATAGGAAGGTGGTCCTGGGTGGTAGGAGAAACTGGGCTGAGGGAGCCAGGATGAGGGGGGACAGCAGACCAAGAAGAAGCTGTCTCCCTCTATGGTCTCTCCTTCAGTTCTTGCCCGGGGTTTCCTGCCCTGCCTGACTCCCTTCGGCGATGGACTGTGACATGGAAGTGTAAGGCAAAGAAGTCTTTTCTTCCCCAAGTTGCTTTGGGTTATGGTGTTTTATCACCCCAATAGGAAGCACATTAACACAAGAATCGGAGGGATTTGAAAGCAAGGCCTGCTTTATGAGTTTAAAGGACACTTTGGTGGCTGTACTGGTAGGACGAGCAGGGCCTGTGGTGCCTGCGCTGTGGGCCAGGATGTAGACAAGTGCTTCACAGGAGAGCTCAGAAGAGGCAGAAATCCAGGGGACTGGGTGAGGGAGACAGGAAGCAAAGACCCCTTTCAAGTACCCGGCTTGGCACCCAGTGGGGATGAAAGGACTAAATCTGGGGAAACTTTACGGTCAAGTGGAACATATGAACTTGACATTCAGAAAAGCGTCTGTAGATTAGAGAAAGAAAACAGACCCTCAGAGACGTCTGAGAATACATGAGATCACCCAGACAGTAAGAAACCTCAAATACCTTCATTATTCAGAAATCCCAGAGAAAAGACAGACTAAACTGAAAGAGGGTCAGGCAAAGCAGGAGGAGGAGGAAGAGCACGGTGACGTGAGAGGCAGGTCAGAGAAAAAGGAGGAGGAGCTGTGTAAGTCACGTCTGTGTGTAAAAGCACGGCCCTCTGATTAAAGCAGCTATCCAGTATTTTATGTGTTGGAGTTTAACCTGACGACTCACTTTGTGCCCGCTTATATTTTATCAGGGAAACTAATACAAGTAATTAGATTTCAAGGCTCAATTTGTAACTACAAAGAGAAGTGAGGCCGACGCTATCAGAATCCAGAGGAGAAAGAGCTGAGTTGGGTGGGGACTGTCTGATGGAGGTGGAGGGGCGGTACTGGAATGGAAGACGTAGAAGGGTCGGAAAGACATTCACTATTAGCATGTCAAAGGAACCACGAGCAATCAATAGCTCATTCCCTGTGTACTTGTGGAGCTGACAGCATTTCCTGTACTTTTTGTTAAAAGGACATTTAAAACAACAAAAAAAAAAGTTTATCTAAAAGTCAATAGCAACTTCAAGAGATGGGCTGAAACCCCTTTACCTTCTAAAAGAGAGTCGGTAAGAACTGTTATCAAGACCATGTAGAACTGCTAAATTAAACCAATCAGTATCTCGCACTGACAGAAAAGTCATATTGTACTTAGAATCATTTGGGATAGAATGGCAGGTCAATTTAAATGTCTCGAATATTCCATATCTCAAGGATATCAGCACTCCTCACATTCACTGCAGTAACACTCAGGAGGTGAAAACACTAAATGTCCATCAATAAAGAAAAAGAGGGAACATCTAGACACCCACCATGAAACAGTATTCGGGCTCCCAAAAAAGTCAGAAGATTCTGCAATATGTGTTAACATGGATGGGCCTTGAGGACTTGGCATTAAAAGAAGCCACTCAAAGAAGAATAAGTAGTGCAGGATTCTACTCAGGTGAAGTACTCAAATTAGTCAACCTTATCAGAGGGAGAGTAGCTTCCAGGGGCAGAGGGAGGTCCAGGGAGCTGCTGCTCAGAGGGAGATACATTTCCACTGATACTGTGCACAGGGCACTCACATCAACAGTTCAGCACCACACACTCAATGCCTGTCAGAGCTCACGCTAAATGTTCCTATCACACGTAATAAAAACTGAAATTTTAAAAATCTAAAAGTAACCTCTGACCTTTGGATGTTATTGTGCACTGGATGACAGCGCCAGAGGACGCCAACCTAGCTGCCTTTGTGTTCACATTGTTTAGTTTTCCTAACATCCGCTGTAAGCACAAACCTTCCTTTTGTAGGGAGTCTGGCACACTACCTGAATGATTCTCATTTCCCAAATATCAATTTCAATATAAAATGGGTTATTTCTTAATTATGAAACAATTCACTCCCATTACATCGACAAATGAGAATAGATCTGATTTCCAGCCAGCCATTCTTTCTAATTCTTTAATTTTGAGGAGGGACTTCCGTTATAGCTCACCCACCTTTTTCCACTAGCTATAGGAAGATCACAGTTTTGCTTCTGTGTTCCACTCCAAGCCACCCTCATGTGCAGGGCACAAAATGTAAAAACTCGAGTTTGGAGCACAGCCGGAGGACTAAAGTGGCCTTGGTCTGCATACCTAGGACACTCTCTATGAAGCAATAACAGGCAGCTCTATTATTCTAGGCAGCATGCTAATCACAGCCACCTTCAAGTTTCACAGTTACATATGATATGGACAGAGTTCCACTTCTTACTATCTAGGTGAGGGGGACGGGACCCGAACAGAAAACAGCGGGGAACCTCACAGGGACCAGGGTGGAATTACAGCAAAGTGGCCTGTATGAAACCTATGACCCTTTCTTCCGCTTAGAAGCAGCAATATTCCCTGGCCAAGAACGTTCGACATGGACAGACAGCCCAGAAGCCCAGGGCTGAAGCTTTCCGTATGCCTGAACTTCCTGCAGCGGTAACCACCACCGAATTTTATGTATCCGTTTCCTCGGAATCAAATCTCACCTCCCAGAGTATGAAGTGAGAGGCAAGAGACCCAGGACGTTGGCACATTCCCTGCATTCGCCACTGGCTAAGCTAAAGCAACTGACATTTTAAATTGATTTCAAAGTTATTTCTGAAAACGAGGAAGACACTGTGATCAAATGTCTGTGACTGGGAGCCACAGCACGTCCCCTCACTCTGCACAGTCCTAGTGCACTGTTGTATTTCAAAAGCAGGAGAAGGGAGAGAATGACAAGGAATAAAGGTAAATCCGGGACCTGCAAGCCTCCGAAAGATCAGGAGACGGGCAGGTTTCCCAGGCTCGCCCCTCAGGCGAACCCAGCAGCATTAAAGCTATAATGAGCAAAATGGTATTTTACTAATGAGAACCTTCCCCTTTTGCTGGCTCTGCATTGTCTTGTGGGGAGCTCCTCTATAAGACAGGAAAGGGTAACTGTCAAGCCGCTCCTTCTGGAAATCTCTCTCGACTACTCTCCTACCCTGCGCCAAGTCTGCACCACCCAGCTCATCAACTCCAGATGGCCAGAAGACCAAAGTCATCGATTCTAAACTTTAAAAAAGGAGAGAAAGAAAAGAAGGAAGAAATCAGAACCCCAGATGCTGTGAGGACCATTTGTGATGACTAATCAATGGATTTTTGTCATAAGAACAAGAGGGTTGAATGAAATATTTTTTAAACTCCAATAACAATTTTTAAAAAGCCAACGAGAAAAAGTATATTAACATCTATGAGATATACTGACCGAAGATAAAAATAATAGAGAATAATGAAAAATTCTCTACAAACACATAAAATTAAGCAGTGAGTTATCAGATAACAATTCCACTCTGAGCAAATATCCAGAGAAATGAAAAGGCATACATGTATGTTCACAGCCTCACAGATGTGGCGACAACTGCCACTCAAACAGTCGCTGACTGACGGAAGGACATGAACAGCATGCTCCTCGACACTAGGAAGGACTGCTGTCTTGACATACGCTACCACCACACAGAGGGACCTGCAGACATTACAGAAACAAAGAAGCCAACTAGAGGAGACAGAGATTTAGTCCGTTAGCATCATGACATAGAGCATGGCATAAGGTGGCGTGGCATAAGGCAGGCATGGTGTTGGAAGTTGCTCAAAGTTCCACACTTGATCCGTAGGCAGCGAGAGAAGAACTGGGCTTGGCATGGGCTTTTGAAACCTCAAAGGCCACCCTCCATGACTCAGCTCCTCCAACAAGGCCACACCCCCTGATCCTTCTCACACAGTGCTACTCCCTGATGACTAAGCACTCAACCACATGAGCCTATGGGAGCCATTCTTACACCACCACACTGACATCTGTGTGAAACAGTCACATCACACAAGTCTGGGGAGGCAGAGAGAAACAGTTAAAGTCTGGGACTCGGGTGATTGGAGAAGAGAGGTGTGTGGAACGAGGAGTCACTGTTAATGGGGACACATTTCTTTTCAGGGGTTCATAAAGACAAATACTACATGTTCTGGCCCCTCTACAGAACTTAGCTTTTTTCGTTTGTTTGTTTTTTGTTTTTTCAAGATAGGGTTTCTCTGTGTAGTTTTGGTGCCTGTCCTGGATCTCACTCTGTAGACCAGGCTGGCCTCGAACTCACAGAGATCTGCCTGGCTCTGCCTCCGGAGTGCTGGGATTAAAGGCGTGTGCCACCACCGCCCGGGGCCAGAGCCTAGCTTTCAATGTGTACATAAGTGAGGGCCTATATGTCATGAAACTAGACAAGGAACTATGAGATGGGAAATGTAACAGAATATAAATGATATAGAACCAGACAAAAGGATCAGATGGTACAGGGAAAGGATAAGAAAAGAAGGGAGGGAGGGAGAGAGGGAGGGAGGGAGGGAGGAGGGAGGGGAGGCAACAGAAACAAAGTATGCTTCAAAGTGCCATAACAGAACTCAATGCCTTGCTAATTAAAAATAATGTTTAATTAAAAATGAGAAAAGGAATAGAAATGTTGGAGCGTGTGATAGAAATATAAAAGATAATTAGACTGCTCTCCCTTATCTATGAAAGGAGCCTAATCTTTCCTAAAAATGCATTTTAATCTAGGATCAGGAGGCAGAAGCAGGTAGACCTCTAGGAACACAAGGCCAGCCTGGTCTGCAGGGCAAGTTCCAGGTCAGCCAGTGATAAACAGTGAGACACTGTTTCAAAACCAGGGAAAAAACTAAAGTTTTTAAAAGTACTCCATTCATCCTCTGGGAATTTATACAGGCATGCAATGTGTTTCCAGCATATTCCCTCCTAATCCCAATGAAGTGGTTTTTTCATCTAGACAATTCCCTTTAGTCTGCTTTAAATTTCCTTTTCCTGTTCTGGCTGGCTGTTTGTCCAGGCTTCATCAAACCATCTAAACTGATCATTTACGAATGTATTTGCCAATGCTGTATATACGTCTAACATAGGAAGACACTATTTTCTTCCCTAGAGAAGTCAACTGCGTTTAACTGTGTAAAATGCTCTGATCACAGTAGAAATCGGAGTGTTTGAAAGTCAGGAGAAGCGAGTGACTTACATGAGTGAGAAGAATCTACAAATCTCTCAACAACACAATGTCAAGGAAGGGGTTCATTTGCATGTATTATTTACCCTGCGGTACAGAGTCTTTAAAAATTAGGCAAAGAGGTCAAAATCATTAGAGAAAAACAGAAATAAAATACCATTAAATGCATGGAATGATTGTTATATCTTTTCAAGGCCTGACACTGATTTTTTTGAGGGGAAAAAAGGGGCACAAATGTGCTATGAAATCACCTTGAAGTTACTAGCAGGGCATGAGTAGAGATAGATCTTATACAGGACAGCCTTCTCTCAATTACTCATTTGGTTTCCTCTTTTTCTTAGCCATATAATTCTTAATTTCATTCAAAACCACTAAGAAAGTTGTACTGTATTCTTTAGCCAAACACCAACTATTGATAAACAAATCATTCTAAATATTTGAAGAATAAAACATCTAATGCAAATGCTGGGGTTACAAAATAGCACTGGTCACTCCTGCATCTTGGAAGTAAGATCAGCACCATCTGGAAATCAGAATGTAAGGTGTGGTGTGTGTGTGGTGTGGTGTGTGTGTGGTGATCTAATAGGATTGGCTAGGCTGGCTCTGGAGCCCAACCAGGCTGGGATCACAGGCATGTACCACTTTAAGCTCAAGTTTATACAAAATGCAAATACAAAGATCTTTCGTGTATAGTGAAAAGTCAATCCTTATTTGTACTAATTCATATTATATGGCATTTTTTTTTTATTTCAAGCACATTGATATAATTTTTATATTATTTAGAACATTGCTTAAAGCACAATATTTTACATTAATTATTGCAACTCTATTCCCAATTACAAATCAAACCTTAAATTTAATTGCACAGAAGACTCCAGAGATACAGTTGTCACGAGTCCTCAGTCACGCTGGGCTGGGCTTTTCTGTGATACATCTATCTAAGGTGTATCATACTTCAGTAAGTAACCCTTTACCCATGTTCCTACTACATGACCCTAGTAACCCTCCTATATTACCAAGATGGACCAAGGAAGGGTAGTTTCTTTGACCTACTGATGTCCTATCTGGAGTGGATAGGTATCTGTACATCTCCCCAGGAAAAGTTCCAGCTGTCAGAGTTCTAAACAGCTCCAGGTGTCCAGGACACCTTCAGGCCAGAGCTATTCTGAGCAGCTTGAGGTGCCTGGGATATCTCATCCTCCAGGGCTGAACTGCCTCCTTGCAGCTTCAGCTGTCAGAGCTGTCCTAAGCAGCTCAAGGGGTTGCCTGATGCCCCAGGTAGTCAGGACAACTTTTCCAGAGTTGCAAAACTCATGTTTTGGTGCCAAAATCCGGGACCAAAGCCACAGAGTTCCAACAAATTTTCTTACAGTAACTTCGTAATATTGCTCAATCAAAGCAATGAAGTATGTAACTAGTGCTTGTTTATACCTAAAAACTGTGTGACTTAAAATGCAGGTGGGTGTCCACAGCTATGTAATTAGTTCCTTCATCAATTACCACCCTCAGACATCAACTTACAAGGAGCTTGTGTGATCCCAGAGACTATAATGACACCCATCCCCTTCCCCAAGGGCTACCCAGCCACGAGTTTGCAGAGCCAATGTGCTCAAAGTAGCTCCAGCATCACAGCAGCAGCAGAGTCAGGAGCCTGCCTGCTTCTAAAAAGCATTTTCAACTGTCCATCTATCTAAGGACAGAAATAAGGGCACGGTGGGAGAATGTCTCACATCCTCCTCTACACAGACGCACCTTCCCAAGATGGGCATCTCTCCAGCTTACCATTAGTCACAAGGTGGCAGAACAGGTATAATATATAATGCCCCTAATTAAGACCAGAAATCCTGGCACAGTGTTGTCAAAGACTCATTGGGAAATGGGTCTGGGATGTGACCACATGGGGGTGTCCTGAGGTCCCTGATTGATAGGACCCTCTTACTGGTTATTTGTATGAGGGACCTTAACATGGTTTTACCTTTAACCCCCTCCCAAATCGGGCTCCAGATACACAGAATGATGGATACAGTAGTCTGCTGTGACTATGACTGTGTCACTAAAGATGATTATGAAAAATGGTTAATGTTTCACAGGACAGTAGCAACTTCTGGAAAAATCACAATGAAGTGGTGGTAGAGTTTGGGAAGAGCGAGTTTGAACAGAAATGCCTTCATTTCCACCTTCTCAAAGTGAGTTATCTAACAATAAGAAGTAAATCACAGTAACCTACAGACACGGCACAAAGGAGGTGAGCCCACTGCACAGTAGTCTTGAGAAATATAGACAACTTCACAGACTTGAGGGTCCACGATGCCCTGAAGATGACTTACTACAAGGTGGCACAGACCACTTCTACACATGATTTTATAAATTTAATGAAGAGAATCCAGAGTTCCATAAACGGATTTTGAGTTTGGGCTTCGCTTCGGGGGTTTGTTGTCTGCTTTGTCCTGGAGTCTGAACTTTGGGCCCTAGCTCTACCGCTGAGCTACACCCTCAGCCCACACTGGAACCCACAAGTGAACTTTTTTCATTTTTTTTTTTTCTGAGAACCACTAAGTAAACTGTAAGGAAAACAAAACCAGACCATCTATCTGAAGATGCTGGAGAACCACTAAGCCCACAGAACTATGTTAAAGGCCCAAAAGATAAAGGGAGGGCAGCCATGAGCCACATGTGGCGCTCTTCCCTAAGGACCCTGCTATGCAGAAAGCAGAGCAGCTGAAATACCCAATAGGGCTCCGGATACACAGAATGATGACTAGGCAGGCCCACAGTTTAGGGGAGAGGCTGGGAATACCCAATTGGGCTCCAGATACACAGAATGATGGGTAGTGAGGCCCACAGTTTAGGGGAGAGGCTGGGAATACCCAATTGGGCTCCAGATACACAGAATGATGGGTAGTGAGGCCCACACAGCTTAGGGGAGAGGCTGGGAGTTCAGTCTCAATGGAGCTGATGGGGTTGGTTGGGGAGTGGGGGGGAATGCTTCCATGAGCTCATGGGTAGCTCTGAGAGCTTTGCCCTAAGAAATGGGAGTAAACTGGAGATAGACCCACCCTAAGAAAGGGCCTGAGACTGGATTTCAGTCATTTCCAATTCTCCTTTGATTTAAACCATCTGCTCCCGACCCAAATGCCTAAAGAAACAAAGTTAAGTGCTCTGAAAAATGCAAGATCGCCCAAAGCTTAAAATTATCTTTGTACTACTACACACATACTATATGGCCCTGGATAAATCAAGACTTGGAAATGTAAAGTACTATGGCTACTTGGTCAAAAATATACATATGAATGTGCAGTTTGTGGGCAAGGAACTGAAACCAAATGAATAAATAAAACCACTGAGAAAGAAACAGCAAGTAGAACTGACTGAAATAAGTAGCAATGGTGAAAATATCTAGTTGTTTGGAAATGAAGCAATATGCTCTATGATTTCTCAGAAAGGGATTTAGAGCACATGACAGTAAAGATTCAAAATTCAAAACCTATGGAATGTAAGTAAAAATCGTAGGTATTAAAGTGACTTAGAGCCTTAATGCAAATGTTTGGAAGCAAGAATGGTTAAGACTTGGGCGATAGCCACCAAAAAACAAGAGGTGGGTTGGTGTGTTTTGAGGCAGAATGCTAGACAAACACTCAACCAACTCAGCTGGTCCCACTAACAGATGTGTTCATTTTTTGACATACCAATTCCCCTCTTGTATCAAAAATGTGTACATGCAGCCAGGTGGTGGCAGCGACCCATGCCTTTAATCTCAGCACTCATGAGGCAGAGTCAGGCGGATCTCTGTGAGTTGGAGGCCAGCCTGGTTTACAAAGTGAGATCCAGGGCAGGCAACGAAACTACAGAGAAACAGAAACCCTGTTATGAAAACAAGAGAGAGAGAGAGAGAGAGAGAGAGAGAGAGAGAGAGAGAGAGAGAGAGAGAGAAGCCAACAATTGCAACAAAGATAATCCCAGTCGATGGCCACGCTACCTGAAGGTACCCGATCTCATTTTATCTCTGACGCTAGCTAAGCAGGGTCAGGCCTGGTTAGTACTTGGATGGGAGACAAAAGCAATCCCAACCATCCTTCAAACAAAGGAGAAAGACCATCCAGCAGTGTGGAGTGGAGAAGTTTCCTAACCCTAACACCTTAGAGGCAGAGAGGGGAGGCGAGCACCCATGCTTCCTCCACGGCCTGAGCTGTGCATTTGTTCAATGAAGAATCACAAAGAAAACAATCTTACCCTTAATCGCGTGGTGGAGATCTCAGCTTTTAAAATATCAGGATCATACTTAGTGCTAGATGAAGACCCTGAGAAGACTTTAAAAAGAGAAAAAAAAAATTACTTATCAGTTGCAATAATTGTAAGCTTGGAATTTACTGATTTTAAAAGTAAGGTTTATGGGCAGGCCCCAGTATTCCAGGCCAGCCCTCCCTCTATCCCAGTTAGATGGGAGGCTGAAGGGAGAAAGATTGCAAAATCAAGTGTTCTTGGACTAAAGGACGAGCTGAAGGACAGCTTAAAGAACTTAGTGAGATCCTGTCTCATAATAAAGAGGTTTGGAGACAAAGTTCAGTGGTCCAGCACAAGCCTAGCATGCATGAGGCCCTTCCTGGTCCCCGTAACACACCAACACACACAGAGCCAAGACTTAATGTTCTTTTGTAGAAAAGGTTTTTGGTTTTTCTTTTAGGAGATAGGTTCTTATACTGATTTCAAGCCTATGCAGCCCAGGCAAGCCTCACAGTTGCAGGGATTCTCCTGCCTCAGCCTTCCAAGTGCAAGAATTACAGGCATGAACCACCAGACATGGTTCTTCAAGCCTTTATCATATTAAAACAAAATAAAACAAAACCTCAGGATACAAAATACGGAAAGAAACTTGCCCTGGGTCCTTAAAGAGTTCTGCTGGGCAGCTCCTTAGGGGGCTACGTCATAGCTGTTTTTTAAAATAAGGTCAGCTCCAGATGACTGACACATGAGTACAGATGGAGGGGGTTGAGCTCCAAGAGCCTCAGTGCCTCCCTGGGAACAACAGTGAGCAGCAGTCACCTTGAAAAGGCTCACATTGGGGCTGCAGAGTGCTTGCTGCTCTTCCCGAGGACCTGAGTTCAGTTCCGAGCACCCACACTGGGCAGCTCACAACTCTGTGGCTCTAGCTCTTGGGGATCAGAAGCCTCTGGCCTCCTTTCCTTGTTCTGACAGAGATTTACTCAACCAAAAGGCAACCAGGTATAAGCAACTGGAGAAACAGAAGCTCGATGCCCAAATGGGGAGACCTGTACCTCAAAGAGGGGATGGGGCATTTCTCGAGTAATCTGCTGGGAACCCCTCCTTCCTCGTGGCTTGGAAAGGGGCTCAGAATTTAACTTGACAGAAGTGTGTGTGACCTTCACCTCTCTACAATCTCATCTTCCATTCTGGAGTGTGACCAGCCACGCAGTACTCACGGCTTGTGCGAGAACTTGACTTTTCCTTGTAGGCGTCATTTAAGCGGACATACTCATCGAGGGCCAGGGCCAGCCTCTGTTCCTTCACGTGGTACAGCTCCTTCTGTGTCCTGAGTGCATCCTGGGCCACGGAGAGATAGTCCTTGAGCATCCTCTCCTGCTCACCCCGCCACTGTTTTCTCGGATCTTCAATCTGTGTGGTTTCTGAAAAGAGAGTAGGTGGGAGTCTGTGGTGGGATTTGATTATGTTTGTGGGATTATTAATTGAGGGATTAGCTCATTTAAATTCTTGTTTTCTCTGAAGCATCTACCAGAAACTTCTACAGCCTGACTTGTCTAACATTTGGATATGGAGTTATTCTATTTACTCCAAAACCAGCCCGAGCCCTTTCTTTGCACACGTTGACAGCAATGTACCTAACTATAGGTCCTTCACACATGTCATCCATCGGTCATCCTTTTGAGAACCCTTGGGCTCCCCAATACCCAGGAAACAAGAGCTACATCACCATCAGCATCCAGGGCCATGGATACTCTGAGCCAAATGGACTTTTGAAGGGCCACACTTCCACTGACTTACCACAGGACTCCTCTTACCTAGAACATCAGCATTACGCATGACCTGGTCCATGGACCATCACTGGCCCCAGAGTCACTTCATACCCACAGCAATGAAGATGAAAATCAAGAGAACATTTAAGTCTTCATAGCAGTTTTAGTCAGTTATTATATATCTGTTGAATCTATAAATATCGGAGCTTTATTTCTTTATGGGCATTTCATTTTTCTATGAATTCATTTTTATTTTATCAAAAATATCAACCACTCTGTGGTAGATTAGAAAAATTTAAAACAATTAAAAACCAAGGCCACCTTGCTCTTGCTCTAAGGAGAAAGTCCCTTAGTGACTGTGAAAGTCTCCAAATCAATTATAACCCCTGCCAACAGAAGACGGGCCCTGGGACTCCTCACCCTAACCATTTTATTTTATAACAAATGCATTGGCCACACACTGGGGCAAGGAGCCGCCATGTACTGGTGTCTTACTTGGGGTAAATGGTGGTTACAAGGCAAAGTGCAGGGGTTGTGAATCTACAAGGATGCTAGTACAGTTGGCTGAGAGATCTTTGTACTGACAAGTCACAAAAGAATACACACTTTTGGCCAGAGAGTAGGTGAAGAGGCAACTTACTTACTCAGGAACTATGAGACTGTGTATTGGCGGAAATATCTGCATACAAATATTCATTAGCAGCATTATTCACAGTACACAAATATTTAAATCTTGGTATATCCATACAATAAATACTTCTTGGAAAGAAAAAGAAAGACAGACAATATTCAGGTTTGCATCAGATCCCAGACAATAGTTATTTATATGAAATCCCGGTCAAGGGCAAATCAAACCCAATGGCAGAAAAGTGACCAATGGCTGCCTGTGAAGTACTCACTAGTGTGGAGGGCAAATGTCCTTTTTGAGGGGACAGAAACATTCCATATCTAGGTTATTACAAAGGTTATGTGGTAGGTATATGCCTGTCAAAGCTCATGAGCTGTACAATGAGAACAGATACAACTCATTGTAGGTTACACCTTAATAAAGTTGGCTTAAGGGTTTATGAGTGCAGCTCACTGATAGAGTGCCACACACACACACACACACACACACACACACACACACACACACACACTCCTCCCCCAGCAGTGCAAAAGAAAAAGCTACTTTTAAAACATAAAATTTAAAGTTGATTACATTATACTTTTAAAAACTCAGATAAATGACTACCACACTAAGGAGATGTTGGGCTGGAAAAATGGTTCAGTGGTTCAAAACACTTATTGCTCTTCCAGAGGACCTCGGTTCAATTCCCAGCACCCACATGGTGGCTCACAATCATCTGTAGCTCCAGTTCTGGAGGATCTCATGCCCTCTTTTGATCTGGGCACCAGGCACGCACGTGGTGCACATGCACACACATATACACACAGTGCACTGGAGTAGGGGGCTACTGGAGCCCCGCCCTGAAGCCCCGCCCCTAGTGAGGCAGCTGTAACTGATATACCTGCCTACGACCTTGAGGTACATGCCCCTGGGGTGTGGTCGAGGGGACCCTTAAGATCGGGGATGCAAGAACTCATTCCTTTTTCTGCTACCTCGTGGTTTTGGAATGGACCAGGGCAGACCTCACCAGAGAACAGTGTTGGGCCGTGTCTCACCCTTCCCAAGATCCCGAGACAAATTCCTTTATTCTGTCTTGTGAATTAACCCCCAGATAAATTCCTTTGTTCATTAAACAGACTCCGTGGATTGCTGGCGATACAATCCCATTAGTGCAAAGACAGACAGGCAGACAGACGGACAGACAGACAGACAGACAGACACACACACACACACATACACACAGGCAAACACTCATACATAAATTTTAAAACTTTAAGAGAGAACTGAGGAGGTCTATGTTGGCCCATGGAACTGACTTTTCAGAGGCCAGACTGTCCTGGGAATGTGTGACCTGACCTCCGGGTATAAAGCATGATATTAAACTGACACAGTTTGGCCAGGGAAGGCTGGGTCCTCTTGGGGCTAAGAGAGGCCCTGGGTGATTCACAAAATGGTCTAGTTCAGTAGAACACTAACCACTGCCTCAGACCTATAGTTCTGGCTTCACAGTCACTGGCTACTAAAAGCTGAGCTTTCTCCAAAGCACCATTTTTGAAATACTCATTTTAAAGATATAAATATTTAAATACACAAAAGATAAACATCTCATGTAATTACTTATTGGGAGTAAACACATGCTATGGCCTCTGTCTCAACAGGAGCTGTCCTGAATGGGAAGACCTTCCACATCAGAATCTTCAAGGGCAAAACAGCATGGCACCGCCATCTAGGGAATATGGAAGATGTGCAGAGATCATCGAATAAGGGCCTAAAGTGCTCGGTTGTCTATTTATATATTCCCTGCAACACCAGCCTTTAATATTCTAATAGTGTTCAGATTAATTTCCAGGAGTCACACACATGACTGCACTCTGGCTCAAAGGGCAGACACTTCACATGACAAATAGGGAGTTATGGGCCTCAAGTTTTCTCAGGCTAGAGAGGGCAGCACTTCTGGATTGGGCTGCACTGTCCTTCTCTCTCTACTTCCACTCCTACCACCGGAAGGAAGCCAGCTGCCGTGGTGTGAGGTGCCCAGCAGAGACGCTCCCCTGACTGTGAGGAGGCCTGTGGAGAAGGTCACTGATGGTGAGGAGGCCTGTGGAGAAGCTCACTGATGGTGGGGAGGCCTGTGGAGAAGCTCACTGATGGTGGGGAGGCCTGTGGAGAAGCTCACTGATGGTGGGGAGGCCTGTGGAGAAGCTCACTGACGGTGGGGAGGCCTGTGGAGAAGCTCACTGATGGTGAGGCCTGTGGAGAAGCTCACTGACGGTGGGGAGGCCTGTGGAGAAGCTCACTGATGGTGAGGCCTGTGGAGAAGCTCACTGACGGTGGGGAGGCCTGTGGAGAAGCTCACTGATGGTGAGGCCTGTGGAGAAGCTCACTGATGGTGAGGAGGCCTGTGGAGAAGGTCACTGATGGTGGGGAGGCCTGTGGAGAAGCTCACTGACTGTGAGGAGGCCTGTGGAGAAGCTCACTGATGGTGAGGCCTGTGGAGAAGCTCACTGATGGTGAGGAGGCCTGTGGAGAAGGTCACTGATGGTGAGGCCTGTGGAGAAGCTCACTGATGGTGAGGAGGCCTGTGGAGAAGCTCACTGACTGTGAGGAGGCCTGTGGAGAAGCTCACTGACTGTGAGGAGGCCTGTGGAGAAGCTCACTGATGGTGAGGCCTGTGGAGAAGGTCACCCTGACTGTGAGGAGGCCTGTGGAGAAGGTCACCCTGACTGTGAGGAGGCCTGTGGAGAAGGTCACCCTGACTGTGAGGAGGCCTGTGGAGAAGGTCACCCTGACTGTGAGGAGGCCTGTGGAGAAGGTCACTGACTGTGAGGAGGCCTGTGCCCAGCCACACAAAGGCACACTACCAAGAACCACGAGTTTGAGCAGTCTTCTCGAGCAGAGCAAGATGACTGCAGCCAGGACAGCTAAGCCGTACCTGCTTCAAGGCCCACAGAAATTGTAAGACAACCAACATTAGTAATTTGTCACGCCGAGACGTGTAAGTATTAACCAATCAAGTAAAGAGATGCAAACACATGGATGGGTTTAGTTAGAACAGTAAGCAAGCATCCCTCAGGTCCAGCTAGGTATATTTGTCCCCTTGTTTGGGAAGTGGTGTACTTAAATAGATATCTGTCAACAGCTAACAGGCCTCAAAATCCTGCTACATCATTAACACTCAGATTAATGAATTAAAACAACACTAAAGATGGTAGCGAACTATTAGTATTTTGTGCGATAATAATAAATGTATTTTGGATGAGTCTGAAGAAACCCCCGAGTAGACTGGTTTGGATTTGTTTACAAGAGAGGCAGGAAACATTTATATTTCTGAAATATTGCACAATTCAAATATAAACCACAAAGAGAACTCCCAAAGGCATCTTCGAAGGTTTCATAAAGCAAGACTAGGCTCATCTCCATCTGTTATATTTGCTGAATAGATTTGAAAAGAATATTTATTAAATGTAAACACACAAGAAGAGTGTTTTACAAATGTGTTTTTTTTTTTTTTTATTAAGACCTTCTGGCCTTGGGAGATCACTATATCATAATGCAATGTAATTTGCATGCTGTCTGCTATATTAAAGAAGTAATATATTACATACTTTAAAACATTGCATATCTCAAGAGAATTCACATCCCATTAGTTTCATAGATGTGGGACTTTGCAGACAGGGAACACAGAACCTTATCATGGAAGACAACATTATACTTCGGAGACTGGTGTTTCTGTCTATAACACAGATTTCCATTCTTCCTGCTGTGCTCGTAAGAATGAATGAAATAAATATGTACAACTTTTCTTATCTTCCTTTTTATAAAGTCTCTGCAAAATTTATTTGTTGCCTATTTCTTCCACGTGCAATTATTAAGCCCCTACTGGATGCATTAGACAAAATAAGATATTGGAGGAAACCATTATGCACAAAGTAAACAAACAAACAAAAAAAAATCCAAAAAATTTATACCAGAATGAGATACTGTCTTTAGAGAAGGATGGGTAAGTATATAGCAATTTAGAAAGTGCAGGGTTTCTTCTGGTTGAAAAAAGTTTGATGCCAGTGAATCCAGCTGCAGTTAAACGGATACCAAAGAATCCCAGGCAAGCGCACTTCTTCAGGCATCTCCCACAGCCTCGACAGCGTTTCCTGTATTCTTTTACCAGGCTGCGTTCTCCAGCCACCTTGGCTCTACCTATGGTCTTCCTTCTTCCCTCCCCGAAACTCCGCCACAGGCAACCCTTCTCCAGTGAAGTCACGCCTTGAGGATCAGCTAGCGCTCTCTGCAGGTAGCATGGGAGTGCTGCAGAAGGAGGGGTTCCCTCCTGCCCCCGCCCTGTGCAATGGCAAGCCTTCTCAGGCAAAGTGGGAGACTCACCTCGGAAGCCACAGCGTGCCACAGAAGAGTCTACGCAAACGCATGCAAGGATCTTAACTCTATAGAAGACCACCTGGCAGAAATGTGAGGCTCCACTGCCAAAGGGGTGGATATGGTAACCTGGGAACCTTTTGTAATGAAATTTACACACCAAGTGAAAGAAAGAAATTCAGGAAACACCACGGTTGTACTGGAAAGCAGAACAGAGTTTGAAAACTCCAAGTATGAGTATGTTTGTGCCCTGACCGGAAGAGGGTTGAGAAGATGTACATCCGAGAATCAGAAAATTGGTTAACTTTAGCTCTTATATCTCCATTTCCTATTTTTCTGTATTACTTTTACAAGATATATGGTAAGGCTGCGATGGCCGAGTTGAAAATGGGTAGGAAAGCCAAGACACAAATGAGGAAATCGAAGAATGACTTTCCTTTAGTACTCCTAAGAACCCACGTGCGTGTGAGATGATAAAAGGGTAAAAAAAATCCTTTTGTAAGATTTTGGAGACAACACTGATTAGAAGTTTCTCAGAGTTAAAGTTTGATTTTTGATCACAGTGAAGACAACTGGGGAAAAGCAGGCAAGAGAGACATTTGATAGTAATCGCAAAGAAGAACATCATGGCGGATAAAGGCATGATGGCACACACTAAAGAAAGGGGGAGCTCACAACTTTGGGAATGACAAGGTTTAAGGATCTTCAAATGGAATATAAGCTAAACAAATGAGAGAAAAATTAAAAAAAAAATTGAAGGAAAATCTGAAAGTTCAGAAGAATCTACATCAAATCCACATCTAGGTAGGAAAAAAAAAAAAAGAGGCGTTCCTGAATTTGGCAAATATGTGGAATATATAAATGATCATCATTTCAACTTAGCATCTCCTCCCATGCTGCCAATCAGCCATTGGGTCTATCGGCTTCAACCGGGCATTAGCCGCCAATGAGTGAGAAGTGCTTTCAGTACTGACAGCCCTGGGGCTTGTGGGGGTTTGAATGCTAGATCCCCCATGAGTCTCAGGCATTTGGAGACCTGGTCTCCAGTTGTTGTTGACGCTGGGAGAGGCTTAGGAAGTGTGGCCTTGCTGGGGGAAGTGTGTTACCGGGGCAGGCTCAGGGGTTTCAGAGCCACCGGATTGCCAGTCGGCTCTCTCCTGCAGCTTGAGATGTGACACCTCAGTACCCAGCTTCCTTTCCAGCGACATGTCTGCACCTACTTCCTCTGCTCTACCACCACAGACTCTAACCCTCTAGAACTGTAAACCCCAAATCAACTCTTGTATAAGGTGCCTCTGTCTTGGTGTTTAATCAGAGCAACAGACAAGTAATGAATATAGGGCTGTGCGGGCTGAGCCAGAGGCTGGCAGCTTCCGTGCCTGGAGAGCTGGGGGCCAATTATTCCAGGCTTCAGAAGGTACTGAGTATGAGGGTCAGTGCTCTAGGCTTGAACCCCCAATAGCCCCGAACTTAGGAGCTATCTCAGTGTCCGGGGCGGGCGTGGATCGTGAGTTCCCGTCCCTAACTAAGGAGTTACTGACAAGTGGATGCCTGCCAGAGGAGGGAGAGTCGGTTTTCTTTAAGAGTGTGGCCACCGTAGGTGAACCATGCTCTAGTGGATGATCCCGTACCCTTGAATATATGGTCAGCACAAACTGGACTTGATAAGATGTTTTTTAAAAGGCATGAAGTTGGGGGGAGATCTGGGGAAAGTTAGGAGAGGAGAATGAATATGATCAAAATACACTGTATGTATATACGCAGCTCTCAAAGAACTGATAAAAATATAGTAATTTTAAAACGCCCATTCAAGAGAATTCAATACACACACACACACACACACACACACACACACACACACACACACACAAATATATGATTGCCAATATATGAACCCATAGTGGCACAGGGGTGTTTTGTCATAGTTAGGGTTCCTATTGTTGTGACAAAACACCATGACCAAAGATAACTTTAGGAGAAACGGGTTTTGTTTTGTTTTTAATTTCTTCTTACAATTCTCAAGTCATACTTCATCACTTAGGGAAGACAGGACAGAAGTCAAGACACGAACCTGGAGGCAAGATGACGCAGAAGCCATGGATGCTTACTGACTTGCTCTCCACGGCTTACTTAGCCTGTTTTCTTGTACAGCCCAGGGCCACTGGCCCCCTGCCGAAGAAGTGGCACCACCACAGTAAGCCAGGCCCTCCCAGGTCAATCATTAATAAGGAAATGCCCCACAGACTTCCCTACATGTAATCTGACAGCGACATTGCTTAATTGAGGCTCCACATCCCAGATAGCTGTCAAGCTGACAAAAGACCAACCAGGACATGTCTCCAGGCAGGCTAGAAAAGTGAACTCAACAGTCTCTGAGAGCCCCAGTGGGGTGAGACACCAGGCGTGGCACCTTCGTGCAAACAAATGGCTGTGTTCGCTCCAACCAGATCAGTCCTTCAAGCAAATGAAGGATACTATTTACATGAATTATATTTCTTTTGCTGGACCACCCTGGGAATTGCTCTCTGGCTGGCCTGGGGGAACGCTTCACTGAGGCTTGTGACAGAAGAAAAAGATCTAGCCCACACCGTCCCAAACAGTCATGGAGAGAGTAACAGCCGTCTGGAGCCTAAATTGTGCTTCAGCAGCAAGCAGCTGCGGTTACAAAACTACTTCCTCCAGGCAGTCTTGGAGTTCTAAGTGGTCCTCCACTCAGCACAGTTAGCACGTCGGGGAATGGTCTAACTATTTCAGAGAGCCAGATTATCTTAGGTACCCAACAGCTTAGAGGAAAGCTAACCACTAAAAGGCGTGCCTACAATAAAGGTCTATTATCAGCATTATAATGATCTGAACATTTAGCAGGGCTCCGGCAGTATCCAGAAGAGGTAGATCCCAACACATCTGTCTCATTTGTATTAGGTTTTACATGATTATGACAAGTACCAAGAAATCTAACTATCTCCCTGTTTTCTTCCTTCTAAGAAATAGTTTGTCAACTTAGGGGGCTTGGAGGATGCAGATAGAGAAGCAACAGAAAGGCTTGAGAATAATGTGCTCTGTTGAGAGAAAACGATACTGTATAAAGCTTCACACATACCAGAACTTTTCTTCAAATCCCAACAAAACGTGTTACGTAGGAGGCTGTTTCAGAGTACCATGGAGTAAGCACACGCCATCCATCACTCCAGAGATTACAGAGCACAGAATCCACTAGCCAATCAAAGGGAGACTGGGAAAAGCAAGGGGAAGGACCGGGGAGAAAATAAAAACATTATGACAGTAACTTCTGGTTTAGTGTTTGACACCTCTTGTGATTCCCTAGATCTCACAAGATTGCAAATGGACTGGAGAGAACAAACTCCAAAACAAATATCCACATCTTGTCAAGAGTGTGGGGAAGAGGCTGTTGCCAGACAAAGCTCTTGGGGTGGGGGGTGGGGTGGGAGGTGGGGTGCTGGCATCCTAGGTAAACAGCAAAAAGCCTCAGGACTTAGCGACCCACCTGTTCTTGCCTGGTTTCTCTTGCTACGGTAAGATATTGACTAAAGCGACTTGGAGAAGGAAGGGATATTCGACTTAAGGTCACACACACACTGTCATGGAGGGAAGCCCTGGCAGGACCGTGGGGACAGGGACAGAAGCAGAGACTCCCAGGAGCCCTGCTTCCTGGCTCGCTCCTAAGCTCCCGTTCTGACACCTTCCTCCTGAAGTCTAGGCCACCTTCTCAGGGATGGAACTGGTCACAGCTGGCTGGCCCTAAGAAATTTTTTTGCATATAAGAATTTAAATGACAGAAGGACCACTTGAAGAACAAAGCAGAGTCTTCCTCTGAACAGAACAGAATTCACGGGCTGGAGAGACGGCTCGGTGACTTAGTTAGTGCTCACTGCTCTTGCTGAGGACCCAAGCTCATTCCCAGCACTCATGCTGGACAGCTCATCGCCTCCTTTGAATGAAGCTCCCAGGGACCTGACACCCTCTTCTGTCTGCCACAGGTACCTGCTCAGATTTTTTAAATGTGATATTTTAAAATAGAATTCAACATCAACGTTCTTTTTATCTTGTCATTATTGTCTAAACAGACAGCAGATCAACCATTTGTATCGCATTAGCGTCGTAAGTAATCGACAGGCGATTTAAAGCATGCAGGAAGATGTACAAAGGATATGCCAACACTAGGCCACTTTCTAAAAGGGTGTTGAGGCCAGGTGTTTTAATCCCAGTACTGGGGAGGCAGAGGCAGGCACACTTTTGAGTCTGAAAACCATCAGACCTACATAGTGAGTTCCAGGCCAGCCAGGGCTATACAGTGAATCTGTCTCTGTGTGTTTGTCTCTCTGCCTCTGTCTGCGCGCTCTCTCTCTCTCTCTCTCTCTCTCTCTCTCTCTCTCTCTCTCTCTCTCACACACACACACACACACACACACACACACACACACACAGAGGAATTGGGGCATCTACATAAGATCCTGTAGCCAAATCCCAGCAGATACTGAAAACATCTGTATATTTTATCAATTACAGTCTATTTGGCTTAGTGTTAAAAATAAACATATTACACTCCATTAATAAAATAAGAAACAGATAGTCACTTCAAGACATACTGAAAACCCTGGTTACTAGTTCAGCACTCGTTCATAAAGAGAGCCCTACATATGAAGTCCCAGGGACTGTGACTGAAGAGTACTTCTGCCCATCAAGGACATCTACAAAAGAATGGAACACAGGACACCGGCATCATGCGGCCTGAAGGACTAGAAAGTACAAATGTCGGTTCTTGCCACTTCCCATCAATTCAAAACACCAGAGGCTCTAAAATGCTGCTTTAATTAAACGCGAAAGAGAGGAAGAAGTTAGGGCAAAGAGAAGTCTGGCCTGGCAACCAGAAGACAGAGCTCTTCTCATCTGAAGAAGAAGGAATTTCTACACAGGAGTCATCTGCCCATCAAAGAGTTGTAAGTTGAAGCTTTAAAACGTGCTCTCCACCCCAGCACCCCGATAGAACGCAGTGGGGTACACAGCAGGGGGCGCGCAGGCCCAGGGGTCTAACCCTGAGGTACTCAGTCCCTGGAAGCCTCAGCAGCAGTCAGTCAGTTCTTCCTGGAGCGGTCAGCTAATTAGACAAACTCAGAATTCCACTGTGGGTTTTAAAATATAAGTTGTTATGACAGTTCTATAGACTACATGGGAAATATAAAAATTTGTGATTTTTGAAAAACAATTTTAGTAAAGAGCCAAGTTAATGAGCATGCATCAACCCATTTCAAGACATGCACGCCTTGTAATTATGACTGTATGCTATAAGCATAAAGTCACTGCACCGATCAACAGAATAGAACAGAAAACTCAGAAACAGACAGATGAACTCTGTGGAGGTTGGAATAAGAATGTCCACCCCATATATATGAATGTTTGGTTCACAGTCAGTGGACGATTTATAAAGGATTAGGAGGTGCGGCCTTGTTGAAGGAGGTGTGTCAGTGGGCTTTTAAAACTAAAACCTACTCCAGGCCCCGTCTGGCTCCTTTCTGCTCCATTTTGCTTGCAAAGTGTAATCTCTCAGTTGCTGCTCCAGCGCCATGCCTGCCTGCCTGCCTGTCTGCTGCCACACCCCCTGTCATGATGGTCATGGACTGACTCCAGAGAGTTAGTGAATCTGTAAGTAAGCCTCCAGTTAAATGCTTCTTTTCATAGGTTGCCTTGGCCATGGTGTCTCTTCACAGAACTAGAACAGTCACTGAGACAAACACCAACATATTTTCAACAAAGGTTGAAATTCGGTAGGAAGAGTACCCACCCAAGAACTGGTTGGGGGGGGGGGGGCGTGGGAAAATGGCCCAGTGGGTAAGTGCTTGCTGTGACAGCATAAGGGACTAGGTTCAGGTCCTCAGTACTGACACACAAAGTCGGGAACAGTGTGCTTCTATAATCCCAGTGCTAGCGAGGCAGATCCCAGGGGCTCACCGCTGGCCAGCCAAATCAGTGAGCTCCAGGTTCAGCAACAAAGAACGACACCTGACAACCTCCAACACGTAAGCACAGATGAGTGCACACATACACAGATGCACATGCCACACGTGCACAAAGATGCATGCAACCAGACATGCACACTAAAGGAAGAAACGGTCCTGGAAGGGTATATCTACTTAGGAAAGAAAGAACCTCAATTTTACTTCACACAGAGCTCGCAAAGTAATTTGGTGTGGAGCAGCAATCTAAACTGTAAACGCTTCAGGAAAGATCTACAAGAAAAAGCAGAACATTTTACAGCTTCTCAAAGGAAAAGAGATTTCTCAGAACTCAAAAAGTAGGAGGTGTTTTTAAAACTTAATTGGACTTTTTAAATCTGCTGTAAGGAAACTGAAAAGAGAAGCCATGATTTAGAAGAAAAAGGTTCACAAGATTTTAATGTAGAAAACATGAAGAGTTCTAGCAACTCATTGGATAAATAACTAAAAACATGGGCAATATATATGAACAAATTCTTCACACACGCACATACATTCACCAGCAATGGCAATGAATACATTTAGAGATGTTCAACATCGTTAGCTGTTGTGTGATATTTTGTTTGTGTTCTGACAAATAAAGGGTACCTGGAGATCAGGGGGCGGAGCTAGCTACTAGTTAACCATAGAGGTCAGGTGGTGGTGGCTCACACCTTCAATCCCAGCACTCGGGAGGTGGAGACAGGAGTATAAGGAGAGTGGAGAAGGATCTCAGCCCCCCATTTGGTTAGAGGATTCATAGATATAAGACGTTTCTAGTGGCTGCTGCTCTGCTTCTCTGATCTTTCAGCTTTCACCCTCGATATCTGACTCCTGGTTTTTATTGATACGACTAAATAGGAGGACGCAAGTCACAACTACACAGAGACTGTTTCACACACCTGAACCAGTAAGTTTAAGAGGACAACAGAACACAAACAGACGGCAACCGGACTCTCCAAGACCGTGGGACAATATCAGAGGCTCCCACGTGTCTCGGGTCTTCACACAATACATGGTGGTGTCTGTCCACAAAAGCCAGCTCACAGAAGGTTCATTCACAAAAAGCAACCCCAGATATCCATTCCCAGATACATCCACACAGCCATGTACTACTAGGGAACACAGAGAGCCAAACACCTTTGCGCAATAATGTGAACGGATCTGAAGCACCATTCCTGGGACTTTTAGAAAAAGGCAAAACTAATCTTTAGTGGCAAAGATCAGTTCCCATTGTGTTGCGGACAGGCTGATTGCCAAGGGCAAAGACAGAACTCCCTCATGGCTAAAATGTTCTTTGTCTTTACTGAGATGGCAGCATACTTAAAATGTACACATTTTGTATGTAAATTATGTACATAAAAATTGATTGTAGCCAGGCAGTGGTGGCGCACGCCTTTAATCCCAGCACTCTGGAGGCAGAGCCAGGCAGATCTCTGTGAGTTCGAGGCCAGCCTGGGCTACAGAGCAAGACTCAAGACAGGCACCAAAACACCACAGAGAAACCCTGTCTCAAAAAAAAAGAAAAAGAAAGAAAGAAAGAAAGAAAGAAAGAAAGAAAGAAAGAAAGAAAGAAAATGAAAAAAGGGGAAAAAAGTTGATTGTATAATACGACTGCAATTGTAAACAGAAAATAACAACTTATACATGAACTCTCTGGAAAGACAATAGCACCAAACAAAAACCTCCATTCTGAACCCCAAATCTGAACACCTTAAATAAATGGCAAACTCTATCATGTTCATGGTATCATAATAATCTTCCCAAATTACCTATAGATAGTATCAAACGTCCAACAGGCTCCTTTGGGAAAAACTAACAAATTGATTCAAAAGTAACTACATCTATGTACCTATGAACATGATCTAGAACTGCCAATATACACTGGAAAAAGAACAAGAGGCCGAGGTCTCTCGTTCATGACTCTCTGCACATTCACAGTACTCGGAGGCATTATAGCCAGAGTACAGAGAAATACACAGTTAAGTGGAATGAAGTAGTCACACCACAGTAAACCACTTCTGACCTAGGCTCTACATCAACTCAGTGAAGAAAATAAAGATGGACCACACATACATACAGAACCATAAAAACTTACGTCTAGAGCCGGGCAGTGGTGGCACATGCCTATAATCCCAGCCCTCAGAAGGCAGAGGCAGGTGTATGTCTGTGAGTTCGAGGCCAGTCTGGTCTACAGAGCAAGATCCAGGACAGGCACCAAAACTACACAGAGAAACCCTCTCTCAAAACGCCCCCCACCCCAAAGTCTTCTATAACAATGCTCACAGCAGCCTTCTACAGAGTGAGTTCCAGGACAGCCAGAGCTGTTACACAGAGAAACCCTGTCTTGAAACCGCCCCCCCCCCATTACCAAACAAACAAAAACAAACAACAACAACAACAACAACAAAACCCCTTAAACCTAGGAACAATCATGGGAGTCTTTACCACCTATGGAGATTTCTCAGCCAGAACTACCAACCATAAAGGAGAAAAACAGGTGTGTAATGAGCTTCATCAAATATATATATTTGTTGTTTCCATTATTAAATTGTGTATCTGTGTGTGTGTGTGTGAGAGAGAGAGAGAGGGGGGGGGTGTCTGCAGAGTCCAGAAGTGTCACAACCCATGGAGCTGGAGTTAAAGACAATGTGAATGCTCATGACCCAAAGCACCCAGCACTCAGGAAGCTCACAATGGGCAGGAATTTAAGGCCAATCTGGCTACTCAGTAAGACTTTCTTCAAAAAACCAAAATAAACAGACACATTTTTAACATTTAAAGAGGAAATAGAGATTCTCTTTCTCGCCAGGTGGTGGTAGCACACGCCTTTAATCCCAGCACTCGGGAGGCAGAGCCAGGCGGATCTCTGTGAGTTCGAGGCCAGTCTGGTCTACAGAGTGAGTTCCAGGACAGGCACCAAAACTACACAGAGAAACCCTGTCTCAAAATGCCCCTCCCCCAAGTCTTCTACAACAATGCTCACAGCAGCCTTCTTCCTAATAGCCCCAACTAGGAACAATTTCAAATTCAAAATAGATTTTTAAATGTAATACTAATAAGCAATAAAAAAGAAAATATACTGACATCATAGAATAATATAAAGGAGGCCATGAAGTCCCTAGGTTTGCTGTTTATTTTGAACTTAGTTTTTCTCGTTAACATTCACTTTTGGCAAACTATTCATGTTTTGAATATGAGTTCCTTGCCAAATATGCTTCTAAAGCACATTCTACCATTCTACGTTCAATTCATTAGGGCAGTCTATTTTTAAAGATTTATTATTATTATTATTATTATTATTATTATTATTATTATCATTATTTTGTTTTGTTTTTCGAGACAGTGTTTCTCTGTGTAGTTTTGGTGCCTTTTCCTGGAGCTCACTTGGTAGCCCAGGCTGGCCTCGAACTCACAGAGATCCACCTGGCTCTGTCTCCTAAGTGCTGGGATTAAAGGTGTGCACCACCACCGCCCGGCAAAGCTTTATTTTATTTGACTTGATGCATACATGCCTGAGCGTACGTATATGCATCATGCCTGTGCCACCGGAGGCCAGAAGAGGGTGTTGGGTCTCCTGAAACTGGAGTTACAAGTGTCTGGGAGCCTCCCCTTGTGGCTGCTCAGAACGGAGTCTGTTCCTCTAAAAGACAGCGAGTGATCTAGCGTGTTGAGCCATCCTCCAGCCCTAATGAGGACAGGATTTTTTGTTCGTTTTTTAAAACATGTCAAATAAAAGAATCTACTTCTAGTTAGGCGAGGTGGTACTTGGAGGAAGGAGGAGCTCTGTGAGTTCAAGGCCAGCCTGAGCTACAGAGCAAGCAGGGCAGCCTGGGCTACACAGTGAGTTCTCTCATCCTAAACCATCCCACAGCAGCCTGTTTCAGTGAGTTCTACAACAGGCAAATTTAAGCTATGGTGGTGGAAATCTGAACAATGCAGCATCGAGGAAGGGCTGACTGGAAGACAGAAATAGTCCGTCTTGTTTGGGGTGAGAGCTACAGAGGACTGAGCACACGTTGGTCAAAGTTCATTGAGAAACTATACAGAGTCTGCACAGTTGTGTGTGGACAACACTTCCATCACTATAAGAAAAGTCACGGCGGTGTTGAGCTATCACAAGTGTTCTCCTGGGGTGGAGGAGCCAGCCCAGGGATTAGTGCTAACTCACTGTGCTTGCAGAGGACCCGGATGGTCCCTGTACCCACATGGCAGCACAGATCTCCTGTAACTCCAGTTTCAGGGGATCCCGTGCCCTCTTCTTGATGCCCCTGGCTTCTGCGCACACATGATGCACATAAACTCACACAGGCTCACGCACACACATACAAATAAATCTTTTTTTTTTTTTTTTTTTTTTAATGTGGAGCTGAGGATGGAACCCAGGGCCTTGCGC
The DNA here is from genome assembly GCF_903995425.1 of Onychomys torridus. NCBI lineage: Eukaryota > Metazoa > Chordata > Mammalia > Rodentia > Cricetidae > Onychomys > Onychomys torridus. Next base: position 41,316,730 of record NC_050459.1, read on the forward strand.
TTGCTAGGCAAACGCTCTACCACTGAGCTAAATCCCCAACCCCACAAATAAATCTTTTAAGAGTGACTTCCTCCTGGTTGTAGTATCAACACTTCATAAACATCACACTTGCTTTCTAGGCAAGCACAAATAGCTAGTGGCCATACACACACCCACTGTAGAATGCAAACACAAAACATGCCCCAAGCTACTTTCACTGTCAAGGTCAAATCCTTCACCGCTAATACTTAAGAGTGCTTTGCAGCAATACTCTTAAGCAATCAAACTTTCATTGTTGCATTTTTTATCCAAGTAAGAGGAAATAATGCTGAAACTATACAATGTCAAAACACAACATATGTGTGGAGCAGCTGCTAAGAAGAGATAATACCATTTGCTCCCGATAAACTACTTTGCAGGAATGTCTCAAAGATTAATGAGATGGCAAGAGCTCCTTCTCAGTAAGGAGACTACTTGTTGCTAACTCAGGTCCTTCGAGGCACAGTAAATCCATCAGGCCACTAAGCCACAATTATATAATAAAGCAAAGTGGTGGTGGGCTTAGAAATTCATGTTCTGATAATCAAGGTTTTATATATTCAGAATGTTGCTTCCTCAGGCATAACATATGCTCAAAACGCACTTCAAATCCTTCCTTTAGGAAAAAAAATCAGCTTTTCTGCCGTGAATTCCATAACACAGGTCTTCCTCCCTTCCTGAATTTACCTTTAACAGGAAGCCAAGGATGAATACATAAGATGTGGTTACTGCCTCCACGAGGCTCACAGAGGTGAAGAATCGAAGTGCAAGCAAACGTAAGTGCAAGATGGCAATGCTTTAGAGTTTCCTGTGTACCGATAACTACAGAAATGAACGGGCTGCGGCACCTAATCCATGGGAGAGGGCCTTACGAAACCTCTTAGGAACAGAGACATCCAAACAGACCAATTCTAGAAGGGCAAGGTCGGTATTGAAAACAGACCTCTAGGAGAAAGATCCCACGCTATCCAGAGAAGCCAGGCAAAAGGAGTGAACTATGGTGACACAGCAAAGCAGTCAGCATTACAGTGGTGCCTAGCTGTCACCACCCTGTGGTGTCTCTGATGGTCTCAGCCAGAGTGGGCTCTGGGAAATGATGGGAAACGATGAAAGATGTGAAGTTCACTGAGGCCATGGCTTGCAGGGAGTCTGGCTACAAAGAGGACCGCATCCGGTAAGGGACACATGCATGTCAAATCTTCTGACATGCTGACACACAACATTAGCATCTACAAGATTTGCACCCAAGAAACACATAAAACAAGACACATGCACAAAAACGCAATGTGTTTATGTAAGTAATTAAGTAAGCAATGATTTTGTGTCGGGCTTCATTCATAGCTCTCCTGGGGTGCATGTGGGCGGGCAGAGGTTGGACACATCTGGAAGGGATAGATGTGAGGGGACATGGAGAAATTTGTTGCTTGCTTCTTCTTTTGTCATTTTGAGAGTCTCCAGTGTTTGTATATCGAGACAGAAAAATACAAAGTACACACTGAGGGCTGGGTGCAGCGGCCAGCGCTTTTAATCCCAAAGAAGCAGGCATGTGTCTGTGACTTTGAGGCCAGCCTGGTCTAAATAACAAATCCCAGGCCAGCAGGGACTACATAAGACTATGTCTCAAATACACACACACACACACACACACACACACACACACACACACCACACACACACACACACAAACACACACTGTGCTCTTTGGAACACTGACTTGGTACCTTAGTGTATCTGCTCTTTCTGCTCCTGAATCTCACCTATCTGTAAGAATTTGCTGTTAACATCAGCTATCTGGCCTCTCAAAAGATCTTTTACCTAGGGATGAAGAAATGGCCTAGCAGTTAAGAGCATGGAGAAGACCCACTGTAGATCCCAGTATCCACATGGTGACCACCCACAGCTTCCATTCCAGAGAACTAGATGCCTTCTTCTGACCACTGTGGCCACCAGCACACACATGGTACACATACATACATACAGGCAAAGCTTCCATACACATAAAATAAGATAAATATTTTTAAATTTATTACATACCTACATAGGGCAGCTATAAACCATCACTGGTGGGCATTAAGTAATATATTCTATAGTAATATAATTCCTAAGGATATCAAAAAGCACTGTCTGTAAATCTTTTGATGTAAGAACTGTTCTAAGAAAAATAAGATAATGGGCAATCAATTAACTATGGATTCCCTGAAGTCTATAAAATAATTTTAAGTGAAATAAAGTGAATCATCCTGACTTCTGTGTATTACAATTATAGGCAATCAATTAACTATGAACTCCCTCAGGTCTATAAAATAGTTTTAAGTGAAATAAAGTGAATTATCCTGACTTCTGTGTATTACAATTGGAATAAACTTTTAAAGGGCTCAATAGAGAAATAAATATTCATGTAAACATGTACTCACATCTACACAAATGAATATTAAAAAAAAAAAAAAAACTCCAAGTATGTAGTTTTTGTTTGGTTTGGTTTCCCCCCCCCCCTTGGGCTTTGGTGTTTTGAACTGGAGTTACAGACAGTTGTTAGCTGCCATGTGGGTGCCAGGAATTAAATCTGAGTCCTCTGGAAGAGCATTCAGTGCTCTTAACCTCTGAACTCTCTCTCCAGGCCCCGAGTATGTAGTTTTAGAAGTGTATGGTTAGAGACTAGAAAGAAGGCCCAGTGCTAAGAGCACACACTGTGCTTGCAGAGGGCTCCTAGCATCTGTATCAAAGGGCTCACGACAGCTTGTAACTCCAGCTCTAGCGGTTCAGGGAATCTGACGCCCCCTTCTGAACTCCACAGGCACCTGCACTCACATGCACATACCCACACACAGGCACATTATTAAAAAATAGAAATAAATATCTTTATAAAAAGTTCATGGCCATGGCAATTCTCTGCCTTGGCGGCACCCTGGCAGACCTAAAGGCAAGAGTTCCTCCTCAGCAAGCCAGAAGGACAGGGGTTTGGGTCACTTCCACACAGCTATGCTGACTTCCAGATGAGTGTCCTTCCCAGCCAACAGGCCACACCAGCTTGGACTTTGCTCTACTCTTCCCGGGACAAGCATAAGAGAATTCCAATCAGAGGAGCAGGGTCATAGATAGAGGCACCCCGTGGCTGTAGACCAAAGCCCCCTTAACCTATACTGGATTATAAACCATTGAGTGCCCAACAGATGCCAGACATTCTCATCCTCTGTCTCCATAAGGAAAGTTCTTTATATATGACCCAGGTACTTAAGTAGTCACTGGAGTTGAATACTAGTCATTAGAAAACAAACAAACAAACAAACAAAACAAAACAGTAGTTTAAGACAACTTACTTTGTAAAACATTCATCATTCTGTATGAGTGATGCAGCTTTTTGGAGGTTTGTTTTCTGATATACTTTATTTCACTAAAATGAAAACTTACTGTTGATGTGATCGATGTAGTAGGCACCAATCTGGGGGTCAAACCCTGCTTCCCATCCCCATGGCAGCTCATCCCCGACACAATCAGCGAAGGACAATGGCTTCGTTAACCTACAACAAATGGGAAGAAACACACTGTCAGGTGTCCATCAAACCAGACATGTCAGAGCACATGTTAATTCCAACTGCGGATTAAGCATCCTGGTTGCATTTTCTTCAAGTTCTCAATTGTCCCTAGAATTTGCATTATTGCATCTGAAACTTATTTCCAAATCTTATTTGTGTACGCATGCAGGGGCATTCCAGGGAGTGTGGAGGTAAGATGCCCTGGAGCTAGAGTTACAGACAGTTGTGAACCAAATGGCATGGGGGCTGGGAACCGAACTCTGGATCTCTGGACGTGCTGCAAGTGCTTTTAACTTCTGAACTGTCTCATATTTTTTCAAGGACAAAATAAAAGAAGCAAATATTCAAACATGTAGAGCTGATCATTCCTAAAACTAGAAGATAAATCTCCACAGGTGAAGTAGGCCATCTTCAGTCACATGACCCCAAGCTGAGAGTGAAGAGAACTGGAATCCGGAGGGAACACTGGTGCAATGCAGATATCCAAACAGAAAAAAAAGTTTCCCCAGGATCCAAACGCTATCATTCTAGAAATGATACCAGCACTTCTGAGACAAAAATACACATCAAGAGGCTGGGGGGATGGCTCTGGGGACAAAACCCTCGTGAAGTTCAGATCCCCAGCACCCACATGGAAACTGAGGAGGGAGCAGCCCGCCTGTAATCCAGCACAGGGGAGGGAGGGACTCCCCAGGAAAGCTGGTGGGCTGGACCAGTGGGTAGAGGAGCTCCAGGTTCAGCAAGAGTCCTTGCTCAGTAAATTAAATGGAAAACAAGTGAGAAAGACCGCTGGCCTCTACACACATGTACACATAAGTACATGCACACGGCACATACCTGCCGGCACGCAAACACACACTCACACCAGTGTGTGTGTGTGTGTGTGTGTGTGTGTGTGTGTGTGTGTGTGTGTGTGTGTTTTGACCACTCTCTTTGTGCATACATCTCAGGCTACTCTCATTTCAGATTTGGATGGTCTGACTGATTTAAATGTCTAACTATGACATCTGCTGTAAATCTCCCTGAGTGGAAGGACACACATCTGATGGAACCATGTACATCCAGTATTCATACATATGTCAACATGGTGTCACCTTTCAACACGGCCTTATGCTTCTTCTCTTAAGAGGACTTTCTCAAGTCATAGTCTCTTTAAGACTAGCTCTGCCTTATTACCTCTCTCTTTAAAGCTGATGGGGGAGATTATATAGTCTTCTTTCCGCAGGATAGGGGCTTAGACAATTCAAGATGGACCTTTTCCCTCACGGCGCTCATTTTGCTGAGCCAGCCACGGCAGGTTGTGGTTGCAGTTTGGGAACGCCCTGCTGCAGGGAACCGCCACCCTCAGTCACCATGTCTTCCGACTGAGTATGACTTCACGGCAGGCATTACCATGGCTCTTCCACATGAAATCAGCCAGGATCCCAAATCAGCTCATCTATCAGAATAGCAAAGCTCTTCATCTATGCCTTGGAAAGCTGGGGAAATGGCGTGAGAATTCCCAACAGCCCCTCACGGACACAAAACCCTGACACCCTTTTTCACTTAGCCTTACTGTGGCATGGAATCTGGAAATGGCTTCTAGAGCACTGGCCTTTGAGGCCCACAAAAATCAATACTGAGGGCAACCAGCTCTAACACAGCCACGCTGAGAGCTTTCCTAACCGGGCATCTCTCTCCCCTTGACTTCTCTCTAAAGGTGGTAATCACCCTGTCTCCACACGCCCTTCCTGCAACATAACTACCTCCCCTAAGAGTCATGTGAGGACAGAAAGGATTATACAGGAGCGGCATCTAGACTATCATAAGTGGTTATTGACACAAGCTGGCATGAATTCTCCCGTTTGCTCCGAAGTAGCACCGAATTGTGTTCCGAATCATCAAGCTATTGAACACTGCCCCCAGGACCAGCACTATCAACAGAAACACGCATCTTGGATTCTAGGGTAGATCTACAAACTCTGGGTCCTAGCAACTCTCTAGGGATTTCTCTCCAGGTATTTCTACTGCATGCTAAAGTTTAGGAGCCTCTCACCTCCAAGTTTAAGAGCTTAAAATATGGCACCAAAGAGATCTGGGTTCAAATCCTTGTCCTGAAACATACTCACTATACTAGCAGGGGCAAGTTACTTACTGCAAGGGTCCTAGTCACTGATTTATTTATTTATTTGTTTTATTTATTTTCCCCAAAAAGGGGTACAGAGGGGGGAAAGAGTAAAATTTAAACAAGGGCTAGTGTGTTAGTTTTATGCCAACTTGAAACAAGCTGGATTAAGGCAGGAAGAGGGAGTCTCAACTGAGAAAACTGTACCAGCCAGACTGGCGGCAAGCCTGTGGTCCATTTTCTACACTGATGATTGATGTGGCAAGGCCCAGCCCACAGCTGGGCTGGGGACCCTGGGAGATGTAAGAAAGCAGGCTGAGCCGGCCAGGAGAAGCAGGCCAGTAAGTGGCACTGCCCCGTGGCCTCTGTATCAGCCCCTGTTCCAGGTTCCGTTCTGGCCCTGGCTTCCCTTCATGGAGGACTGTGATTCTCCTTGAAGGGGGGTGGGGGTGGGGGATAGAAGCTGAAATAAACCCTCCCCACCCCCGACATGTTCTGCTCTTGGTGTTTTAATTTACAGCAACAGAATCCTAACTAAGCCAGCTAGACAGTATAGGGCCCGGGGAATAGTAAACTTCAAGCTGTGTTGGATGAGTTAAAGGAATCTCAAAGATGTTAAAAGCAATGTGTTCAAATGCAACAATTTGCCAAGCTTACTGTTTAATCACAGAGTAAGCCTGGACACAATTTGAGTCTTAAAAAAAATCACGCTGTTAGAATTGTACTCAAAATCTACCTTATGTCATAAGGTATGCCTTATGCCCAGGAAAACAATATTTTTCTGTTGATAAAGGAACTATATACCATATCAAAAGTTCTCGTGCCAAAAAAAGTGACCTTGTCTACGCCACCACCCAAAGAACGCCTCTTGACCTCCACACAGCTGTCTGTGCAGAGCGCCTGTGTGCGCTGTCCACCTCGATCTGAGGACTCTTGTCTCCCTGCTTCTAACGGAGGCTGTTAATGGCACACTGCCTCAATAGACAAGGAAGGAGGAGATGGAGAGGCAAGGCTCGGTGACAAGAGGAAGGTCTTATACCTGGTACCAAATCAACACATGTAAGCCCGAGAACGGCATGCATATAGTCATTTCTTGAAAAAATTCAAAGGCTTCAAAAGCGTGCTATGACCACAAGCTGTGACGACGTTGCTAACATTTACAAATAATGTTCCGTGTTTTCCCTCTGAACTGGTTAATAAACAATTATTTAACTGTCACACTTGTAAGAGCAGAATTACATTTACAGGTATAAATTTGACCATGAACTCAAGAGAACCAGTCCTTCTGAAGTTCTCATTCATGAAACAGTAAATGCACAATCTTCTTTACGGTTACTTCAAAAGTAAATTTTATGCTTTACTTTCTGCATATGTACAGCATAATTTTGTTTTGTTTTGTTTTTTGTTTTTCGAGACAGGGTTTCCTTGTGTAACTTTGCGCCTTTCCTGGAACTCACTCGGTAGCCCAGGTTGGCCTCGAACTCACAGAGATCCACCTGCCTCTGCCTCCCGAGTGCTGGGATTAAAGGCATGCGCCACCACCGCCCAGTGTCAGCATAATTTTTGAGTCCTCTATCCATAAGGGAAGCCATTAAGCAAACATATTTATAGATGTCAAAGTTTAAAGACTGAACCATCAGATTAGAATACTATCCCCAGGCACAAGCATCCAAAAATCAAGTCAACAGCCCTGCTGCTCTCTTGACAATGGACAATCACTGTTATAGACGAGTAACGTTTTTCCTTTGGTCTAAAAACACACTCAATCTCCCACCCTAACAAAGTCTCTCCCCAAACCCCCCACTCCTCCTTCAGACAGTTGCTTCCTAACCACTTGCTGATTCTAGTCTGGAAATGATAACCTGGAGTTCTGTAGTTACGTCATGAGCACATTCCACAAAAGCAATACTTGCAAGCAATTGGCCTTTGAAACAGCACATCATTTATGCTGTTGTTTGGGAACCTGATACACTACAGACAAAAGCCTCAGTGCTTACAATAGTCTATGTCCAAGGAAAAAAAAAGGTACATATTTCCCTATAGTAATTGTACTACTACAAAAACAAAACAAAGCCCACTTGGCTAAGTGAAAGAAAAACACAAAAAGTAACATTGCATGATTCCATCGAATACAGTTAATACACAATCCATAAGAGCAGAATATAGACTAATAGTTGGTTGCCAGAAGACAGGGAGAGAGCAGAACAGACAGACTCCTTCCGGGTCCTGTGGAGAAATGGGACCTTACTGAATCCAGGTCTGGGTGACACAGTGCTATGGCTGTATTAAATGCCATTGTATTGCTCACATAATAATTGTCAATCCATGTTACATAAAGGTGGCCTCAATAAGTTGTTTTAAAGGGTAGTAACAAGCATATAACAAAGCCAAGACCCCAAGTGAATAAAGTCCTTTCACAAGAGACAATAAATAATTGAAAACAAGGAAACATTCGACATCCCTAACAATAAAAAGAAACGCCAAGTGCAACAATACCGAGGCCGCATTTTAAGCCTATTAAGCTATCAAGGTTTGGCTTGGTTTTATTTGGTCTGCATGAGGAAACTCAGTTCCGGTGATAATATAGGAAAAAAAATCAGTTACTTCAGTCAGATGCAATTCTTTTATGAAACAACTTGGCAGTATTAAAAACAAATAAACAAAATATAAATCAAAGAATTGGTCAGCGAGGTAAGTTCACAGGTTCCCAACCACTGACTTAGTTCAATTCCTGAACCCTTGGTGGAAGAAGATGAGACCCGACTTCCAAAGACTGTGCTTGGTCCTCCACATCTCCACACAAGCCCCTTGGTATATATACTCTCTCTCTCTCTCTCTCTCTCTCTCTCTCTCTCTCTCTCTCTCTCTCTCTCTCCCTCCCTCCCTCCCTCCCTCCCTCCCTCCCTCCCTCTCCTCTCTCCCTCCCTCTCTCTCTGCACACAGACTATAATAAAGGTTTTTTAAAAATCTAAGTGTTTAATCTCCCCGCCATGCCATTCTGCAGTCCAGGAATCCTCGGCTACCTGCTCAATTGTACAGAAGTTACCACCAACAGCATGCTCTGTGCTCCAGGTCTCCCTCAGCCCTGCTGTCCCTAAGCACAGAGCCTGCCTCATAGCATAGTCAGGATATAATAAATGTTGGTTAAATAAATGACATTTAGAAAGGAAGGATTAGGGGTTATAAATTATTCTTTTTGAAAATTTCCATTTATCCCAGCACTTGGGAAGGAGGCAGCGGCAGGAGGATGTCTGTGAGTTTAAGGCCAGCCTGATCAGCACAGCAAGTTTCAGGACAGCCAGGGCAACATAGGGAGACCCTGTTTTTTGTCTGTTTGTTTGGCTTTGTTTGTTTTTAAAAGGTCCATCTGGGGGTTGAAGAGGTGGCTCAGAGGTTAAGAACACTGGCTGTACTTCCAGAGGTCCTGAGTTCAATTCCCATCACCCACTATAATGAGATCTGGAGCCCTCTTCTGGCCTGTAGAAATACATGCAGACAGAGCATTGTATACATAATAAATAAACCTTAAAAAAAAAAAAAGGTCCATCTGGATACTTTAATAGTAAGTGCATTTGAGCAAATAACAATAAGAGGCTGGCGTCAAGATGACATTGAGGGGTTGGGGATTTAGCTCAGTGGTAGAGCGCTTGCCTAGCAAGCGCAAGGCCCTGGGTTCAATCCTCAGCTCCACATTAAAAAAAAAAAAAAGATGACATTGAAATATGGCCTGAACTGGGACAGAAGAGAGGGAATCTTCCAGCATTGCATCAAGATTTGTGATTTATCTTTATTTATTACAGTTATATTATAAATCAGAATGAAAAGCAAAACAGAAAACGAAAACCTAACAGAATGTGTCTTGGGGGTTCCAGTAATTAAGCAAGTGCTTTTCCTCTTTTCTCTGTGCTTTTACTCCACAGGAGGAAGAAGAGAGCAGACTAGTCAGGCAAACACTCTAACCTGACCTCTCGTCTCCGCTAAGAGCCAAGAAATATTTGCTTGTCAGATGACCTGGTTTTGAAAGACGGTTCGAGAATGTAAGTGGCCGTGCCAGCCCAGACGGCAGGAACGTCGGCAGAGAAAGAGGACTTGTTCCCTCACTGTCCAGACAAACGGACGTGTGCCAGACGGCTTCCTCCTGCAACCTGCGCCTCAGCGCCGCACTGCGGAGCCCATCCCGGTAAGAACTGTCCAGGGAGAAGACTGGAGAGGCTGGAGCACTCACGCACGGATCTGTTGGGACAACACAAACCCACGGTCCATCTGGAGGCATTCCTGCTCATCCTCCCGTAAAAAGGCTGAGAAATGGCTAAAACGGACTTGTGTGACTTCTATCAAAACTGCAGAACTAAGAGGATTTTTTAAATCCCTTTGTCCTCACTATAGAAGAGTAATCTCAGTTAACAACGTGATGTTTCCTCGGGCTGTTTATTATAAGTAATCACATACATGTGTATAAATATTAAAAATACATAGGTTTGACAAAGTTGAGATCATACTAAATAAACTATACATGCACCAGAGCTTTGACTCTCGACTTTAAAAACACATCCGTTAGGGGCTGGAGAGATGGCTCTGTGGTGAAGAGCACTGATGTTCTTCCCGAGGACCCAGGTTCAATTCCCAGCACCCACACGGTGACTCCCCACACTGCCTATAACTCCAATCCCAGGGATCAGACAACGTCTCTTAGCTTCTGAGGACACCAGGAACGAACAAGATGCCAAGACACACATGCAGGCAACACACCACACACATTTTAAAAAAGAAGCCCCTTTATATCCTCACTATGAAGACGCCATGAACCAATAGCCACGCTATTATTAAAGAATCTCCAATCCCCAGAATGGTAGCTACTGCAAATAGCTTGGTACTTTCCCAGTTCATAAATCCACATACTTTTAGAAAACATAAAAACAGGGCCTCTCTACACATTGCTTCTAGGTGAAAGCAGACCAATAGGGTTCCCTCTAGCCCCTCATTATCTGCACCCATTCTCTTCTAGAGAAATCTTTGCTTCAGTGAACATACTTACAAATAATTAGTTTACTTGTATTTTTATTTGGGCAAAGAATATGCACATTTTTAAAGTGACAAAATAGCAAATATTTTTTAAAGTTGCAAAACCCCAATGTATGTTAGACATGCTTTTAAAGCTACATTGGTACTAAGACACTGTAATCCTTAGGCTGAGGGGATAGCTGAGTAGGTAAAGTGCTTGCCTTGCCAGCATGAGGACCTGAGTTCAATTCCCAGAACTACCTTAAAAAAAAAAAAAAAAAACAGTAGCTGGGCATGGTTAGAGGTATGCACTTAGAATCCCAGCACTCTGGAGCTGGAGAAAGGAGGCTCCCGAGGCTCACTTAGCCAGCCAGCCTACTTGGCAGGCTCCAAGCCAGCAAGACTCATCTCAAAGGAACTGCATTCCTGAGGATGCCTGAGGTCATCCTCTGAACTACACGTGCACGCACATATAAGTTCATGTGTGCACCTACACATGCACACAAGAACGAACACACACACACACACACACACACACACACACACACACACACACACACTAAAGAACAAAATAAGCCTGGCGGCAGTGGTCAGCACTTGGGAGGCAGAGGCAGGTGGATCTCTGTGAGTTCAAGGCCAGCCTAGTCTACAGAGCGAGATCCAGGACAAAACTACACAGAGAAACCCTGTCTCGGGGGAAAAAAAAATTTAAAAAGAACAAAATAAAAACGTAATTCTCACAGATGGTCTCTTGCTTGTGGGCTTGGCTCATCTATACTTGCTCCTACAACAGAAGAGAATTCATGTGTACCCACATTCCACATCCCACCAGCCTGAAGATCGTCTAGGGTAGGGGTAATCTAATTACTACTCACAGAGGATGCCTTATCTGAAATGCTCAAGACCAGACCTGCTTCTGGCTTGGATTTTTTTTTTTTTTTAAATATTGAAAGTACATGAGATAGTCTGGAAACGGGACCCGAGTCTAAACATGAAATTCATTTAGGCTTCATATGCGACTTACACACATAGCCTAAAGGTAATTTTATACAATAATTTTAATACTTTCATGCATGAAATAAGATTTCATGGTGTGGAATTGTTCACTTGTGGTGCTATGTCCCAGGCTCACAAGCATTTGGATTCTGCAGTATTCTGCAGCAAGTTCAGACTTGAACACTGGGTGTACCACCTGTAGGGAAGTGGCCAGCTCCTTCAGCGCTTGATTTTCTTCTTTCTTTCTCCTCCTCCTCCTCCTCCTCCTTGAATTTTTTTAATTTTTTAAATTTTTTCGAGACAGGGTTTCCTGTGTAGATTTGCACCTTTCCTGTAACTCACTTGGTAGCCCAGGCTGGCCTCGAACTCACAGAGATCCGCCTGCTTCTGCCTCCCGAATTTATTATTAAGAAATTTTCTGGCTGGGCAGTGGTGGTGCATGCCTGTAATCCCAGCACTCGGGAGGCAGAAGCAAGTGGATCTCTGTGAGTTCGAGGCCAGCCTGGTCTACAAAGCTAGTCCAGGACAGGCTCCAAAGCTACAGAGAAACCCTGTCTCAAAGAACAAAAACAAAAAGAAAAGAAAAGAAATTTTCTGTCCATTTTACATACCAATGATTTTCTTCTTCTTAAAGTTGATTTACAGCAGCTTTTTACACATTTTGAATATTAATCTCTTGAAGATGCAAGTATTTCATGAAGATACTACTTATCTCCTAATTTTGTTGATGAGTGAAGGGATGTTTTACTTATTTATATATTTATATATTTATTTACTTACTTATTACTGGTTTGTCCAGACAGAGTTTCTCTGTGTAGCCCTGGCCATCCTGGAACTCCTCTGTAGACCAAGCTGGCCTCGAACTCACAGAGATTCGCCTGCCTCTGCCTCCACAGTGCTGGGACTAAAGGTGTGCGTCACCGCCGTCCAGCTGAGATGGTTATTTTAAAATGCTGGGAAGGTTAACTAGCCAGTCAGCGAGGATCAAAGTTAAATCCTAGCTCTTCCTTACAGCAGAATTAATTCCAGATAATTCAAGTCACCTGAGAAAAATGAACGTGACTAGAAGAGGGCGAGAATGTGCCCCTACTAGGAGAAAGTTCATGCAAGAACCCTTGAAAGATCCTGGGCTCCATCCCTTAACCTGGTGTTCCCATTACAACTGACCTTCAACAGCACATGACAGAAAGGAAACACCGGGAAACAAAACCATACTCTCGGATTCAGCACAGCCTCGAGCTTACGGCTTTTCTCCCCTTGCTGCGGCCACGAAGGTAATTAGTAAGTATTAGAAAGGTATTCAAGGCTGGTAAGCGGAACATATTTTCTCCTTGGCTTATCAAAAGGGATACAATAAAGAAATGCAGGGGAAAATGTATGACTGTAGGTTATTTTATACTGCAACCTTGTTTCGGCAAACCCACGCTGCGGAACAAGGTCTCAGAGCACAGAGGACCCCAGTGCTGGTGAGGTGGCTCAGACAATGAGGGCTCCTGTCGCCGCACCCTATGATATGAGTTCAATTCCCAAGGCTTACATGGTAGAAGGAGAGAACGGACCCCTACAAGCAGTCCCCTCATCTCACTGGTACACACACACTAAACAGATAAATATAGTTTTAAGACTCCCCCAAACAAAATAAAATTTACAGATGGTTGCGAGGCTAAATAAAACTTACTTGACCAGTAACAAACATTGATTTTCCTATTTTTGGACTGCAGCAGAGAATGACAGAACCCGGTAGCCGTTAACGGAGGAACCCGAGTCTAGCAGCTCTGGGTGTTGGACTGTTTGACAATGCAAAATATCCAGTTCCTCTCCCAGAAACCTACTCCATTAGAGAAGACGGACGCAAGCTCCCTCCCATTAGAGAAGCTGGACGCAAGCTCCCTCTGCCGTGACACCAAGGTGTAAGACGCACGGAGTTCGATTCTCCCCTCTGGCAGTTTGTCCTGTATATGATGGTGGCCTCCGGCAGTTACCATCTCTGTTAGGGACCAAGATTTCAGGAACCAAACATGAACCATGGAAAGTGCTAGCTAAGCCAGAGAACAAGTCAAAAGCCCACCGCCCTTCCCCAGAGCAGTAACACCTGTTTACTAACCGGAGGCTCCCAAAGATAAGAACATTCCACAGTCAGGTGCCATGGCAACCGAATGTAAAGAGCATTCCATGGTCAGGTAGCCTAGCAACAGAACAAATGGCCCCTGACCAGTGACCTTAGCAGACATCTTGCAGTTGCACGACCTGCACGTCTCCCACGTTCTGCACGCCTTCCACGTCCCTTCCCCTTCCCTCCTTCCTGCCCCCTCCTCTCCTATGCTATATAAGCCTTGCAAAGAGAAATAAAAATTGCAGCTTGATCAGAATCTTGTCTTGCTGTCAGTCTCTCGTGTCCCCTGTCTCTCATTCGCTCCCATAGGTGGGTTGCCCCCGTTGAAACCCCACTGGCCAGGGCACATCTCCTCGTGGACAGTGCTTCCATAGTGGCCTCTACATGCTCACTTTGGAAACAAATTATGTTTTGTTGCATCTTCTTATCACACTACCAGAAAATTATCCATGTCATGCCCATGAGGTAGTCATGGGGGGAGCGGAAGGAGGTGGATAATTCGGTTGAATACAAAACAATATTCATTATAAAGGCAATGTCAGTGTTAGAATCCTAGATAAAACCAACCATGTTCCCTTCTCTCTGATTCCCAGCTGCCATGAACTGAGCCCTGATGTGTACCAGACCATTTGCCAAAATATTCCTGCATTACTACCAACCACCCTAAGGTCAACAGCCAGCTAGCCATGTGCTGAAACTCCCAAGGACAGTGAGCTACAATCTGTGCTCCTTTGAAAACAGAACAATATTTAAAAGCTAAATCACTGATGTTTTTTCCTCTTACCTATCTGAAGACTCCATATTTGTTAAAGGGGAGTGATCTTCGGAGGTAAGGAAATCTACCTGCCTGAGTCCACACTCCCAGGCACCTTCCATACACAAAGTCCACCTGATGACTCTGCCTACAAGCAAGTCTCCTGGTCTGGCCCTTTACTAGTCATGTTACCATTTAAGAATTCTAACATTGGGCTGAGTGTGGTGGTGCATGCCTTTAATCCCAGCACTTAGGAGGCAGAACCAGGCGGATCTCTGTGAGTTCAAGGCCAGCCTGGGCTACCAAGCGAGTTCCAGGAAAGGCGCAAGGCTACACAGAGAAACCCTGTCTCGAGAAAACAAACAAAAAACAAAACCTTAAGAAAAGAATTCTAACATTGCATTTAATATGGTTGCCAAAAAATATCAACAAATATCCAATGTCAGAGAAGAAAGAAAAATCCTCCAGTTCCCACAAGATACCTTCATTAACAGCAGAGGAACATGAGATAAGATGACAAAGAACAGGAATACTCCAGTATTTCACAGCTCAGGAGCAGACATCACAAAGCCAACTACTGGAAAGTCTACCAATAAGGAGTCCAGAAGAGGCCAAGAGAACCCGGCGACCCTCAGACGCAGGCGGCAAAAGCAGGCTTTCCTGACGGGGGTCTCCTCACACTGGCCTCTTTTCTCCCCCAACTCTCCAATCTTCCTCCCTTTTCTCTTCCCCACCAGGTCTGTCCTTCGAGATTCAACATCCTTAATGTTAATTTACACAGCTTGCTGAGGAAGCCATCCTCATCTCTGCAACGACACAATTAGTGACATTTTACAAGCTTTCACCAAACATTCTCCCACTGAGGTATTTCAGTGTTTGCGTTTCTTGCAATCCACAGAAGTCCTACTGGTTTTTCATCTTCGTATGCCAAGCGACAGACATACCTTAAGGGAAAACAATGGGTGTGTGATTCCCAGCCAGCTGTTTCCACCTGACAACGCCACGCCACCACGGGACTGCCTAGTACCACAGCAAATGTAACTCCCATAAGGGGCAGACTTGATTTCCCCTCCAAAACTGCATCGCTCAACCTTCTCTCTCCCTCCAAACAATCCAGTCTTAGAAAGTGGTAGTATCGCTACCCTAGATGCTCAAGTCACACCCCGGAGGCGTTCCAGGGGCCTCCTTGCCCAACATCCTTTTGTTGAGTTTACCAAGTCCGACCAGAGCAGACCCAGCTTATCCAGCTGCCGCTAGCCACCATCGCCTCTCTAATCAAACTTCCTGGTGTGTATGCTGCCTGAATTTCCACCCAAGTCTAGCGTGTTTCCATCCCCATCCTTCTGCACTAACTTCTCCACACAGCAGCTGAGGCTTTTCAAAACGATTCTGAAGATCTTGTTATGCAAAATGCTAGTAGGAACCAGGCATGACCCTCGCTCCCAGCACTTGGGAGGCAGGAGCAGGTGGATCTCTGTGAGTTCAAGAAGCCAGCCTGGTCTACAAGCAAGTTCCAGAACAACCAGAGAGGTACATAGTGAAGCCCTATCTCAAACAACAAACAAACAAAAAAACCAAAATGTGAGTAGGAAATTAAAAGAATACATCTTTGTAAAACACTGCAGTGTTGTACCTAATAGTTACTTTCCCACATTCTTCTCCTAGAAAGCACCTTCTACAACAAACTCCTGTCTTTCTAGACTTTACAAGAAGCCGGGAAAACACACGGTATGCTTTTTACATAAGCAATACACTTCTGTTTACTTTTCACCCAATGATATGCTTTAGACTTTCCACGTCGCTAACTTATCTCCTTCACTGTTGAGACCACAGACTCTGGTAGTTCCAGTATAATCTGGTGGTGTTGGGGATTTTAACTGTACCCAAACAATACCGTATCAAGTATCCTTTGATAAGCTCTAGGTTAGATACTGACTAGCATGGTGTCCGACACAGGTTTATAAAGGTGACCTCAGAAGAGTGGCCTGCCACACAGCTACACACGCCACAAAGCAT
This sequence comes from Onychomys torridus, assembly GCF_903995425.1. Lineage (NCBI taxonomy): Eukaryota > Metazoa > Chordata > Mammalia > Rodentia > Cricetidae > Onychomys > Onychomys torridus. The sequence continues at coordinate 41,333,265 of NC_050459.1, forward strand.
GCAGGCCAGTGAACAGAGCAAGGTGCTGGCTCTGGGGAAGTTCCGGGCTGCCACGGCCCTAAGGCTTCTCTTTCTGAAAGGAATGCTCAACTACATCGGAGAGAGCTAGCTAGTCAGGCCCCTAGCCTAAAGGCATAGGAAGAGCCAGAAAAGCTAAGACCTGATGACCCTGGGGAAGTGTCCGAGCTTTCAATTCCATTCTGTGGTTTTTACCTGTTCATGGCCTCACAGTGTTGTCGCCTTCAGACACAATGCAGATGGATCTCACGGTGAACTGGAATTCACTGCCCACAATGTAAAGCAAGAGTTTTAGCAAATCTCAACTCCGTCAAACTTGCCTGGATAAATGCACCCACTGGCCAGGATACCTTACTTATTTACATTTCCTGAATCCTGATGGACAAAGGAGACAACAGACATTTGAAGTTTCTGACTGGGATCCTACAATGTCTGTGTCTGAAATGACTGCCCATTAAACTTACAAAATCTACATTTAAGTTATCTACATGAGAATCTAATTTGACATCTTTGTCATAGACGCAAAATATTTATTTGACCAAGACAGATTTGAGGGTTTTTTTTTTTATTTTTAGTAATTTTTAATTGAGATTTTCTATTCATTTTATGTACCAACCACAGATTCCTGTCCTCCCTCCTCCCGCACCCCAGCCTTCTCCTCCATCCCACCCCCCACCAGATTTGAGTTTTTGACACACATTTTAGTGACCGATTGACCATGTCTGATCCCCAATCCTGACACTCGTGGTTCACATGAGTGCTTCCCTATCTGAATCATCAACTGACTTGCTGTATGGGCAAGAGGTCATGGAGTTTATGAGCTGCTTATTTCCTTAGCAGCGCCAACCAATGTGAGTGTGCTGTCTGTCACAGAACCCATGTCTTATGGATACCGTCTTCCTCTCTGTTCCCCCCTTCCCCATGACTCCCCCAGTCCTGGGAAGACAAAACAATGGTTGGTGTGCCTTCAATATGTCAACGCATCTGACTCTGTTGACCACATCTGTGCGGACGGCTCCCATCAGGCACACTAAGCCACTCCCACAATACTTACTAGCTTTTTGCAAGTATTTATTTTTACTAAAACCCCGTGTGCTGGCCCTGAGTACAACACACATATACAGATGGAAAGAATCACAGACTTTTCTAAAGCTCCTAGATTGGAATTTCAAGACTCAAATATCAGAAAACTGAGCAATGCTCCTAAGCAGCCTAAGGAATGGCATTAACATGCTACAAATCAATTCCATACCACGAGTTTGCTTTGCTAGCTAAACATATGGCTGGATCTTTCTACCTCTGTGGAGACTTTCTTTCTGGTGTTTCCTCCTCCTCTCTAGCCTGTTTTCTTCTGGCATAGCACCAGATCCGTCAAGCACTAAAAATTAGACATATGGAATGTGAGGAATGTCTGATAACTTCGGAGATCAGCCCTGAGTCATACACAAAAATGCATGCCCTTTGAGCTTAGCCTCAGATTCAATTTGAGGCAAACAAAAGCCATGAGACCTAAGGCTGGCAGAGGGGACAAGGTAACATGGGCCAGGCTGGGAGAGCGCTAAATAGAATTCTCCATCGCTGCTAACATAAATACTGTTTCTTTAGTAGAAAAGCTAGTGAACCATAGAGACCAGACCCTTGCTGAGCTCTAGATTAGTAGAGCAGGACTTAGGGGGAACCACTATAATTGCTGTACAATAAAATGTGCTTTCACCAGCTCCTCCTTATCAGGGCCACATCTCTAGGAATTTAGCCAACTCTATAGGTGCAGGTATGTTCAAGATTAAATAGACCCCCAAATCAAAACAAAATGAAATGAAAGATTGAAGGATTTGCTCTACTCAAAAAGCAAATGTCAACTGAGATGTGTTTATCTCAACTGAACTCTGCCTCCCTGCTCCCAAGACAGGGTCTCTTGACTGTTCTTGTTCTATAGCAGGCTGGCCTCAAACTCAGGGGTCCACCTGCCTCTGCCTCCCAAGTGCTGGGGTTAAGGGTGTGCACCACCATACCCGTTAATTGAACTATGAAGGGAAACAAACTTATTAAGGGAAATAAAAAATGACAATAAATGTTTTTAAATCGACTGGTTTACACACAGGTGTCAGAAGATATTACAGGACCATTTTTAAAATTTGTCTATATGATAACATGGTTCTCTACGAGAATACTTCTGTTCTTAGTATATATACACTAACTTTTTAGTGGAAAAATGGGGAACACAAGTCACCAAAGAAAAAGCCCAGAAACAAACCAACTCCTCCTGCAACAGCCTGAAATGAGAGATTCCAGCGTTACAGACTTCACAGTAGCCTGTGCCTGTGAAGCAGATCCTCAGAACCTGTTAAGAGACAGCCAAACCCAATCCTGGGAGAAACGGAAAAACTGACTCTCCAGAGGCTCAGTCAGAGGCACTGTAGACTTATAGACAAGCACCTGTGCAGCTAAATGAAAAAGCACCTTGTTAAAAGCAAAACAAGATAGAAATGAAGGGAATATGAACTCACTGACCAGCAAGCTTCCCTGGTGCCCTTTTTAACACTTGCAGAGAACCCATGTGCCATGATAGTTCAAGTAACACCAAAAACACCAAACCTCACTTCCTTCTCCCTCAAGGCAAGCCCAACATTGTCCTAGATGCCTCTCCAGCTGTCCCCAGTAGGGCTCGGCATCTCTGATGCCTCTCCAGCTGCCCCCAGTGGGGCTCGGCATCCCTGATGCCTCTCCAGCTGCCCCCAGTGGGGCTCGGCATCCCTGTCTCCAGCTGCCCCCAGTGGGGCTCAGCGTCCCTGATGCCTCTCCAGCTGTCCCCAGTAGGGCTCGGCATCTCTGATGCCTCTCCAGCTGCCCCCAGTGGGGCTCAGCATCTCTGATGCCTCTCCAGCTGCCCCCAGTGGGGCTCAGCATCCCTGACTGCATCTTAGATGTGTAAGGTCTCCAACCCAGCACAAGCATCAGACATCAGAGAGGGAGACACACATCGCTTCTGCTCTCAAGCCACTGGCCAAAGTAAATTACGGGTAAGAAGAGAAGTGAATTGCTGGATCTGACCAGAAGAAAAGGACCAGGATGGTTGAGATTAGTTATCCCTATTTTCAGACTATATGATTCTATATGAGACCCCAAAGTCTCCACCAAAAAGCTCTTGGGGCCAATAAACAAATGTAGCAGAGCAGCAGTTTACAAAATCAGTAGCTTTTGTGCAGGCCCATAATAAACTCCATGAGAATGCAATCAGGAAACAGTTCATTCACAGGAGCCTCCCCACCACTACCTAACCAACAAAGCAAAAGACAGCACCAATAATAACGACATAGCACTGAGGACAGGGACTAAGGGAGCTAGAACACGGAAAGACATCCCACGTTCACAGATTGACAAAATTCACACTGTGGAATGGACTGAAAGCAATCTCTAGATTCAACACAATCTCCATCAAAATACTGATGACATTCCTCACAGAAACAGAAAAAAAAAAAATCATTCTAAAATTCATATAAAAGCACAAAAGACTCAAGCCAAAGTAATCCTGTCCAAAAAAAAAAAAAAAAAAAAAAATCCTATACAGAGCAAAAAGGGAAAACACCAGACATCAGCCTCATGCATGCACTGACCCCCACACCTCTGACCTACACACACACACACACACACACACACACACACACACCTCTGACCTCCACACACATTCATGCATTCCCCCCACACCTCTGACCTCCGCACACTCATGCACTCCTTACACACACCCTGACCTCACACATATTCAGACACTCACACACACACACACCCTGACCTCCACACACAATCATACACACACACACACACACACACACACACACACACACACACACACCTCTGGCCTCCACACATACCCATGCACTCCCTCCCTGACCCCCAGCACACACACCTCTGACCTCCACACACACACCCATGCATTCCCCCACATACAAACACCTCTGACCTTCACACATATACACTACACCCATGCACTCCCACACACCCACTTCTGACCTACACACACACACACACACACACACACACACCTCTGGCCTCCACACATACCCATGCACTCCCCCACACCTCTGACCTCCACACACACACACCTGACCTCCACACACACTCATGCATTCCCCCCCACACCTGACCTCCGCACACTCATGCACTCCTTACACACACCCTGACCTCACACACATTCAGACACTCACACACACACACACCCTGACCTCCACACACAATCATACACACACACACACACACACACACACACACACACACACACACACCTCTGGCCTCCACACATACCCATGCACTCCCTCCCTGACCCCCAGCACACACACCTCTGACCTCCACACACACACCCACGCATTCCCCCACATACAAACACCTCTGACCTTCACACATATACACTACACCCATGCACTCCCACACACCCACTTCTGACCTACACACACACACACACACACACACACACACACACACACACACACACCTCTGACTTCTATGTTTCTAAAAGCCCTAACACTGGGAATCAATCCATAAATGTTACTTTAAAACAGAGACAAACACTAGACGGTATCTGTCATGTATGTTATGTGGTCGCCCTACGGAGAAAGTCTTGGAGGACAAATAGTAGGGTAGGAACCCACTGTGTGCACATCCAACATGTGCAGATACAACTAAGAGGAAAATGTAAAATCTTTCTTTAAAAATAGTTCCCCAACGTTCATTTTTAAAGTCAAACTTCCTGCTGCCTCTGTTCACTGGCTGCAAACTCATCCCTAAAAAAGTCTCATAGAAAGTTTTAAAGTTAAAATTTTCCTACGTTTCCAGGAACTCTAAAATAATACAAAAATGTGAAACAACGATATTAGCAACACAGCAGCTTTTGAGTACAAGGCCCGTACGTTCTAGTGAGTTTTCAGCTAACAGTTATAGAAACAGCACGCTCCTCTGCCGCTCTTCCGTGTGTGGAGTCTGCATGGGGACGGGCGCAAACGAGACCACGGGTCCCCAGCCCCGAGTTGCTACCTCTTTTACTGTGTCTCTGCCTTCCTCACGCAGGGTCTCTCACTGAACCTGGAGCTTGCGGATTTCCCACTGTCTGGGTGGCCCGCAAGCCTCGGTGACCTTTCGCTCTGGGATTACAGGAGCATGTGGCCATGCCCGGCTTTGCTGGAGACTGGAACACAGATCCTTAAGCACCCCTATCCACTGTGCCGTCTCCCCAGTCCTGGTTTTACTTTGTTGTTTTACTCAGCCTCAAAAAAGCTGGGACCACAGGCGTGCCCCACCACCTTAGCTGCTTTGCCTTGTTTTAGATGTCTTTTTACACTCAACATCCTGTTAAAAGACCCATGAACTCGCCCTCAAGGAGGTCACAGTCCACTGGGAAGGTAGACCATATCCCAAACTGTTTGTAACGCAGGTAGCAGGGGCTGGGCACCTTGAAGGCAACAGAGAAGAAATGGAGGTGACGGGTGGGGAAAATGTCCCAGCTGCTGTATTTGAAGTGGCTGGCCCAGGGAACTCTCGGCCACTTTTCCTTATTTTAGAAAGCAGCAAAAACACGAATTTAAGCCAATCACTCCTCCGACGGCAGTCTATGATGAGCACCTCTCCGTCCACCCTGCTCTCAGTAAACAGCAGGAGGAGCAGTACACTCAGAGTGAGCCCCCTGTAATGCACCCACCCTCTGTCAACCTTACAACAGTCCACAAACCCCCAAACCTCTTCTCCTTTCCAGCATCCAGGTAGCCTGAACTCTCTTTCTGCTCTGAGCTGGCTTGGGAGCAGGTCCCCTGTTGAGTTGTTAGGCATCTGCACCCGAAAGCTGTTTTTAAGCCAGACGTCATGAGTCTTTTCTAGAAGGAATCTGACCAAGGGCACAGCAACTGTTCATCTGACGTTTTTTTGTCTTTTGAGGTTAACGAGCATTTCGAACGTTAATCCTCTGCGGCAGCTTTACGTTCAATTGGCCCAACAAACCTACTATTCTCTAAATAATTTGAAACTCTGTTTTCCAAAGAAAGCAACCATCCTTTAATTACCCTGTTTTGAAGCGCAAATTAGTGTCCATGAGAAAGTGTTGATTTTATAGGAACTTGTCAACTTTGGTAAATGTCTCCCCTCTCTGTGACATTAAGTAACACGGGATTAGGCTTTTAAAAATGCTGCTGGGACCTACCAAATTTTCTTAAACATTTTTTTTTAATAATACAGTCGTGAAGACAGTAACTGGCTGGTTTAGGAGGAGAAAGTTTTAAGACTTTGTATGATACTTCTTCATACTGTCTTGAATCCCCAAAATTACTTGCTTCCTTTAGCATAAACACTGTATCATGTAAAGAGAGTTAAGTATGTATAAAGTATTCATCCCACCAATGGGCATTCTAAACTGTGTCTCTCCGATGGCCACCTAAAAAGTAAAATACTGTCCATAAAAGTATAAAAACATATAAATTATATTTGTGTGGTCTTCCTCAAACCTTAAAACTTTTATAGTAATGTATATCTCAATAAATATTCAGCAAAATTAATTCCTCACATGCTAATTTATAAGCTTGCACATAACTGATCATTTTGTTATAGTCATTATTTCCATCTTTAATACACAGACTTTCTCTTTCATGCCATAAAATATGATTTCACACCTAAAGATAGTTTTTTATCTTGAAATTGTTTAACACATGCCAAAATGTAAAGCACTCTCCAATGTGTGAGAATAATATCTACGGCCCCTGTTTTCCATTGTTCTCTTAGGGACGTCGACCTCCCCAGTATCCACTGGGGCACTCAAGGGCACACAAGAGGAATCTTGCATACCCCCAAGGCCAAGAACCAAAGTGAATCTGAGAGTTCCCAAAACAGAGCTCTGCAGTGAAGTCAAAGAAAGGTCTAGCCGGGCGGTGGTGGCGCACGCCTCTAATCCCAGCACTCGGAGGCAGAGCCAGGCGGATCTCTGTGAGTTCGAGGCCAGCCTGGTCTACAGGGTGAGTTCCAGGACAGGAGCCAAAACTACACAGAGAAACCCTGTCTCGAAAAACCAAAGGAAAAAAGGGGGTGGGGGGTGTCAACTCTGCAGCTTCCTGAGGTTCTGCCCTTGAACAATGTCTGACTGCTGGCGTTTTCATCTGTGAAACAATAGAAACGGATTCAAATGCCCGAGGTTAATTCATGCTGGAAAACTTAATGATTTCTTAGGTTCACTTCAGGTTGTAGTAATTCATGTTGTATTTTCTCACTGACTTAAACAGAAATCTAAATGACTCTTTTAATTGGCAGTAGGCTCTAACAATTTTGTTTTAAACCTCTGTGCCCCAAAAGAACCCTTTAGTATTATCTGGCAGGAAATGCATGGATCTTTTAAAATAATTTAAAAAAATAATCACTCATGGCCAACTAGATAAAATGTGAGGTCTAGCCTTCAGGGTACTAACATTCTGACCACAACTCACCTTCCCGTTTTCATCTCCAGAGATTCCTTTACTGTTCCCAAAGCCACAGTCTTACTGAAAATGTTTTTCCTAAGCCCCTGAAGCTGCCTGTGGCCCGTGTGTGTAATTTATAGCACTTATCATTAGCTAGACTGTGAGTTAATCCACACTAACACCTCAGGACCGACTAACTCTCAGGAGCCCACACAATTTATCATCCAAACTGGAACAATGCTGACCCTGAGAGGAACGTCTATGGGGTGAGATGATCAGATGAAAGAGAGCTACCCACTCGGACTGGGAAAGGAAAGGCTCCCCAGAAAACCCATCAAATGCACACTTCAGAGGAAACAAACTCTTTCACCTGGCCTTCTGGTACATTTGTAGTGTGTTTCGCTTGTGACTTGTGCCACACGCTTGAGCAATGTGTGTGAAAGTCTCTTCTGCTTTGCGGAGTCCGAGTCACACCATGATTCAACACTGCGCTCCCGTCAATGCTTAGCATGTAGTAGGCTGGATGATCTCCTAAGTACGCCTAACTTCAGAAGGTTAGGACACATCTGAAGAGCAACACAGTTACACAGCTCACACAGACAGGAGCCAAGAGGCTGAGGAAATGGTTGGGCGGATAAAGTGCTTGCTGCTCAAGATGAAGAAAGTACTGGAGTTCGGATCCCAGTATCCACAGTTGTCAGGGGAGCATGGTGGCCCACCTGCAATTACAGCCCAGAAGGCAGAGACACAAGATCCCCAGAGCAAGCTGGCTTCGGAGATTAGCCTAATGGCTAACCCTCGGTTAGACAGAGAGACCCTACTTCAATAAATGAGGTCGAAGAGGAACTGAGGAAGATTCCCTGCCATCCACCTCCAGCCTCCACAGGCAGCTGTACACACATCCATCCACACAAGTGTACATGTATACATACCATACACACATGGATATGCAAAGAGAAAAAAAGAAGAAACCACATTTCTTGGCTACATCACAGACCTGTCTCCTTTGGTGACGTTCTGTGTTCACTGTGATGCAAACGTATCCCCCCAGTCCCTTGGAGCCATGATGACTGTACAGTGAGGTCTGATACCAGATAAACTGAACTCTGGGCTTCACTGAGATGTAGCATGAAAACCATTGCTCTCAGTAGAGCTTCAGAGAACATTAGCTCTCTGGACAGAAAACTGGGGATTACTGAGTACCCAACAGTTTTGACTACCCTCGATCCCAAGATATTTAATCTGTACTCTTTACAAGCCATTGATCTTTTTTTTTTTGTTATGTACTTGAGACAAGACTTGAGGATCCAGATCTGTCTGCAATGATCTCTGCATTTAATAATCATAATAAACACCAGAAATACTTGGTGAATATTCAGAGTTAATTTTGAAAGCTGTGAGTAAATGATGGGTGCTGGTGTCCTGACTGAAGTGAGGGATTCTCTGGTCATGCTGAAGCATGCTTCCAATAGACACCACCTTGGCCCGGCTTCATTTATGTATTCTAGCTCCTCAGTACGCAAAACTCTATGAGGTAGAAATAATGAGTTTACAAAACACTACAGTCCACAGAAATGAAAAGCACTGTTCTGAGCGAGCTATTAAGGGGTAGCTGGTTCTGGAACCCAAACATTCTGCCCACCAGTCAACATAAGCTTGACCCACCCAGCAATACAGCAATGACCTAAACGGGTGTGGCATTTATCTAAAGAAAATATTTACACTGGGCGGTGGTGGCGCACGCCTTTAATCCCAGCACTCAGGAGGCAGAGGCAGGCGGATCTCTGAGTTCCAGGCCAGCCTGGTCTATAGAGTGAGTTCCAACAGCTACACTGAGAAACTCTGTCTTGAAACACCACCACTACCAAAAAAAGGAAATATTTACAATGAATGTACCAAATGTCTTTCCAAATTCTATTACTTTATTTATTAAAAGGGAGGGAGATTTAAAAGAAAAGCTTTCACTAGCTTCTGTTTTTCAGGTGCAGGATGGGTAAAGCTCTCTGCATAGAGCTTTCTTTACCCAGGGAGAGAAAGGTGTGGGGTCAGGGAGAGTTTAGTGTACTGGGAAGTTAGAAGTAGAAAGCTTCTAACACAAAATCCAGCTTACTAGATGAAATGCAGATTCTAAAAGAGCTGACAGTGTGACTCTTCCTTATTATTAAATGTGCAGCATTTCATAATAAAAATATTAATAATAAAAAAACTGACAATTAAAATGCTGCAATGAACAAGGTATTTTGGAGACGCTACAACCAAGGAACATTAACGTCTGGGATGTGTCCAACCTCTATGGCTTTTACTAAAAGCTGTGAACTAAACAAAAGCAATTCCAAAATCAAATACTTTGGGCCCAAGCGTACTTCATTATACTACATTCAAATACATCGATGTGGTGAAGAATTAAAACTCACATTCTGTGCCAGTTTTTAAGGCTCCTTTACTACCTGTCAGTTCCTACATTCTTTGTAACAGTAATTAAATTTAAGCCTCGATGGGCTCTGTTCCCATTTGCCAGGAGTCTGAAGGCATGAGAAGTATGTAGCATTTATACAACAGGAAATGTCTAAAAGCATTCTACTGAGATCGCCTTCCTCCACACCCCCTTCCACACCCATCCCTTAAAGTGCTTTCAAAAGGCCTGTTGTGTTTGTTCTTCAAACAGCAAACTTTAGTTACTAATAAAAAACAGGGTACCTATTCCTCAGTCGCCTTAGACCCCACATCACCACCGCAGCTGCCTTACGACCCCGGCAGCTTCTCGGGCCTGGCACCTGACCCACAATGCTCAAATACTTCAACGCCACGCAGGTCAAATATGCTTTTCTGGTTTATCGGGTGGAATTTAGGAGGGAATGAAGAAATCTTACCAACTCGGCTTCCCATTCTCCACATACCAGACCCTGATGGAGAGGCCCTCCCTATATCTGACATGAATGTGGGGGAACACCCAAGACCGAAGAGGCCCTTTCACCCCTTCCCACCACCACCCCAGCCCCCACTCCCTGACCTACCCTCCAATCAACTTTGCCCAGCCATGGCTTGAATTCCCCTAGGCATTTACCCCAGCAATATAAGACAGAAAGGAACAGAATGTACAGTGCCCGGGCCCAGGAGTGTCTGAAGTGTGTCAGAGGTGAGGACGGTACAGCATCCAGGGAGCCAAGCAGCTCTTGGGTATTAGCCCCTCAGTTCCAGCACCAGGTGACGGACAGCAGTGTCCTTCGCTACCAACATGACTTTTCTGCAGAATCCTAGGGCCACAAAAAACTACTATGGTGATTGGGCTGTGGGTACATCACCCTGGAGACTGTCACACAGAACTGGCCCACAGACACCTGAAGCTTGAAACACGTGCCCATGCTTCCAGAAGCCAATCCATGTCCAGGAACCTCTTGGCTCCACCAAAGAGTATTTTCATACTAGTGAGTCAGGCTGGCGTCAGTCCAAGCCATTCTGAGATTCTCACCCACCAAACGAACTTATGTCTCTGCTGGTTCCAAAGACAGGCAAGGCATATGACAAGATTTCTCGCCCAGTGTAGACTTGGCTTAAAAGTTTTCTCAAGCTATTCTTGATTTAAAAAAAAAAAAAGCTGGGCGGTGGTGGCGCACGCCTTTAATTGCAGGACTTGGGAGGAAGAGGCAGGTGGACCTCTGAGTTCGAGGCCAGCCTGGTCTATTGAGAGTTCCAGAATAGCCAAGCTACCAAAGAAACCATGTCTTGAAAAACTAAAAATATTTTTAAAAAATTAAGAAAATAAGAGAAATCACTGAATTTGTCTTATTTTCTGACTTTTGGGATTTTTAACACTTAAAAAAAAAGTACAAAATCATGTAATGCAGAATACCTGACTTGTACAAAGTCATATATTTCCCAAATAAAATAAGAAGAAACTTAAAAACCATGTAATCTGACAGAATGAAATTAGAGCAAAACGTGATCTTCTGTGGACCTTCTTAATTGCAGCTCACAGAAATTATTTTGCCCACACTGTGAGAGAATTTTAATTTCAGTTCCATTTTCTCATTAGCTGTAAAAACTCTAAAAGTACCATTTTATAAAATTGAGTCAATCCCAACTGAATAGAACAATTCAGAAACCTCGTTCAATTGTCCATAGGAATACTAATTTCATTTTATCTAAAATTAATACATCCTAGAACATTAAAGCAAGCCACTCCCACCTGCCACCTTATTTGATAATTCAATTCTATTTATAATTAAGTTATAAAATTATAAGGCACCCAAAAGTGAGATCACAAATCACTTTTGTATTGTGACCTAGAAAATACCATCTCTTCATAGAATGAAAAATATCTAAATTGATTTTTAATAACTTTGAGTACCATCCACATGGAGCAGCGTAAGGTAAGGGGAACTTCCAAGGTGATGTAGTAATGGCCCCTCACGTGGTTAAGTCAAACAATCAAAACAAAAAACATAAAGGAAAAGCGGGCACACCTGAACTGCCAGGGCTTTGCTCCAAAAACACTAACTTAGCCCCCAGCTTCTCCATTAGATTGGCCCCAAGCCACACCACAGAGATAAGCCCTGGGTCCTCCCTAAACAAGGTATGGTTTTTGTTTTGTTTTTGACCAGCACGAGGACTATGAAACAGCTGGTCCCTGGAGCAGTCAGCTCCAGGCCTCTCCTGTAGGCTGGCACTCAACCCTCCCCAGCGCCCCAGCCCCCCCTCCCAGCGCCCGCCCCTGCTCCAGGGCACTGAAGGGTGGTAAACCATGCACCTCGGGGCAGGAGCAAGCCAAGGGAGTTAAAGAGCCCCTGCCCACCAGCAGTCCCCAGCACCCTCTGCTCACAGTGGGCACGGCAGGCATCACCTCTCCCCAGGCACTCACTTTCTGATCTTTCCTGCTCACTGTCCACTTCCTCACGCATCCGGCGAGGCTCTGGAAGGAGGCACCAAGGAAACCGGCCTCCAGCTCCACTCTCCCCTCTTCTTGTGTCTACACAAACCACCAAGATATTTAAGAACTATCACTGTGGAACTGGCAACAGAGCTCACTCCTTTGAGTCCATCCCAAGCCACCAAAGTGCTCTAGAAAAGAACCACCACCACCAAAAAGGAAACAGAAAGAACATAGGAAATACTAAGGGTTTCTTGGGATGAATACATTGGAAAAGAGAGGACTTTGATCAGACCCTAAATTTGCAGAGAAGATGCCATGCACACGTTCCACTGACCTATAGTAAGTAGATGGGTGGACATCTCATGATGCTTAGGAAGAAAGTGTGCGTGCGTGCGTGCGTGCGTGCGTGCGTGCGTGCGTGCGTGTGTGTGTTTGGGGGGAATGGGACACGGGGGCACAGAGACAGGACAGACAACACGGTGGTCTAGTTTTGTTTGCAGACTGATGACTTATAATTCCTACAAATTAAACCAGCTGTCAGGTTTTCAACTTGAAACCACATCTGGGGAAACAGAGGCAATGCTAAAGGGTGGGCAGGGGGGCGGGGGGATATGAGGAAGGTACTAAAGCTGGGGAGTTCAAGGGTGGTATACAACTGTGAGCAGATGCTGGAGTCCAGGAGGAAGGGCTGGGGAGAAGCTCGGAGAGAGCTGTATAGGAAGCATGGGCGTCAGTGCAATCCCGTCGCTGACAGTCCAGGAATAGAGACAACAGAAAGAGCAGCGGATAGTGACTGCTGAGGACAGCGATGGCTGCGAGGAACCAACCCGTCTAACACGGTAAGACTGCACAACTGAATGTGCAAGCCGAGGCTACACAAAGTAATCTTAATAATTAATAAGAAGACACGAAAACTGTCCAGTGACCGTTGCGAATCTTCAACAAAGCATTCAAAACTCTCTATAAATTTATTAGCAAGTGAAAAAAAAAAAAACAGCAAAGAGTCAGCTTGGTGCAGTTTAAAACATGAGAAGCATTGAGAAGAAGAGGTTTGCTTCCTTCCTGTTGTAGGCCTGAGGGTAGAAGCACCCCCTCTCCACCGCATCCCACCCCTGGGGAGCCACAACCGCCCTTTTAGTCCGGACTGGACGCTGACAGCTTCATCCCGGTGCTTTCAAGAATAAATGAGGTCCAAGACGCCCGTTTAAAGGAACATACCCGGTCCTCTCACTGCCTCGGAGACTGTTTTATGCTGAAAAGCTTGCCTTCATTAAGTTCTTGTGGCTCTGTATCTGGACCAGTGTCAACGGGCTTTGGATCTGGAATGGTGTCAATGCAACGTTCCTGCAGCCAGCTGTTCCCTCTATAATTCTGGAGACGTTCAGTTCAAATCTGGCGATGCTACTTGAACAGCATGGTCAAAGTTCCTGCCCCACTGCATCTATTACATAGTTACTTCCCACGAGGATGCTTGAACATTTTCAAATGTATGAAAAATGTTGTATTTCCTCCAAAGTTCAGCCACAGAAATGCACATTCTCAATCACCTGTCTGAAAGACCACTGATGACAAGAAACTTTAAAAGCTGAAATAACGTCTTGGAGTATTGGCTGGATTAACAAAACTGTGTTTGTCAATTTAAGGTTTGAAGAGAAAAATCAAGGTAACAAATGACATGGAGAACTGTACACTCATAAATAATATTACTAACCGGGTAGTGATGGCACACGCTTTTAATCCCAGCACCCGGGAGGCAGAGGCAGGTGGACCTCTGTGAGTTCGAGGCCAGCCTGGTCTACAAAGTGAGGTCCAGGAAAGGAGCAAAACTACACAGAGAAACCCTGTCTCAAAAAACCAAAAAACATTGCTACACCATTTTAAGTCTGAACTCATGCAGGAGTGACAAACAGGAAGAATTTGGCTCCATGATATAGGTTGAAAACTGGTGGTTTATATCGCCACCTTTGCCAGCAAGCTGAAGGAAAGGCTATTTCAGCCCACCCTCACAAGACACGCTTGTGCCAACAACTGGAAATAGGTCCCCAACACCCACAAGAAGCACCAAATGAGGGGGTGACATTACATGACATTTCTAAAAGTCCATCATGCTACTCTCCAGCCCACACTGCTGACAGAGGAAAATATAATGCAGTAATTCTTCCAGACAAGTCTATCTTGATAACACTACACAGACACTCTCACCTCCTGTAGGGCATTCTGTTACTGTCCAGGCTGGTCTTCCTCCTTCCAACCAGCCTCTCTTGCGATCTTTCTTCCATGCTACCATCCCTTCACTAAAACCATTTTAAAGAGGTTAATAACGTAAAAAATGAGGAACAGACATCTCCTATAATATCCAAGATCCTCTGCTGGTTCTCAAATCTCACTTCTGCTAAAACTAGCTACCATGACTATGCTGACCCCACTCTTCCCTAATGAACTCAAAAGCCCAGTTTGGGATCCACTGACTCACGAAGCCTGTTCTCACTTGCTCAGGTACCTCCTTATCTATGGTAGTTAGATGAGATGGGTGGATGGATGGGTGGGTGGATGGGTGGGTGGATGGGTGGGTGGATGGATGGGTGGGTGGATGGATGGGTGGGTGGATGGATGGGTGGGTGGATGGATGGATGGATGGATGGACGGACAGATGGCTGTCCCATTAAGTCCTAATTTTCCCTCTATGAGTATCAGTTAACTACTGTGTCGTTAACATATAAAACACATGTGACATGCCTTCTAGTCGTTTACTTTCCTCTGTCCTTTCTTCTTGCTACTGCAGTTGCGCAGGCATCTATGCACATGCTATTATAATACAATAGGCTATAGTAGCTGTGAGGAAAGAGATGTCCAAGGAATGAAAGCTGGGGGAAAACTGTAAAAGTGGAAGCCTGCTGTCTGTGGTCTGCATGAGAGGCCAGGGCACCAGAACAATTCTGAGCCCACTGCCCACACTGCAGGCCTGTGCTTCTGACACGCTGATTGCCATTGGCAACATATCTACTGTCATTCTTGATTCTACACGCAGAGGAGGTGGGTAGGAAAGACGGGTCACGAGCAGACAGCACCACTGTAGACAAAGACTGAGCTAATCCAGTGCAAATCATTTAAGTACCATCATTGGATGGGTCCAAAGCACAGAAGGAGAAGAATCTTTCTGGAAGATACAGTCATTATCAAACTGTGGACACCATGAACACCGAAATCCTGGAGGAGACACCTAGAGGCTGTGCCCGGTCCTTCCTTCCTCTTTTTACATCCAAAGGCTTCAGAGTCATTCCAAGACATTCCCTGGGAACCATAATTTTCCAGAGTGGCATGGAACTTAAATACAATTTTCCCAATTCAAGACAGTCAGCAATTGCTACTGTACTTTGAGCAGATATCAAATCAGTGAATCTGAATGAGCCTTGGGATGAGGTACTTCTGACTCCTGTATAAGAAACTGATGGGGGGGGGGGGGGGGCGGGACTGACAACCTGGAGTTATTTACACAGCAGGAGTCTGTCTGTTACAGTCTATACTGTGATGCACTACACAAAACAAATGTAGTCCTAAAAAAAACCAAACAAATAAATTAGAACTCGCCCAAATACAGTATTTTAATTGCATCCATCCAGATTAATTTGTGGGGTGTAGTCTAATTTAAAGGGTACTGAACACTAATTCACTCCTACAACAAAGACTGCAGAGCCAGAGAGATAGCTCTGGGAGTAACAGTGTGTTGTGTGCAGGCAAGTTTGACCCAAGTGTCATCAGAACCCACAAGACAGAAGGTGAGAATCGTGGGGAGCTGGAGAAACGGCTCTGCCCTGTTGAGAGAACTCGCTGCTCTTCTAGAGGACCATTGTCCAGGTCATGTGGCTCAGGCAGCTCACCAGCAGTCTCTAACTCCAGCTCCAGGGGAGCTTTGTAGCATTTTTAGCGATGGTCTTTCATCACAGCAACAAAAGAAAATGGATACAGTCTCACTATGTAGCCCAGGCTACCCTGGTGCTCACTTTGTAGGCCAAGCTAGCCTCAAACGGGTTAGCCTGCTGCCTCAGCCTCCTGATGCTAGGACTACAGATCTGTACTACCACACTCTGCATGGCAGATACAAATTGGGAGCAGAAGTTGTACGTGAACATGGATAATCACTTTAACAGCTAAGAGCTACAGCCAGATGTTTAGAATGAAGCAAACGTGTCCATCTTCCGAAAGCCAGCATCAATTTAGGAAAGGAAGAGTTGCAAGTTGGGCATGTCAGCACACACCTGTCATTCCTGTACAGTACAGGGCAGAGGTGGATGAGCGGGACAGCCTAGGCTACAGACAGTCCAAGAACTCATCCAAAAAGAAAAAGATAACCACCACCTTTGGTACATGCAGAAACACACAACACACATACAGAGTCCAGTGACCATTCAGCTTAACCAAGGGAATCAGAGATGGCCTCAGTGTTCCTTATGCAATGTCTTATTAAATGGGAAACTATGCAAGCCAAACCATATCAGTCATGGCTAAGATCTGATCTAATTTAAAGACATTAAACATGCTTCTTACTCTAAGCTTACTAAAATTCAAGATTCATTAGGAACGATAGGAAAACGGAATAATACCACCAGATTAATCCTTGGATAACTTCTGAACATTTTTCTTTTGAACTTTTGAACAAGTTTTCTTCATTAGTATTTTATCTTCCCAAAACCCACTGTTTGGTAGAAGTACCAAAGTACAGGTATTTGTAGATGTAGTTGAAAGGTGCACCCCTAAAGCTGTGTGGGAGAGTCAGTCTCACACGTGCGTCCACGTTTGTGCTCGGGGAGGTGAAGCGGAGTTTAAGGGGGGTTCTGTAAGATCGTCTACTGCGAAGCTAAAGTTTCCCAGAGTTCTAACATTTCCCATAGCCTGCTTTAGGTCGGCAATCACTACGTATTTTATAAAAGCTGTTCCCATTCATACTGAACAATGAGAGTGTGATATGTAACCATGTGCCAGTGAATATCTTACCAAGAAAAGCATGTCTCATAATTGCTTTCCCATTTGCATGGAGACGCTTTCAGTGTCCTTACGTCTGAATACACCGAACTCAAGAGAGTGTCACAACCCTGTCATGCTCAAAATCGCTCTTAACCAAATAAATGTAAACTGAAGTCCTAAGTGAAATACGCCAGAAACTTGTGTCCCATGTTCCATAATCCCAAACATGTTCAATTTCATTAGTTTCTAGTATCTGTGTTCATTGACTTGAAGCAAGAAGTAAAATGCTTTTAGCAACTATAAGCCTCTGAAGTTCACTAAGGACAACAGCCGCGTTCTTGAGTGCAGCTAAATTTAAAAATCCATAGTAGTGATGAGTGATAAATAGATATAGCGGTCTAACTGTGTGAAGGGTTCCTCCGCTACCAGAAGCTTTACCCTGCTGTGTAGATAAATGAAGTAAGAATCACACTCGTGAATTTGCCATTAACTCAAACAACAAACAAACAAAACCAGCTGTAACAGCCTCAATGTTTGGCCTATCTGGATCTCAACAGCCTCCTGGAAACTCTCCTGAACCACTCACGAGAAGCCAGTGGTGTCCCTAGGGTCCCAGTGGCCGCCTGCTTGCTTCCCAGCAATGTTAGAATGGCCTGGGTGGGTTAAGTGTTGGGGTACAGTTGGGTCTGTGGAAAACAGAAAGGTTGTGGCATGGTCCCAGAGCAACTGAGTACCTGAGAAGAGCTGCGTATGGCCCCAGGAAACTGTCCCAGGGGTTCCCCAGCAGCACTTAGCTAGAACCCCTGATCTAGAAAAGGGAAGCAGGTTGATGAACATCTTATAATTAGCTCTCCCTTTTCCGTTCCAGCTTGACCCCTGCTTTCTTTTACCAAGTTCCTACCAAGCCAGGTCAACTCCCCGAGAAGAACAGTCCTTTGCAATACTGAATCTCTACTGGCCAGTTCCTCTGCCTACCCAACAGAGATGTTTTTTGCACCTGAGAAATCCCACATTCACTATAGTGAAGTTTTTTGTTGCTTCAGGGTTTAAGCATTCAACTCTTTTTCAGGGGAGCCCGCCTCCCTTCTCCCACATGGCTGTAACTGGTACCATTTCATCCAACCCACTGCCTACTCAGCATCCAGCCAAGATTGACAAATCATATTCAGCGGCCCACAGTGAATGGTACATATGTTATGATTCTAATTATATAAAATACACATGTGCATAAATTATACTCAGAAGGCATACACAATGTTATTTATAAATATCATAATTACTTTTAAATTTCTTTAATATTGCTGATCTTGTTTTTAATAACATTTTTTTTTTTAAATTCTGGGACCTGTAAAATGGCTGAGTGGGTGAAAGTATTTGCCACTCAAGCCTAACGACCTGCGTTTGATCCTGGACTCCATGTGAAGAAGCCAGATGCTCTGGCCTGTATTTATGAAGACATAAGAACTCACCAGCCAGATAGCCTGGAGTACACAGTACAGCAGAAACAAGACAGAGACCCAGCTTCAACACTGAGGAAGGCAAGAACTGGCTGTCAAAGTTGTTTTATGACCTCCATAGAACCTGTACTCACACTTATACAAATCTCTCTCTCACACACACACACACACACACACACACACACACACACACACGCATGCACATACACGCTCATGCGTGCACATGCACATACATTTTACCAGGATTTAAAAAAAAAAAAAAAAAGCTTGTCCAATTTATTTCCAAATAACTTGAAAATCAATACTGGTAAGAATTTTTTAAGCCACTTCTCACTACGAGGCAGCTACGATTTTAAACGTTTTTTCAAATAACGTACAGCTGAGGGAGCAAGAGGCAAGCCCCTTGCCACGGGGCTGCACAGTGTGATAGAGAGTGCCAAGCTTAAATCCCGGCCCTGAACCGTTGTATCATTCTACTGCATGACTAGCCCTTCTCTTCCTCTGCAGAAGACCCCTGGGAAACTATGGGGCATGACATCCCTGTTGCCATACGTCCTTGGGTTTTACTCCTGGCAGAGCTTGTGACTTAAGCCAAACCAGATCTAGCCAGTACTGGAAGAGA